>NC_022009.1:53337312-53387795 GCF_000317375.1 Microtus ochrogaster
ACATAGATTATTAGAAATGGGCTAGTCCAAGTGCGAGAGTTAGCCGAGAAAAGGCTAGATATAATGGGCCAAGCGGTGTTTAAAAGAATACAATTTCCGTGTAATTATTTCGGGTAAAGCTAGCTGTGCGGGAAGCTGGGTGCTGGGGACGCAGCCCGCCACTCCTACTACTACATAGCATAACTGACAGACCATTTTCAGAGGCAAGAAATTTTTCAGAAATGTCTTACCCTGTCTTGGCAAGGTTTGGCATCCTTTTCCTTGTATCCTGATCATCCAGTCTGGATACCATGTACTTGGTCAGTGGTCAAGGCATGGGTAGTTTCTTGTCCAAAGGCCAATTATGCCAAGAAGAAAACAAACTCCAAGTGGAGTGTCTTTGGTGCTCAACATTCTCTTGGCAATAGATTGGTGTTGTCAGGAGCAATCATGACTCATGTCAACAGAACCCTAAGTTATTTAAATTCCATGTTCTACAGATCTTTGAAGTAGTTGAAGTATAGTGAAGAAACAATCCTTTAAATCAATAACTATGACAGGCCATCATTTCGGTAACAGAGAAGGCAGAGGAGTTCCAGATTGCAGGGGGACCATAGGTTCAATAATCTTGTTCATAGCTCTAGGATCTGTCACCATTCTCCATTTTCCAGATTTCTTTTTAACAACAAATACCAGAGAATTCTAAGGGCTGGTATTCCTTTCTTCAATACGGCAAGCATCTAGTTGCTCTTATACCAGATGTTCTAAAGCCTGCAGCTTTTCTTCAGTTAGAGGCCACTGTTTAACCCATATTTGTTTCTCAGTTAACCGTTTTAAAGTCAGGACTGTTAGTACCTCTGAAGGTTTGTCAATTGCTTTGTGTTTTTGTACAGTCCAAATGACTGGTGACCTTAATCTATAATATCTTTATTATCTTCCCGAGAAACATAAGGTTTTGGGGCTGTAGCAACGTTTATCTGGGTATTCCTTTGCTGCAATCGGTCATGACTCCACAAATTTACTGCAATATTAGCTACATATGGCCTCAGTATTCCTCTTTCCCCTTCTGGCCCCATGCATTCAACCCATCTTGTGCTTTGTTTCATGTGAGATAGGGTTCCAATTCCTAGAAACTGAATACCTACCTCTTGAAGAGGCCAATTTGGATGCCAGTATTCTGGAGTAATGATACTTACATCTGTGCCCATGTCTAGTAAGTCTTCAATAAAAAAAAATGCTTTTTATACACACTCTTAGCTTTGATCATTGATCATTTATAGAACTCTCCCAGAATATACATCTCATATGTCTTACTGGAGTATTTGATTCATCCTCCCCATCTATTCCATCATCCAGTACAGTATGGTCTTTTACAGAAGGCTCTGGATTTTTTATTTTTCCTTGTGAGACATGTTCTCCACAGCAACTGGGAATGATTGGACCACATTCATCATGGGGGCCTGAAAGAGGCCCCCAAGGAGTTTCCTATGGTTTCAGGTTGCCTTGTCTGTCTTTTGTTGACCTACATACATTGGTCCAATGTTGGCCTTTGCCACACCTCCTACATATACCTGAATGATGAGTCCTCCTCTTTTTGACATTCCCAGATGAGGCATTATTCCTAGAAATTCCTTGTCTATAATCCCTTCTTAGATGTCCTATCATACCACAATTAAAATATTTGGTATTTTGAGGTCTCTTCATACCATTGGAAATTGCTTCTCCTACCCAAGCTACAGTACTATAGCCAAATGTCTCAACATTCATTGTGTACAAGATCCATTCATCCATTGATGCTGATCTGACCTTTAAAGGCCCAAGGATTTTTTTGCATTCTAAGTTGGCATTCTCAAAAGGAAAATATTTAATTAGTACACATCTAACTTCTGGGTCTTTTACCACTATTTGTACAGCCTTATTTAATCTTTGTAACAAGTCACTAAAAGGTTCTTTCTGATTCTATTTAACCCTAATATATAATTCAACTGCATTACCTAGTTCCTGAATCCTGTCCCAAGCATTTAAAGCTGCGGTACTACATAGGGATGAGGTGTATTCATTATAAAGAGCTTGACCTTGAGGTCCCTCGCCCAGAATTTGATCTTGGGAAATCTTAAGTCCTTTTACTTTTCCCTGTTGGTCTAAAATTTTTTGACTCTTCCCTCTAGTAACACTGCCAAAGCAACTGAGGTCCATTTTCTAGGACTGCTGAGATTAACGTAATCCAGTCTTGTGGTATTGTTTTGTTGCTTGAAGCCCACATTTTGACCATTTTCCTAAAGAAGGTTGAATGCATTTCGTAAGATACAATTGCTTGTTTAATTTCCTTTAGATCAGTCATATGTATGTGCTCCCGTGTATATTCTTTGACTACGTTAGGGTATTTGGTGTCAGATGCTCTTTCTGATGATACCACTGGAAAGGAAGGTATAACTCTGGGTAAGCTATCCCAGAGTTTGGTACATACTGATGAGGCTAAATTTTGTCTTTGTACCTTTCGCCCCTGGTTATAAAATCCGACAAATTCCTTAATATATTCAAACCTTTTTACCACTGCCTTTTGTAAAGTCTGGATCTCCTGTCCAGTGTTCTGTTCTAATGCCCTCATGGAGGATTCCAAGGTGTGAAGTCTGTCCAGTAGAGATAATGTCTCATTCTTGGATGTAATTTTTATAGCATGCATATTACCTTCCTGGACAGACATCCTAACAGTCAATATATCATAATCCTTCAACAGAGTCTGATTACTACATCCAACAGTACAAATTCTCTCAGACAATGTCTCAGCACCCTCTGTCATTGACTGGGTTTTATTTGTCAAATTGGCTGTATCCTTCTCCAGAGTGTTGGAATTTCCTTTTAGTAGATTATTATCAGTCTGTAAAGAATGATAATATCTGTATCATTTCTAAAAGTGCCTCATTCTCGGCCCTATTATCAAACCATGTTTTTAAGGATAAAATATGAAGAACAAAGCTAATCCCCAGAATCAAATTGAGGGGTATAGGAGGGAAATCATATAAATCTTGCATAACATCGTACGTGGTGTAAGTAAAAAGGCTTTTGAATCTTTGGGTGGCTAAATTGTCCATAATTTTTCCTTTATAAATTTATAATTTATATTTCAAATCATAAATCTTACCTGTGGTTGAATTTGAGCTGGAACAGGTGCAGTAACCATTACCTGCCAGAAGGTTTCACGGCGCATTTGAAGCCCGGTGGCTGGGTTGAATCTGATTTTAGTGGTAAATCCGGAAAGATATACTGAGATTAAAAACAGTTATTTAATGTAAATCACAGACTGTTTGCTCCATGGAGCTTCTTGACTGGTCGGTAGCCGCACAGGCACTAGAACAGCAACGTAGCAGTACCAAACAGAGGCATGGGAAGCCCAGGGGAGCCCACATCTTGCCTGATTTTCCGCAGCATGAAAAAACTGGACCCAGAGCAGCTCCAAGTCCTCGGGTACCTTGGCCCTACATGACCTCATGGCTCTGAGGAGTTTAATGAGGAAATATGAAGGACCTCAGCTAGCAGCTATGCAGGGCCGCTGTGTGGGAATTCTATACCCAAAATGAATGGCGCTGTGGAGCCTGACTATGCTGGCCAGAGCCGCCAGCGACTCTAGCCCCACGAATTGGGAGCCAATGGTAGAAATTAGCTCAATTTGGGACATAATCAGGCTAACTAAAGAATAAAACAATTATATTTTTATTTATTATTTTATTATTATTTATTCTATTTATCATAAGGAGAAAACACAGTAGCAACTTCAAAAAGCAGCAAAGGGATTCCTCTTTTCTTTAAACGCAACATATTATTGTTCTAATACCTTTCCTATGGGTAAGCAGTTGCTACTATGTTTATACATCACGTATATACATGTATGAATGTTGTTTGCACATATTCTTATTTATCGATTAAAGAAATGTGGTGCTCATTATTTTCATTGTGCCCATAAAGAAACTGAACTTTATTGTAGATATTAGGATGGGTAACATAGCAACTATAGATAATCAAGTACTTCTAACCAGAAACGGTACACCAGTGTGGGGGGGGCCATGTGGCGTTTTTTTCCCCCAGTCTTCTCATACTGACAAAATAGCGTCAGCATGTATGTTCTATAGTTTCTTCAGGATACATAAGTCAGAGCATTGAAAAACAGCCTATATTTAGTTTATACCTAGTTTCTGGGTGTTTTCCTTTAAGCTTCTTAGAGTATGAAGTTGCCTAAAAGCCGCCCCTCTGTGTGTGTGTGGAGCTGATTCTCAAGGACTCTGACTCTGGATCGGACTCATTCAGGGACCCACTGCTTGACAGTTTCTATGCACAAACAGAAAAGCTTGGGATGTTTTGGATTTGACCTTTTGTTCTCACAACATTCAGAAATCCTTTAGAAGCTCAGGTACATGTTTGTAATGGTTTGAAAAAGAGATATTTAACTGAATTATTTAAAAGGCAATAACTTTACTTTTTCACTTTTCTTACTTGACAACTGATAATACCTGTTGACTTAGAAACAGATTATTTTCAAAGACTGTCAGGGAGAATTTTTAATCTATAATAAGCAAAGAAGTTTACATCTCACAAAAAGTAATGAAACTTTATGTCAAGATGAATTTACCTATATTAGATTTGCTGTAGGTTTAAAATAATGCAGATGGAGCCAAGCACAACACAACAAAACAAAATAATACAGGGGAAGATTCAGAAACATTGATCATAGTCAAAATACGCCCCAGTACTGCGAAGAGGTTTACTTCAGTAATATCTGTGGTCATTGACTAAATCAATAAAACTCATTCTTTCAAGAGCATCCAATTATCAGCTTACTGTTGAGTGGGCATTCTAATAAATCAGCATATTTTGTATAGAATTAGACAAGGGCAACATGCAAATTAATAACAGCACAAAAAATGTGGGGCAAACTCCCGGCAGACCCAGAAAATCATCTTGTGATTAATTGCTTCATTTAAATTTGCTTCATAGAAGGAAACATTTCACAGCCATACCCAACTGATGGGTAGTTTATGGCTAGCCATATTAATAGAGTTTGATTAAGCACTTAAGAGAAAAGATCAATATACCTTTGTCATATTTACACAACAAAGGCAGTGTGTCAGTGAGTGGACCCAGCAGGAGTTGAGGTACTATATTATTCAAGAAGTTAACAGTAATATATTTTATAAGCACTTTAGTCATTTAGAAAATGGGCCTTATTAATAGAGCTCAACAGCTTAGATGCAATGAACTGAAAAATGAGTAATGCAAAAGAATTTTCAGAAACAAAATAAATCAAGACAGTTAATATTGACAATATTTTTTTTGTAAGAAACATACAAAAATTACAACTAGAAAAGATTTGGTTAACACCTAGGCTAAGTAGTTCTAATAATAGTTTAGGCCATATGAAGGAAACTCAGACACTGCCCTCGGACTGCTCTGGAGCATCATGGGCCCTCTTGCAGAATTGTCCCACTAACTCAGCATCTTATTTTCATCCAGTCAGCCTGCTCATTGTGGACAATCAGCCATCTACATCACAACAAGAACTCAAACATGGAATGGTATGTGTTGGGTTCCTGATGATCCACAGGAAACACTTCAGAAAGAGAAAACAACTTCGGAAACTGAACACGGAGGACCTTGTGGGGAGCCCCCCTGTTCCTCTGGACTGGAGAAACTGGATGGGTGGACATCGTCTTGGTCCCTCAGGGTAGTCTAATAAAGCTGGCTCCTGACTAGAATGAGTACAATTTAGGAGCTGAAGCTGTAAGGGAGGAACCAGAAATGATAAATTACAGTCCTGGTTTTGCACTATTTAAACAGGAAAACTGCTAATATAGGTAGAGGGAAACTTCAACTCTGAAATCCAAGAAACCTGGGTTTCGAGTTGCCCTGATGATCCAGTGGGTAAAGGCATTTCCCAACAGCCATAATGACCTGATTTCAATACCAAAACCACTTACTTGATGAAAGGGCAGCCATAGCCCCTGAGCTGGAGAGCTCAGGATAGGGTCCAGGGTAAATCACCCAGGAAGATCTTGCAACTTCTAGGGACTGAGAAATCTGGAAGAACCTGGTGGCCAGCATCAGTTTTGATAGGTTAATAGGTACCTCAGTTTTGTTCTGGGTTTGAGACATACCGTGCACTATATCAAGATGAAAAAGCACTGATTTATTTAGCCTCTGTCCAATATTCCAGTCATTTTGGATTACCATGACTTATTTAGACATTCAAGAGATAAGATTCACAGGTGCAACAGAGCCTGGATTTTGTTATTAAGCAAGAATCATTGTCAGGTGAACAACCAACACCTCCAAATTTGCTAACCACATTTTCCAGGCAAACTTCCAAAATTTTCTTGTGTTTAATTTGAATCTCTAGAACTGTTCCAAATGCTGTTCTCTTCTGTCTTAGTTATGGTTTCTATTTCTTATAAATAAAAGCATTTAAATAAGGTGGTGGCTTACAGTTTTAGAGCTTTAATCTATTATCATCATGGTGGGGACCATGGCGGCTAGAAGCATGGAAGTGTGTAGGCAGACATAGTGCTGGAGAAGAGCTAAGAATTCAACATCTTGATCTGAAGGTAACAGGAAGTGGTCTGGGCATGGCTTGAGCATATATGAAACCTAAAAGCCCACTTTCATAATGATACACTTCCTCCAACAAGGCCATACCTACTAAAACAAAGCCATACTTCCTGATAGTGCCACTCCCTTTGGGGGGGCATTTTCTTTCAAATCACCACATCTCCTTATACTCAATCTTTGTGATATAACTATAGTGAAGTCTATGAATATGCATAAAGGAGTAAACTAAAAGGTATCAATTGGATGCTTGTAAAATTGTCTCTCTTGTACAGCATTTCAATACCAGCAATGGCCTCTGTAGCCCAAATCATGGCAATTAGAGCTCTTGTGTACTTGTGTGTGTATGTGTGCTTGTGTGAGTGTGTGCATAGATCTGTGCACGTTTTTACACACTTTCCCTTTTTTCTATTCTACTGTCTTCTCTCTCACACCACAGGGGCCAAGGATTGTGCATAGAATCAGAGTTGCTGCATGATAAAATGCATTATGAACAAGAGTTAAAATTACAGGTCATCAGACTTCAGTGGTTATTCTGTCAAGCATTAGGGATGAATGCAAATTATTAAAACCCCTGAGCAATCAATTAAAATTGATCGTGGCTTACTTCCCATTGATTCTGTGGCTGAAACTTGGACCAGAGGGAGTGTCTCTTGGTGACAATATCTATGAAGTAGTTTCACATGTCCATATTCTTGTGTACTGTGGTATATTGAACATCCTTTGTAAGTGGCAGATATTCAAGATGGAGATCATTTAAATGTGGGGGAAAATATTATCTGGGGAAAAAATACAAGAAAAGGAGATGTTTCCTGTAAGCCAATATTTAACAATAACCTACTCTATTAGAAATCTATCAGTATTAATATTTCAAGAAAAGACTACAGATGGGCTTCAAGAAGAGAGGCACAAACTGGTAGGATCTGAATGGTTTGATGTGTAACTGAGAGACGGCTGTTACTGCAGTTCAGTCCTTCTCTGCTGACCTCCTTTGTGCAGTACCTATTCATTACAGAAGGATACTTCCTCATGACTCTCTGCTTTCTGCATTCTGTGTCACTGCCTTGGCACTCCCTGGGTTTGTCTCTGTAGAATATCTACTCTGCTTCTTACCTGTAACCTTCAACCTTCATTGAGTTGCTGCATAGACTTTCAATTCCAAAAGAAAGCATAAATGCAATTACTATAAAGACTTTCTGATGCTGCAAGGTAGCAATTTCTCAGCATGGTCTCCAGGCCAGTATCACTGGCTCTATCCAAGACCTTGATAGAAATGCAATTTCTTATAGCCACTCTTTGTCCTACTGAATCAAAACCTCCACTGAGAGGACCCAGGGGCCTTTGTCTTAGCAGATGGTTCTGATACATGCCAAAATCTAAAATCCAGCAGAACAAGCGCTGTTCTGAGAACTCACAGTGGCAATCCTTTTGTGTCCAACAGTGACTGTGGGTAACCCTGTAACTTTTGTTCCTGATGTAAGGTGAGGCAGTCCTGCAATGCCATTAGCCATAGGACAGGTTGCCTGTGTTGTTCTGTAATTTTTTCTTAGGTGAAGATCAGTGACAAGTTAGTAGCACATTCTTCTACTTTGCAATTTAAGGGACATTTTGAACTTCTAGATGATTTGCTTTGGCTTCCGTGTGTTATTTCTCAGAGGCTAAATGATCCATGTTTGATGAGAGGATATTAGCATAGAGCAGATGCTTCATGGTTGTGCAGGTGAACCCAACCTTCCAGGTATTAATCTCTGTCTTGTTAGGGTTTCTATTGCTATGAAGAAACACCATGACCATGGCGACCTTTATTAAAGGAAAACATTTTATTGGGGTGACTCGCTTGTAGCTTAGAGGCTTAATCTATTATCATCATGACAGGAAGGAAAGCAGCATGAAGCATACATGGTGCTAAAGCTGAAAGTCCTTACATCTTAATCCAAAAGCAATAGGAAGTGAACTGTCTCACTGAGCATGGCTTGAGCATATATGGAACCTCAAAGCCCATCTCCACAGTGATATGCTTCCTTCAACGAGCTCACATCTACTCCAACAATGCAACACATCCTAATAGTATCACTCCCTTTGGGGTCATTTTCTTTCAAACCATCACTTTCTACTCCCTGGCTCCTGAGGCCTTGTAGTCATATCATAATGCAAAAATGCATTCAGTCCAACTTCAAAATTCCCCATAATCTATCACAGTCTCAAACTTATTTAAAACACTAATGTGTAAAGTCTGCTTTGAGATTAATGCAATCTCTTAAATGTAATTCCCTTTAAAATAAAAAGCAAAAAGCAAATCACATACTTCCAACATATAATGGCACAGAATATACATTACCATTCCAAAATGCAGGGAAGGGAGCATAGTGAGGAAATACTAGACCACAGCAAGACTGAAAACCTGCTGAATTAACTCCATGTCTGATGTCAAAGCACTCTTCAGTTCTCCAACTCCTTTCATCTCTATTGAATGTAACACACTTCCTTCTCTTGGGCTGGTTCCACTCCCTGTTAGCAGTTTTCCTCAGCAGATATCTCACAGCTCTGGTATCTCCAACATCTTGGGGCCTCCGAAGGCAATCCAAGACTTTGTATTCATAGCTTCATGGAATGGCCTCTCTACTAAGCTTCCATTGAGGGACACCCCTGACACATGCCTGGCCTCCTTTGCTTTCCTTAGGACCAGAGGCAAAATTTAGATCCCTTTCTTCTATACTTAACTCTAAAGTCAGAACTAAGTGGCTGAAGCTGCCAAGTTCATCAGCATGCTGGGACTAGAACATGGCCCCCTTGTTCAATTATATAGTCAACAACTTTCTGTTTTCCATGGTTTCCTTCAGAGCCTCAACTTGGTCCTGAAACTTACTTTGTAGACCAGGCTAGCCTCCACCAACGTTAACCTTCTTAGTTCTGGGATTAAAGATGAGCACTACCACAACCAGATCTAAGCTTTTCTTTAGTTCCTTTTCACAGATTGGAAACTCAGCTGGGTGGGATCTTGCACTGAGGTCACCACTCCCTTTATTTCCTCTCTTAATCTGTTGATCTCCTTGAACACAGAATTTAACTCCATTATCATTTTCTCCTGAAATATTTTTCCTTGCTCACCTTTCTCCATTTCATTATATGTCTTCATTAGAGTTTCCACTAGTAACCACATGACAAACTCTATGCTAGGCTGTTTTGAAATTTTATCCAACAACAGAATTAATTCAAAACTCTTCACTTTAGCCTCAGGCAAACTTTTCAGATAAGATCCGAGGCAGCCACATTCTTCACCAGAATATCACAGGAATGATTTTGGGGCAACAAACTAAAATTATTCTGAAACCTCTTGAGCCAGCCCCCCAACAGTTACTCTTAGTCCCAGTGTCTTCCATCCTCCTACTAGGATGGCCCATTAAGCAGCACTTAAAGCATTCCACTGCTTTCCTAACCCAAATTCTCAAGTCCATATGATTCCAAACAAAAACATGGTCTGACATATCACAATACTATCCCATTTCTGGTACCAATTTCTGTCTTAGTTAGGATTTCTGTTACTATGAAGAGGCACAACACCATACCAACTCTTATAAAGGAAAACATTTAATTGGAGTGACTTGCTTCCAGTTTAGAGGTTTAGTCCACATCATCATGGCAGGAAGCAAGGCAGCATGTTGGCAGACATGGTTCTGGAGCTTAGTGCCCTTATATCTTGATCCAAAGGTAATAGGAAGTGAACAGTCCCACTGATTATGGCTTAAGCATATATGAAACATCAAATTCTATCTCCGCGATGACATGCTTTCTCCAACAAGCCCACACCTACTCTAATAAGGCAACACCTACGAATAGCCCACTCCATTTGGGAACCATTTTCTTTCAAACCATTACAATCTCTGAGTTTGTTTCTTCAAACAGTATATGGATCTGAAAGCCAGAAGGTAGGATGTAGAATCTAGGCATGAGCTTAAGAACAGAAGCATGGCTTGATGGGATGTATGCCATAGTAATATGACCAGCCACATGTGAAACAATGTCCTTTGCATTGTGTGGGCTCCTTAAGCTTCCAAAAATAAGACCATAGGATTTGGAGACAAGAAAGGATATTAGCATATGCAATAAGATGCCTCCATCTCACAGGGAGGAAGCTATAGGCTTCCAGACTAAGGTGCAACAATATTAATGTACACTGATAACAGTCAAACCAAGCCAAGTATAAGAATTCTGTCTTCTGCCCAACGTCCTTGTACTGCTCCCTGCCAGGACTCAAATCTGCTCTTGCTGAGAGAGACTCAGCTAAATGATGTCAACTGTGACAGACAGACTGTAGGTCATGACTAAAATAGAGCAGAAGTCCTGTCTCCTACATTTCCTGACCAACCTGACCACCTTTATAAGTAATTGAGTAACAGATAAACAGAGAGGCAACTGGTCCTTTCTAGTTTCTCTTGGTCAGGCAAATCCTGAAGTACTTAACTCCAATGCCAATAACATTTTAGACTTTGAAACATTTCTAAGAGGATAGCTTTCAGACAATTAAATAGTGGTTCCAATCATTTCATAGCTTCGATATGACAGAACACTGTGAAAGGATCAATGCCTTAAAGAATTTTTAATGTGATGGCTTCTAAATGCTTAAGCACAATGGCAAGAGAAGAAAAGTCAGATATAGAAATACTTTACATAATGTAATTTCAATAATATTTGGAACTATGTAAAATTTTATTTTATATTTAAGAAAATCTTGGAAATCAATATATGAATATATCAGTAGTGCTTATCACAATCATTTAGAAAGACAATGACTTTGCTCTCTTCATCCCACTTCAAGACTGATCTATTTTTTTTTAAATGAGCATTTATTACATTTAAATCCAGAATAAAAAAACTTAGGAGAGAAAAAATGCAAGTGATTATTCTTTTATTGGTGTTTTCTTAAATTTCCTTGAAGGCAAAAAAATTTTAATCTAAATGTCCTTTTGTCTACCACATAAGCAACTTCTTTTGAAAAAAATTAAATTGGATTTTTTATCAAGAAATCCTTTATAAGCCCACTGAAAATTTTAGTTGAAGTTTAAATTTTTGAGCTTATTCAAATTCTAACCTCATGTGGGCCATGATCCCAGGAAGGTAGCCTAGGCAAATTTCTGATTAACCTTAGGAATTATGTTAGCTTTCAAGGTCATGGAAAATTTTAGAAGTTTCGTGTTATGATTTTCTATGCTATTAAAGATAGCTTTTTGATTTGGCAAAAGCACATGGAGTCCTTCAACAATTATTCCATTTATTAAATTCTCTGACAAGTTTATCTGTGGTCACTCGGAGTACTGGATACTGCACAGCTGTGGTGAGGGACAAGAAACCTCTAAACATTCCTGCAGTGTTTACCTTTAGATGGTACAGCAATGAGAGAAAGAACTAGGACACAGAGGAGAATGGATATCATAGGCTACATTGTATTGAGAACATAGAAGGATGTTTATATTTGTATATATGTATGTATATTTATTTTTAATGTTTTTGCATGATTTTGTGTGTGTGTGTGTGCATGTGTCTGTGTATATACCTGTGAGCCACTGAAAGTGTGTGGAAATCAGAAGACAACTTGTGAGAATTAGTTCTCTCCTTCACTGAGGACTGAACTCAAGTCGTCAGGCTTGGAAGCAAGTGCCTTACCTGCAGAGCCATCTTCCCCAAACACATATGTGTATTTGTGTTTGTCAAAGAATACATAGAAGGGTAACCCAAGAAGCTAATAAAAGTGGTTAGCTGCAGAAGAGAAAACAAAAGAGAAGAAAATGAAGTTGGAAATTATTCAGTGATAAAGCCCTCAATTATTTGTGACTTTGACTTGGAAACTATGCAAATGGTTTACTTAATTTAAAATAAATTTTTACAAAAGGAATCATTTTAATTTAGAATACACTAAACCAAATTAATCTAGCTAGATACATTAATGGAACAGTACTGACATGCCTTTCATATTACTTTAAAATAAAGTAATTGAACAGTTTTAGTGAAGCAAGTCACAAAAGACAAAACAACTACAATGAAATATTACTTTCAAGTAATTTCAGAACTTTTAGTGAACCCCTCATCCATCAAACCCTGTAATCTACAAGTCCCACTTCTCTGCCAAACCCACCTCCCCCCAAAGATATCAGCGGCTCCCTAAGATGCAGGCAGTGTCTGCACAGAGCTGAATAAGAGTAGTTCCCTAAGACACAGACAGCAACTGTAACGATTGGTCCAAGAGAGGAACCCTGAGACACAGACACTGACTGCAAGGACTGAGCAAAAAGCAAAGACACTGCCTGTACCAGCTGGAGGAAGAAATGGGTAGATGCCAAAGCAGGAATACATTCAACAGTCTAAAAAGCAACATGACAACACCAGAACCCAGTGGTCATACAACAAGAAGACCTAAACATCCTAAAGTAGAAGAAGCAGAAGAAAATGACCTTAAATATAACTTTATGAAAATGATAGAGACCCTTAAAGAGAAAAAGAAAAATTCCCTGAAAGAAATGGGGGGAAAGACAAACAAAAAATTGGAAGAAATCAATAAATCTCTTAAGAAAACTCAGAAAATCAAGAAAAACAATCAAGCAGGTGAAGCAAACAGTTTAAACAGCTCGAGACTTGAAAACTGAAAAAGAGGTAGTAAGGAACACACAAACCAAGAGAATTCTGGAAATGTACAATCTGAATAAACAAATAGGAACTACAGAGGAAAGTGTAACTAACAGAATGCAAGAGATGGAAGAGAGAATCTCAAGTGTTGAAGATACGGTAGAGGAAATAGATACATTAGTCAAAGAAAATGTTAAATCCAACAAACAGATTTTTTTGTTTTGTTTTGTTTTGGATTTTTGAGACAGGGTTTCTCTGTCACTTTGGGACCTTTCCTGGAACTAGCTCTTGTAGACCAGGCTGGCCTCAAACTCACAGAGATCTGCCTGACTCTGCCTCCAGAATGTTGGGATTAAAGGTGTGTGCCACCGCCCAGCTTAATGTAACAAATTTTTAACACAAAGCATCCAGGAAATCTGGTACACCATGAAAAGTCCAAACCTAAGAATAATGGGGATAGAAGAAGGAGAGGAGCTCCAGCTCAAAGGCACAGAAAATATATTCAACAAAATCATAGAAGAAAACTTTCCCAACCTAAGGAAGGATATTCCTATGAAGGTACAAGAAGCTTACAGAACAATAAATAGGCTGCACCAAGAAAAAGTTCCCTTGCCATATAATAATCAAAACACCAAACATACAGAATAAAGAAAGTGTATTGAGACCTTAAAAGGAAAGAGACCAAGTAGCATATAAAGGTAAACCGATCAGAATTACAGCTGAATTCTCAATGGAAACACTGAAAACACAAAGGTCCTGGGCAGATGTGCTGTAGATACAAAGACACCACAGATGCAAGTCCAGACTACAATACCAGGCAAGGCCTTCAATCACTGTAGGAGGAGAAAACAAGATCTTCCATGAAAAAAAAAATCAGATTTAAGCAATATGTATCCACAAGACCAACCCTACAGAAAGTACTAGAAGGAAAACTTCAACCCAAGGAAATTATCTGCATCCACAAACACACAGGCAACAGATAGTGTGACATCAGAAAACCTCAAAGAATGGAAACACACTAACACTACCACTGAAAAATAACACTGTGTACCTAAACCTATAGAATACAATGAAAGAGCATCTAAGAGAAAAGCCCACAGCTCTAAGTGCCTATATAAAGAAAGTGGAGAAAGCTCACACTGGTGACTTAATAGCACTCCCTGAAAGCTCTAGAACCAAAAGAAACAAACTCACCCAGAAGGATTAGATGACAATAAATAAATTAAAAACTGACATCAATAAAATAGAAACAAAAAACAATGCAAATAATCAATGAAAATGGTTCTTTGAGAAAATCAACAAGTTAGACAAACTCATACACAAATAATCAAAAGGCAGAGAGAGATTACCCAACTTAACAAAATCAGAAATGAGAAGGGGGACATAACAACAGACACTGAAGAAATCTAGAGAAATGTTGGATTATACTTCAAAAACCTGTACTCCACAAAATTAAAACATCTAAAAAAAATGGACAATTT
The DNA here is from genome assembly GCF_000317375.1 of Microtus ochrogaster. Lineage (NCBI taxonomy): Eukaryota > Metazoa > Chordata > Mammalia > Rodentia > Cricetidae > Microtus > Microtus ochrogaster. The sequence continues at coordinate 53,351,985 of NC_022009.1, forward strand.
TCTGGATAGGTACCACATACCAAAATTAAATCAAGATCAGATGAACAGTTTAAACAGACCTATAATCCCTAAGAAAATAGAAGCAGCCATCAAAGGCCCCCCAAATAAACAAACAAACAAAAAAACTCAGGGTCCAATGGTTTCAGCACATAATTTCTACCTGAACTTCAAAGAAGAGCTAATACCTATACTTCTCAAATAGTTCCACACAACAGAAGCAGAAAAAATGTTGCCAAACTTTTTTTATGAGGCTACAGTTATCCTGATACCCAAACCACTTAAAGACTCAACTAAAAAAGAGAATTACAGATCAATTTCCCTCATGAACATTGATGCAAAAATACTCGATCAAATACTAGCAAACAGAATCCAAAAGCACATTTTTAAAAAATCATCCACTATGATCAAGTTGGCTTCATCCCAGAGATGCAGGGATGGGTCAACATATGAAAATTTATCAATGTAATCTACCATATAAATAAAACTAATAGAAAAAATCCATGTGATCATTTCATTAGATGCTGAAAAAAACATTCAACAAAATCCAACACCCCTTCATAATAAAGGTCTTGGAGAGATGAGGGATACAAGGAACATATCTAAAGATAATGTACATAAAACAATATACAGCAATCTAACAGCCAACATCAAATTTAATAGAGATAAACTCAAAATTATTCCACTAAAATCAGGAACAAGGCAAGGCTATTCACCCTTTCCATATCTATTCAACTTAATACTTGGTGTTGTAGTTAGAGCAATAAGACTACAAAAGGAGATCAAGGGGATACAAATTTGGAAGGAAGAAGTCAAACTATTTACAGATGGTATGATGTAATACATAAGTGACCCCAAAAATTCTACAAGGGAATTCTTACAGCTGATAAATACTTTCACTAATGTGGTAGGACACAAGATCAACTCAAAAAAATCAGTAGTCATCCTATATACAAATGATAATGACCCTGAGAAAGAAATCAGAGAAGCATCACTCTTTACAATAGCCACAGATAACATAAAATATCTTGTCGCAACTCTAACAAAAGAAGTGAAAGACCAGTACAATAAGAACTTTGAAGAAAGAAACTGAGAAAGATATCAGAAAATGGAAAGATCTCCTATGTTCTTGAATAGAGGTAGGATAAACCTAATAAAAATGGCAATCCTACCAAAAGTAATCTACAGATTCAATGCAATCCCTTTCAAAATCCCAACACAATTCTCCACAGGCCTTGAAAGAACAAACCTCAATTTCATGTGGAAAAACAAACAAACAAACAAACAAACAAAAAAACCCAGGATAACCAAAACATTTCTGTACAATAAAGGAAGTTCCAGAGGCATCACCATTCCTGACTTCAAGCTCTACTATAGAGCTATAGAAATGAGAACAGCTTGGTATTGGTATAAAAACAGACAGGTGGACCAATGGAATCAAATTGAAGACCCTGATATTAATCCACACACCGATTAACACCTGATTTTTGACAAAGAAGCTAAAATTATACAATGGAAAAAAGAAAGCATCTTCAACAAATGGTGCTGGGATAACTGTATGTCAACAATAGAAGAATACAAATAGACTCATACTTATCCCTATGCACAAAACTTAAGTCCAAATGGATCAAAGACCTTAATAAAACCAACCACACTGAACTTCATACGAGAAAAAGTGGAAAGTAGCCTTGGAGGCATTGGCACAGGAGATAGACCACCTCCTAAATATAACACCAGTAAAACAGACACTGAGAGTTACAATAAAGGGGACCTTTTGAAACAGAGAAGCTCCTGTAAGGCAAAGGACACAGCCAATAAGGCAAAACAACAGCCTACTGAATGAGCAAAGAGCTTCACCAACCCCATATCAGACAAAGGACTGATCTCCAATATATAGAAAGATCTCAAGAAACTAGATGTCAAAATACCAAATAATCCAATCAGAAAATGGGTACAGATCCAAACAGAGAATTCCCAACAGAAGAATCTCATTTGAGGAACTGCTCGACATTCTTAGTCATCAGGGAAATTCAAATCAAAACAACTCTGAGATACCATCTTATGCCTGTCAGAATGGCTAAGATCAAAAACACCAATGACAGCTTATGCTGAAGAGGATGTGGAATAAAGGGAACACTCCTCATTGCTCGTGGGAGTGCAAACTTTTACAACCACTTTGGAAATCAGTATGGTGGTTTCTCAGAAAATTGGGAATTAACCTACCTCAGGACCCAGCAAAACCACTCTTGGGCATACACCCAAAGGAAGCTTAATTTTAGGAGGAGGCTGCTAGTTAGTTCCTGGCCACTTAGCACCGAAATAATTACACAGAAACTGTATTAATTAAATCACTGTTTGGCCCATTAGCTCTAACTTTTTATTTGCTAACTCTTACTTATATTAATTTAACCCATTTCTATTAATCTGTATATCACCACGTGACTGTAGCTTACTGGCTAAAGTTCTGGCTTCTGTCTCTGGTGGGGCTACATGGCTTCTCTTTGACCATGCCCTTTTTCACCCAGCATTCAGTTTAGTTTTCCCCACCTACTTAAGTTTTGCCCTGCTATAGGTCCAAAGCAGTTTCTTTATTCATCAATGGCATTCACAGCATACAGAGGGGAATCCCACATTACTCAATCATACCACAAGGACATTTGTTCAACTATGTTCATAGCAGCGTTATTCATAATAGCCAGAATTTGAAAACAACCTAGATGCTCCTCAACCTAAGAATAGATTTTTTAAAAAAATGTGGTACACTTACACAATGAAGTACTATTCAGCAGTAAAAAACAATGACATCTTGAAATTTGCATGCAAATGGAAGGAACTAGAAAAAAACACTCTGAGTGAGGTAACCCAGACCCAGAAAGACGAACACAGTATGATGAGTCTAATCTACATGGGAAGTAGAAAAAAAAAAAAGATCTTCTGGATAAATTTGGAGCACGTGGACCATAGGAGAAGATAAAAGTTGAGAAGAGAGAAAAGAAAGGGAGCAAAGAAAAATATATAGCTCAATGAAAACAATAAATTTTCCTTTAAAAAAAACGAAACAAACACAGTATGTGCTCACTCATAAATGGATATTAGACATAAAGCAAATAATAACCACAACCGCAGAGAAGTTAGAAGCAGAGAACAAGGAGAATCTTCACAAAACTTACATGGATTCACCTGGGAAGGGGAAATAAACAAGATTGTCTGAGAAAATTGGACCATGGGGATCATGGGAAAAGGAAGGGTGGAAGGGGAGGAGAAGGAAAAAAGGAGAGGGGGAAGTGAACAAGAGGGAACAGGATGGTCAAGATCTGGTAAGGTAAGTTAGGGAGAGCAAGGAGAGAGATAGCTTGATCGAGAGACAATTATGGGGTTAGCAAGGAACCTGGCACTATAGAAATTCCTAGGAACTCACAAGGATGGCTCCAGATAAGACCCTAAGCAACAGCAGAGCAGGTGCCTGAACTGTCCTTGCTCTGCAGTTAGATTGATGACTACCTTAATTGTCATCATCCAGCAACTGCTGAAAGCAGGTGCAGAGATTCACAGCAGCGCACTGGGCTGAGCTCCCATAGTCGAGCTGAAGAGAGGGAGGACGATAGTATGAAAAAATGGGTTAAAACCATGATGGGGATATCCACTTAAACAGCTCACCTGAGCTAATGGAAGCTTTCAGACTCTGACCTGACAGTGGGGAAACCAGCATAGGACCAAACTAGCCCCTCTGAATGTTGTATGACTGGGACAGCCTGTGGGGCCATTGATAGTGCAACCAGGATTTATCCCTAATGCTTGAACTAGCTTTTTAGAACCTATTCTCTCTGGAGGGATACCTTGCTCAGCCTAGATATAGTAGGTAGGGCCTTGGCCCTGCCTCAAAGCAATGTGCTAGCATTTGCTGTCTCTCCATGGAAGCCTTACCCTTTCTAAGGAGTGTATGGGGCTAGAAAGGAGGGAAAAGTAGAGGGAGTGGGAGGAGGTGAGGGAATGGAAATGGGAAATTGGTCTGTAAAATTTCAATTAAATATTAACAAAAATTATAAAACTTCATGAAACAAAAAAAAAGCTGTTAGTGAAAGTACCTAAGCATATACATCTATGTATGTGTCCTGGTTCGACTTTTGTCAGCTTGCCGCAAGACAGTGTTTCAGAAAACAGAACCTCAATTGAGAAAAATGCCCCCATCAGACTGGCTTGTAGGTAGGCTTGAGGGAACATTTTCTCAATTAATAATAATAATTTAGGAAGACCCAGCCCATTCTCAGCAGTGCCACTCCTGACAGTAGGTTCTTGATAGTATAAGAAAATATGCTGAGCAAGTCAGAGCGAGCAAGCCAATAAGCAGTATTCCTTTATGGCTTCTGTTTAAGTTCTGCCTTTAGTTCCTGAATTTACTTCCTTCATTGACGGACTGCATAGAGAGCACAGCCAGTGAGGTTCTTACCTCAGTCAGAAAATGGCAATCCTGCCTCCAGGAATCTCAGGAGACTGTGTCGGAGAGCTGTGTCCTCCCGTTTTATAATCCCCCTCTAGTTCTGGGATTAAAGGTGTGCACCACTAGGATTAAAGGCATGCACTGCCCAGTTTCTATGGCAACTAGTGTGGATACTGGGATTAAAGGTGTGAGTAATTGTGGTCTGATCTATAAATAAGGCTGGTCAGCGTGGCTGTTTCACTCTGTGAACTTCAAGCAAGCCTTATTTATTATTTATTTATTAAACTAAAATGAAATGCCACTACACATATGAACTCAAAGAGATTATGACAAAATCCCAGGATGGGGTGGGGGCAGTGCACAAAATCTCACCACTAGCTGAGAAGCTATTGATATTTGATAGCCACTGGGAAGTAAAGAGTTAGTTTTCTTTAAGAGTGTGACCCCAAGTAGGTCAATACACTCCAGGCCATAACCCACCTACAATAGTAATTGGCTAACACAAATTGGACTTGATGAGTTTGGGAAAAAAAAAATAAGAATCAAAGTTGGGTAGGAAAAGGGGTAAGAACAGAGGGATAGATCTAGGAAGAGGTAAGGGAGGGACGATCAAAATACAAGTTACCAGGATTTTAACATTTAAAACCATTCCACTGAGGACCACCAAGGAGGACCAAGTGGGTGAAAGTGCTTGATGGCAAGCCTGGCAAAAATGTTCCATCCATAGGACTATGTCTTGAAAGGAGACAAGGTCTCCTGCTTCCTTTCCTCTGGCTTTTACACACCTGCCATGGCAGGGGCCACTGTTTCTCTCCACCCACAGGCCCACTACATACCTGTGCACGCACACATAATACGCACATTCCTATACAAAATGAATGAATACATGTGAAAACTATTACAGTGAAGATTACGGGGCAAAAGAATCAAATATGTCACTGTGATTTCAGTACAAACCAACTAGAACTCTAAAACTTATGAGTCACTGATGAGTAAAAATTTTTCAGCACAGAAGAAATCTGGCTCAGATACGCACAATGGCAGACTTAAGAGAGTGCAAGAGCTTTTAATGGCAGAGAAGAAAACAGTGGGAAGACAGACTGGTAAGGCAGCTGTGGTGGTGACACTGGTGACAGAGGTCCGCTCTTCCACAGCGCTACTTAGGAGACAGAGGCTCCACCCCCACCCCCAATTTCTTAGGCAAAAGTGGCTTAGAGCCCAAATTTCACTCACAATATTAAACAGCAACTTGAGTATGCTGTAAATAAAGAATTCGATTAATCAAAGCACAGTTAATGCCCATTTTTTTTCAGTGGTAAGTATCATCTTGGAACCATGATATTCAGAGGCGGAACCAATCTCTAACAGACAAAGAGATGCTTGGCAGCCTTTAAATAGCCGACACATGAGTTCTCCTGTCCCCATCCTCAGCACACAACCTGTGGGGAGGGCGCTGACTTGCACCATTCTGGAATTTTTACCGGAGTCTCCTGTGGATTTTTTTTTTTTTTAAAGAGACAGCTTCATGAACTTGCTCTTCTTCATTTACATTCCAGGCCTTGCTCCATCACACTCACAAAGATAATGTGGAAACTCTAAGTTCACAGCTTGTATATTTTTAATGAATTAATTCTGAGCCAAAACTGGACGCATTAACCATCAGTAGAAGTTATTGCCTAATATGTATTTTTATCATGGATCATTAGTTGATTTCTCATGTGGTTTGTATATAGGCTATCTATTAACGAGTTAGGAAATATCAGTTATCAATATCAAAACCCATCCTATCCATACTGAATAGAGGATCCAAAGACTTCCCAAGTGCTACAAGCAGGAAGCAGTAACTCTGCCGAAAACCAGAAAACAGAAAATCAGATTAAATAATTAGTGTCAATTAGCTCCAGTGAAATCATTCCAGAAACAATTGGTCTCCAGTGACCTGCTTAATTTGTGAGGCTTCTATGATCCTCACCAAGCCTGCTTTGATTCATGTTGACTCTTGAGGTTCCCAGAGGTATAATTAATTATTGTCTTGTATATAAACCCCTGGCAATTAATGGCAACAGAAAACAATATAGTGCCTTTAAAAAACAGTGTTGGAGGGGAAAACCTTGACTGTGTGAAAGACCTGTGCAGTATTTTCAGGAGAGATCCATCATAGATGTAGAATAAGTGGCTCAGGGCTGTGCCTGCAAACTGACAAGGGAAGCCTGTGCTCTCCCCACTTTACACGCCGCAGAATAACACACTCTCGAAAATGCCATGTCGCTCTCTACAATGCTTGGCATTCACTAGACACCACTCTAATTTGGTCTTGGATCTAATTAAAATACATTTTCAAACACCCAATTTAAATAATCAAACAGTTTACTTTGAGAGTATTGTAGACAGTGCTTCCACAGCCTATTGAAAAAAAAAGGATTAAAAGTAAAATAGCATCCAATTATTTAGGTGTTCTTTGAAAGCTGGCATCTGATCTTACCAGCTCCTGAGTGGCAACTCAATCTTCCCTGAGAACAGTAGATGTTGGCAAGATTACCGCCCCCAGCAAACCAACCTTGGTATTTGGTCTATAACGGACGGCAGTTTCCCTCATAGGAATATTTAGGTCTGTAAAATATTTCCCTAGAACCAGGCTGTGATGGTTCACATCTGTAATTATAACACTTAGAAGAAGAGGCAGGAGGATTACCAACAGTTTGAAGCAAGTCGTGGTTATGGTGAGTTCAGATCAGTCTGGACTACAGACTGACTACACCTGTTCCAAACAAAGAAAGCAAAGTGGAATTTCCTTGGCACTGACTCTGGAAGGCCCCCAAAGCCTTAGAGTACCATGTAAGATCTCATTTTTATAGACAGACCCTTCACATTTCTGATTTAATCAGCTGTTAGACGTATAAGATCAAACAATAGGCAAGCCCAAATGTGACCATCATTCTACAGTTGTCATAACAGGACATTTCAGGAACTTGTAAGGTTCAATCCAGAGTCTGGATTGATAGGTGCACCCACAGAATTCAACACAAAGCACTTCTATGGAGCCCACTTGTTTTTCTGCAAACACCATTATTTTAAGTTTGCAAGTGACGTGGTCACGTCTCCCCGTCATGTCCTTCCTTGTAACAACCATTGACCTGAGCTTGTAGCTAGCCTCTTGTTTACTGATTCCTATGATAGCTGTGTGAGCCTACTCCTAAGTAAGAGAGAAAAAGTGTGATGGTATTAAATTCCACAGGCTAGACAACAAATAAATAAGATGAAAGAGAAATCACAGACCTTTGGGCTTTACCATGAAAATATTTTATTTCCTTAATACGTTGTCTAATTCCATTAAATACTGATAATAGTAGCAAATTTTTGTAAATCAAACGATGAAAAATCACAAAGTAAAACCAGAAGTTAAATTAAGGCTGTTCTTCTCTTTCTAGATAATGGCTTGACTGTTTCTAAAGAAATTGGGAGGATGGAAAGACTGATCGCTAAAACATATAAACACAAAACATTACTCCATTAGTTTAACGTATTTTCCCAAATGACATGGAAATGTTTGAAACAGAAAAGTATTTTAAAATAATGTTTCCATACATAATTAAATTACTAATAATATATCTAAGCCATGGTTTTGCAGTTAGTATTTCCTCAGATTGAGTCAACTTTAAAGATGGACCCCACACAAGCAGAGAGCAATGAGGCAAACATCAGAGAAAGTTAAAAAAGCATTATTGAAAATGTGTTTTGTCAGGGTTATATTTTAACTATAACACGTAAACTAATAAAAGTACTAAAAATTAACATGGCTAAGTTAACGGTTTCAGCCTATGTCGCACTGGATTTTAAGACATATATGATTATGGGAAATTCAACAAAGAAATAGTTTCCTAATAAATTTTATCATATACATTCTGAGGAAAGTTTACTAAAATGTCATGATATGTTTAACCCTAAAGTATTAAATAATTTATGTGGAATACTTAATATGTCTAGGGGAAGGAAGTAACAGAAAATGTACAGCAAAAGTAGGAAGGAGGTTTCTTTCTGAACAGAACTCACAGGCACCAGGGACACAACTTTGAAACTCAGGCTAAGTACATTCACATCAGACAGCAGGCGCAATGACATGTTAAATTACCAACATGATGTATAGCTTAATGAACCCCCTGGTGTTGATCACGCTTGGCATTAATCAAGAACCATGAACAGATTTCCTTATTTTCTCAATGCTGCTCTGATAAACTACAATTTCATTTAACCTTGGACAGCAAATTTAATAGCTTCCGTGGGACAACTGTCGATACCTTTTCTGAGTATACAGTGATTAAACTGCAACGCAAGATGCATGTCATGACTTTTCTTCATTTGAAATTAGAATTTTTATTCTTAACAACCATTTGCCTAAAATATGCTGAAGACACGGAGATACATAAGGGTTTGCATTTATCCAAGGCCTGAACTTACCATGTTTTAGTATAAGATACTAATTGATATATTCGTAAGTATTTCTACCTGTGTGCTTGTTTTACCTTTAACAAATAACATAAATAATCTTTCTGCCTGGGACAGAAACAACAGAAGAAAGAAATTAAGAGTCAAAGTATACTTTGAGGCAGATCTGCTCAGCTGTTCTAAGTGCTCCAGACTCACCTTCCAAGTACTGGGAACAGGCCAATCTTTCCTCCACATTCAATAGGTACCTACCATTCATTTTTAAAGCACAGGTAATGATCACAGAAGATGAACACATCTCACTAAAGACAGATTGCTCAGAAGACAGTGCCACCTAGTTTCAATTTTTTTCTTTGTTCTCAGATTTACTTGTTTGCTAACCTTAATTGGTATGAGATTGATCTCCTAAAAGTTAAAGATAACAGCTAGGTGAAGAATAATGTTGGTTTAGTGTCTATAGGTAGACATGGAAGTCCTTAAGTTAAAACACTTCCTCCTTAACTAATCTCTCTTAAATTAGACAAAGAATTTTCACATATAGGGCTTTATTTGAAAGGCCCATAACACCTGGTTTCTGTTACTGGAGGCATCAAATAACATGTATATCCACTAGAGGAAGCAATTCTCTCTGAAGCAAAAAAGAAATGAATGTGCCAGAGACACATCACACAAAGAGGATGGAGGAGCAGGAAAGGTATAGGTCTGATCACAGACCACACACCGTCCGCTAATCTCATGATAGCCAGTGCACAATGGCTAATTTGTAGAACTTGGAAGTTAAATGAGTATAGACTGTGCTTCCGTTATTCATATTGAGGAGGTGCTTTGTTTTGTTTTGCTCTGTTTTGTTTGTGGTACCGGAGGTTGAACATAAAGCCTCATGTATGTAGACATACTATATCTATATATGCTATATCCTCAACTTCTACCCTGAGATATTGGAATAAAATCCTCCAGATTAGGTATAATCCTGTGAACTATTTCATTTGTATTTAACAATTTTCCCATCGTTTTTGAATGTTGATTTCATAATTTGTAGTTGGGGTTCCAACTGGGAGAAGTGGAAAGGTGCAGTTTACCCATGACTACCCATGTAACCCTGGGCAAGACATCCATCTCCTCCTGAGGATGAAAAAGTCACTTAGAAGTGTCTTAGTCAATGTTCTATTACTGTGAAGAGACAACATGATGGCACAACTCTTATAAAGGAAAACATTTAATTGGGGGTTACTAACAGTTTCATAGATTTAGTCCATTATTAGCATAGCAAGAAGCATGGTGGCACTCAGGCAGACATGTTGCTGAAGGGGTTGAGAATTCTATATTCAATCCATCAGCAGCTGGAAGAAGAAAGGGCTACTGGCCCTGGTTTAGACTTTTGAAACCCAAAACCCATCCTGAAAATGACACACTTCCTCCAACAAGGCCAAATCTCCTAACCTCTAAAATAGAGTGAGTCCCTAGAAGCCAATAGAGACCATTTTCATTCCAGCAGCCACAGTACGGATTCTATTTTGCTGTCTTTGAGCTATTTCTGGGATTCATATTCTCAGATCTATGATGAACTTCTGTGAGTTTCTTGGGTTTGGGTTTGGAATTACAGTTCTTCAGTCCAGAGTCCTGTTATAGAGCTTTTACATTGTAAGCATATACCCTGCTAGGTTTTTGATTTTGTGAAATGAGCTCAGACCCAGCTCATTTGAGCCTCTGACCAAGGCTGTGGCTGACTACCAGGCAACTCTTCAGAAAATGGCGAAGAGCTGAGTCTAATTATCAACCACTTCTAACACTCTGCTGCTGCCCTTAAGAGAATATATTCACTATTCTTTATGCAAAAGGAGGGAAGCCTAGAATGGGTTAATCACCTTTCTTTCTACCATGTGCCTCAAGTTCATATACTGTTCAGTAGAATACATAGCATTGGTGGGTTTATGAGGAAGATCTGTGGTGTGTGTGGTGGGGAGATTCTAATAGGAACTTCCCTAAGCACAGACGTTCCTCAGTCCTATGCTGTGGAAAAGCAAGTGAAGACAGGCCACAGAAGGACTAAGTACTTGGAGGTCAACCAGAATGCATGTAAACCAGGGCACAGACCAATCATCTCTCATGAGTCAGCCATGTTCATGCGTCAGCTTCATCAAGCACGTTGACACTCCCAGCCTTCCTTCCCATCCTACCTCAGGGTCATTGTCCACCAGTTTCTTCCGTCAGAGTTGCTCTTTTCTTCCTTCTTGGCTAATTAATCCTTTTCCATTTTCACATCTCCGAGTCAGTGTCAAGTCTCCAAAAAGAACATGTCCACTGAAAATTGTCACTACCCTTCTACCCCCCACCTCAGAACCACCAATTGCATTTCAATTATGTTATAAAACAAATAATTTATATTTTAAAGTAGCAAGTTGATATGTCTTCCTAAAGAACAAATTATGTCTTGAACAGGGAACTAAAGACCAGTATCGCTAGGAAACCTCCAAGACCAGCAACTAAGTGACTGGGGCAGGAAGTAACAAATCCAAGGCCTGCATGGGCAACTTAATGAGTCTTTAGCTCAAAATGTAAAAATAACAAGAAGACTTGGGATACAGCAACTGACCGGTAGAGTGATTCTCTTTCACCCATGGAACTACAGGTCAAATTCCTGTCACAGGGAAAATGTATTTGTAAAATGAGAACATTTGTTTACAAAAGTATATTAAATCACTACAGCAGTCTATATGGAATATGTATTCAATGTGAATTAACCCTCTTTTTGCCAAAATGCTATAATTAAAACCAATATTTTTTAAATATAAAGTTATATATTTCATTCTTTTGATTTTCTACATATGATATTTGTAAACATATGTTTGTATGTATGAACACATGTGAAGGCAAGAGCCTGACACTGGTTATCTTCCACTATCACTCTCACCTTATCTGAGACAGGGTCTCTCATCAGCCCAGCACTCACTGTAATGGTCTTGCTCTTAACAGACAAGTCATACCCACTCCCTCCCCTCCTCCACTTATACAAGCAGATCTTTGTAAGAGGCACCCAGATAAGCTAAGTCTGGCAGGTCATCCAAAGGAAGTTTCTTTACTTCCAACCATTATCACCTGGGACTCTGGCCATCAATAAATTTAAATGTTGTCTGGAGTCTCAATAGTTTACCCAGAGACAATGCCTAGCAGGCCAAGATTACCTGACCCCCACCCAAGAGCAGACCATTCAAAGAAAATTCCTGGCATTCCAAGCACTGTAAATAGAAACACCTGCCAGCACTTCACCAGGACACCCCTAGACAAATGTCAGCCAATGGGGGTCCTGAACCTCAGAGACCCCTCACTCCCATCTTTACTACTATAAAAACCCAATTCTAATTGAGCTTGGGGCTCTCCAGATATTCCAATACGTTAGACATGTGGAGACACTGAGTTTGCAAACTTGATTAAAATAAAGGCTCTATGCTTTTACATATGGGACTCGGTCTCCTTTGTTGGCTTTTGTGGGGACCCACCGATCTGGGCATAACAATCTTCAGCTTCCAGCCTGTGTCCCTTCTTTTCCCTCTCCCTCTCGAAGAAGCAGCTTCTGTCTCTCTCTCTCTTCTCCCCACTTCTCCCCTTGCCCCTCTCTCCTCTTCTCCCCTTCTTTCTTTTCTCTCCATAACCCACTAAATCAATATCCAACTTCAGTCTGAATGCTGTGCCTATCTATGTCTTTGTCTCTCGCTACCATGAGGCTCCCTGCCCAGGACCAGCCACCTGTGGCATGGTCTCCTGGCGTGCCCATGTCTCTGTCTCTCCTCGTGGGACTGGCTGCCCCGTTGAGGTCTCTCACCCACCACATGGCTCCCTGCAGCCACTCAGGGAACTGCGCCATCCCTGCCTGGGACTGGTGGCTCATAGGACCCACAGCCCACTGCCTGCTGCCATTTCAGGGACATGCAGTGTGGTCTCATGGCCCGCTGCCCGCTGCAGCCACTTGGGAATTGTCAGCATTTTACTAATTTCCTTACACTCACTGATTGGTGGGACTGACTGGCCAGGTGGCTTTAGGTAGTCTTCTGCACCACCAAGTCCTCTATCAGCTTTAGGGTTACAAACTTGTAAACCATGCCACCATGCCTGGATTTTACATGGCTTCTGGGGATCCAGACTCAGGTCTCCAGGCTTGCACATCAGCCTTTTTACTATCTTTGCAGTCCAAAGAGGCTTCACTTTAAACATTAAAATCTAGTAATACTCTTATCCTTAATGGAAAATCTGTTTTAGCCACTTAGATTAGGGATTACTGTTGGGTTTCAATATTCAAAATACATTGTCTGTTTTACTTTGACTCATAATTTTGCTTCATAGCTAGTTCTACCACCATGTAGCAGGTTGTATACATAAGGTTCTGAAACCTGGATGCTTTTCTCAGGGGCTGAATAGTCAAAAATTAATTGTGCAAGGATAGAGAACAACATACAAGTTTGGATTCCTTGAACATAGCGAGAGGAGCATAAAATACAAAGGGCTTTTTCCCCAACAGAAATGAAAGCTTAGGAATTAGAACTAATTAAAACCAGACAGAGCTGTAGAAGGACTGTTTATTAAAGTCCAAAATACCAATAAAACCAATATTTAATCAATTTAAACAAATATTAAATCAATCTTACTGTTGAAGAGGCTCACTCTCTGTAAAACAGGAAAGCCAACTGTACCTACTGGGCACAGACCTATCTTCACTGAACCATCAGGGTCTTATGCTCTGAACTATAGGAACATTGTAACCAATATTAGTTTCCTTTTTGTGATGCAGACGTATCTTTTCTTACAGATTAGATAGTAATACCCTTAAGATTGCACTTATAATAAGTTTTAGGATAAAATACTTTGTGTTTCCAAAAAGGGCTCAAACATAATCAGCATCACCCTCACTGTTGGAAGAAGTGGAGACAGAGGAAACCAGAAAAACACAGAACACAACTTAGCTAATTGGGTTCAAAGACAATCTATTGCCACATGATTAACATCAAGGAGGTAAAATTCAGAGAGGAATGCTGTTTCTCTCTTGTTTCTGGTTGTTTATCCCAGTTTCTCCTGGAAGTAACTTTGAAGAACTGGGTCTCATTTCAGGGAAAGTGATAAATATCCTTATTCTGCCTTCAGGGTAAGGTTTAAAAACAAGCAAACAAACAACAACAAAACAAAAACCTTTCATTTCTCCAAAGAAAGAGGGTATAAAAACTATACATTTTTATATCAAGCAACTATAGCGATTAGAAAGGAAATGTATTTTCCTTGCATTTACCACTGTTTTACAGCATGATAAAATTACTGAAATTACAGGATAAAATTTGTAGCCCAGCACTAGGTGTGGTAGTGCACACCTTTAATCCCAGGACTTGAAAGGCAGGTCTCTGTGAGTTCAAGGTCAGCCCAGTTAGTAGCAAGGACCAGGATTAAATATCAACCATACCTATGAAAATCTGAAAGAAAATTTACTTGATAGGCTATCTGCTGCTACTACTAAATCTTGAAGATATAAAGTCTTCTTGTTTTGATAGTTATTATGACCTATATTTGCATCTTAGATCTCTTAACCTTGTTACCATGCCTGTCCGGTCTCGGGCTCTTGGTCACCCTAGTACTCTATGGGCTCCATCTCATGCAGTGGACCCTAAGTCAAATCAGATATTGGTTGGTTAGCCCCACAAATTTTGTGCCATCACTGCACTAGCATGTCTTGCAGGCAGGACACGATTGTTGATCAAAGAGTTTATGACTGGGTTGGTGTTTATGTTTCTCCTTTGGTAGCCTGTAGCATATGTTTCTGTACCATAGACACTAGAACTTAGGTGTGAAGGCACCAGCTTCACTCCATGTCCAGAGAGTTAAGTAGGTGTTATCTTCAGAAACAGGACCTCGCTGTGAGTTTGTGGAAAGCAATCCAGAGTCAACAGCTGCGTGAGTTGTTTGAGGATTTTAGGTTTCCATATTATGCCTCAGATAGCCCTTAATTTTAGTTCTCTCCCCATATTCCCTCCGTTATTCCCTTCTTCCCTACCCTATCCACCTGTTCCTCCTTTCCAGTTCCCTTTACACTCATCCATAACTATGGAGTATATTTCCCTTTCCAAGGGAGATCTATCAGTGCCCCTTAGTCATTGACTCTATACATAAGCTTCTTGGTTCTATGCATTGTAGTTCGGTTATCATTGATTTAACATCTAATACCTAAATGGAAGAGAATATATACCATTTTTGTCTTTTTTTTTGGGTCCAAATAGCCTCACTCAGGATTTTTTTTCTTGTTCCATTCATTTATCATCCATTTCATAACTTCATTTTTTAATGACTGAGTAATGCTTCATCGTGTAAATGTAGCACATTTTCTTTATCTGTTCTTCTGTTGAGGGACTTCTAAATTGCTTCCAATTTTTGTTTATTGTGAATGAAGCAGCAATGAACATGACTGAGTAGTTGTCTCTAAGGTAGGGTTAAACCATCCTTTGAGCATATATACCATATAGCTGGATCTTGAAGTAGGCTTATTCCCTCTCTATCTCTTCTGACTAGTTTTAGTTTGAAGTTCATTTTGTCACATATTAAAATAGCTGCCCTAGCTTGCTTTTCAGTCTAATTGCTTGGAATTTAGCAGAAGGATGGATCCTGTTTTCTCATCTATTCTGATAGTCTCTGTCTTTTTATTGGAGGAACTGAGACTATTGATGTTGAGAGCATCAATGAACAGTTTTTGTTGATTCCTATGATTTTGCTGATGTGTGTGTGTGTGTGTGTGTGTGTGTGTGTATGTGTTTCCCATCTTTTGATTTGCTAATTTGAGATTATCTATTTCTTATGTTTTCTTGGATGTGGTTTAACTCTTTAGGTTGGATTTTTCCTTTTCATGCCTTCTGTAGGGGTGGATTTGCAGCTATATGTTGCTTAAATTTGGTTTTGCCATGGAATGTCTTACTTTCTCCATCTATTGAGATTGAAAGTTTTGCTGGGTATGGAAATCTTGATTGACATCTGTAGTTTCTTAAAATCTGTAAAAATCTCTGTTCAGGCCTTTTGTCTTTAGAAGGCCTGGTGTTATTCTAATAGATCTCCCATTATGTGTTACTTGGTCTTGTTCCCCTGCAGGTTTTAATAGTCTATCTTTATTCTGTAAGTTTATTGCTTTGATTATTATGGGGGGAATTTCTTTTCTGGTCCAGTCTATTTCGTTTTCTACATGCTTCTTGTACTTAGACAGGCATCTCCTTATGTCAGGGGAATTTTCTATGATTTTGTTGAAAATATTTTCTGTGCCTCTGACTTGGGTTTCTTCTCCTTCCTCTATTTCCATTATTCCTAGATTTGGTCTTCACTTAGTGTCCCAGATTTCCTGCATGCTTTGTGCCAGGAGTTTTTTAGATTTAACATTTTCTTTGACTGAGGTATCCATTTCTTTTATTGTGTCTTCAATACCTGAAATTCTCTTACATCACATCTCTTATATTCTTTTGGTAAGGCTTGCCTCTGAGGTTCCTTCAATTGTTAGTTTGTGTTTTTATTGATTTCTTTAGGGGATTTATTCATTTCTTCTTTAAAGGTCTTGGTTACATTCATAAAGGCTATTGTAAGGTCTTTGTTTTGTATTTCAGCTGTGATCAGTCCCTTCTGTAGTAGGATTGCTAGACTCTAGTAGAAACATTGTCCTGGCTATTTCTGATTTTGCTTTTACTCTGAGATCTTGGCATCTGGGATTGAGATGACTATAGGTCTAGGCCCTGCTTCTAGACCTATTTTTGTTGAGTGGGTGTTTGCTCTTTGGTTTCTGTTGCCCTCTCTGCCACTAAGGAGAGTTTGATGGTTGTGTGTCGCTTAAGTAGGGAATTCTTCTGAATCCTGATAGGTATGGTACTGAGGGTTCTTGATAAAATGTGTTTCTAGGTATCTGAAGTTGATACTTAGGAATGGGGATAGACTAGAAGGGGAGTTCTTAAGGGTCCACAGGAGGGCAGAAAGCAGGGTTTCACCAGGAAATGGGGGCAGGGAATAAAGAGAGGCTATAAAAAGCCTTCTGCTATAGATCTGGGGGTAAGACTAGGGGGTTGGATGTGGAGGAAAGGAGGGAAGATGAATATCTGAAAACCACCTGCTTGCTTCCCTGGGAGGTTTGGCTAAGGGGGTCCCAGAGAATGACTCCTGTAGTTGGAGCAAGTGGGGAAGAAGATTGGAGGAGAAAATCTCCATAATCCATTATCTGCTAGAGATGAGAGCAAAGAAAGGGGACCCATTAGGTGGTCTCCTACAAAGTTGGGGTATTTGGTTTGGAAAATAGGCAAGAAAGGTAAAGATCTGAATTTAGTCTACCTACTTCCCCGGCCAGATTGCCCTGTGGGTTCTCAGGTAATGCCTGCTGAAGTTGAGGACTAAGCTAAAGTGATCTGTATGGAAAAGAAATGTGAGGGGAAAATCCATGTGGTCCACTGGAGATGGGTGGGGCGGGAGCGGTAGTAGGCTGTCTGCTGCAGAGCTGGGGATAAGACTGGAGCATTGGATTTGGAGGAGGAGAGATGTTGACAGAGGTTTCTGTCCCGCCCTGTCCCACAGCCATTCAGTCCCAAAGAAGCACACAGAGGCCTAGATTATTTATAAACTGCTTGGCCTATTAGCTCAGGCTTTTTATTAATCACTTCTTATATTTTACATTAGCCCATAATTCTTGTGTGTGTTAGCCATGTGGCTCTGTACCTTTTATCAGTGAAGCGTTCTCAGTTTGTATCCTCTGTGTCTGGGTGATGACTGCAGACTGACCTTTCCTCTTCCCAGAATTCTCCTGTTCTGGTTGCCCCATCCATACTTTCGGCCTGACTGCTGGGAAATCAGCATTTTTTAACCAATACAAGTGAAAAATTTTTACAGGGTATAAGACCATTGCCCCATCTACAATTAGCCTACCTGCTTCCTTGGATGGAGACCACTTTATTTTTAAAATTGATTATTTTTATTTTATTTTATTTGTTTCTAACTTTCTGGTTTTCAATTTTCTCATTTAATATGGCTAGAAAGGAAGAGGCTTATCACTCACTGGTAGACTATTTGTCTAGCATGCATAAGGCTCTAGGTTCAAACTTTATCAAATAAGCACTTTATCAAATAACACACTTTATCAAATAACACACACTTTATCAAATAACACACACATATACAGGTATACACATGCACACCCTCATACACACATATATACAGGTATGCAAACATGTACATGTGCACACACAGACACACACACACATCTTTTAAGTTTTGAGTTTCAAACAACTTTTAGACTCTTCATCTAGAAGACAATATGAGTTTGCTATTATTTTATCTAAAGCAAATCATGAAAGCTCTGAATCTAAGCCATTTTCAGCAGAGTTGAAAAGAGACTGGACTGTTATTCAGTATTAATTTTTAATTGTAAAAATATAGTCAGAATGTTTCAAATTCTTTTTTAGATTAAAAATTGCATTCCTCTATTTGTGTGTGTGCATGTATCTGTGTGTATTTGCATGTATGTGCATGTGTGTGTATATATATATGTATTGTCTGTGTGTATGTGTATATGTATGTGTGCATCCTGCATATATGTGTCTATGTGTGAATGTTTGTATATATGTCTGTGTCAGTTGTTCTGTCCTCCCACCATGTGGTTCCTGGGATCAAACTCAAGTCACCAGACTTGCTGGCAAAAGCTGTTAACAGCTAAAACATATTACTACTACATTTTCTAAATCTCAACAAAATTTCATTTGCTTGCAGAGAAAAATTCAAAACTGTCAGGATACTATGAAATATCTTAAAAATGTATGTAAACAACTTTTCTAGAAGGCACCTACACCATCTCACTCTTCACGCTGTGATGCCCTCAGGTGGCTGAGAGGCAACTTTATGGAATGATATACAAAGCAGAGGGGGTTAGTTAATTCCCTGAACCTCCAACCCGCTACTAGAACACACAGGTCCTCGGGTCATTTTGTATGGTCTTTATAAAACAACAACAACAACTGAAGACATTTCCACTGTCTTCCACATCTGTACCATTCTTTAAAGAGACACCACCCGGTGCTTACACTTCCCAAGACATTCTTCTGAGACACACATCTCTTCCAACCTAGTTTTGTTTCCAATGAGAGCACAGCTGTCTTTCATCAGACGAGTTTAACTTGCCAGTTCTATATATACAGTGTTTTACATGCTTAACATAGATTTTAATACAGTTTTAGCTCCTGCGTGAGATAAATCAAACCCCAAGTGACAAATAAGCAAGTGTCTGCAAGAAGTGGGGGTTGTCTGATTGAAAACTCCAAGACGCTTAGAGAACCTTCAATCTCAGACTGCACAAAGACAAATTTTATTCCGCAAGACATGATAGATACTTCATTACAGGTCTGTTCTTTTTTAAATTCACTAGATGCTACTGGGAACAATCTGAAGCTATAATATATTAACAAGATTAGCCAGGACTAGAGAAAGAAAAGCTGATAATCTAACTAGTGTAACTTACCAAATGCTTGAAAGATGTCACATAAACATTTTCCAATCTTAAATGCCTGTCCGGATTCCCTTGTTTTCAGTTTTCTCTCTTATTATACCCATTACCAGGTCTTTTATGTGTGCATCTACAGTCTAAACAGTTTCCTGATGATTAGGAAACATGATTGTATATAAATGCAAAGCCGTTTTTATGTTATGCAGGAGAAATGGCTGGCATGCACATTTTACTACACTGACCTGACACCTTCCTGGTGCTTGATAAAAATGCAGACATTTATTGAAATAGCTTGGTTGTCCAATGAGTATAGGGTTTTTTTGCCTCTCTTAATTACCTATAATAACGTGTTGTCCTTTTAATTATATAAGATTAATTTCTGTTCCATACTTGAAAAAATAATTTCTAATAAGAATTTAAGTTTGATCTGAATTTTGAAAATTCAAAATTTGGCAGCTTCCCATCATTCCAACAAAAATACATGAGAGAAATAACTGAATTGATTCGGTAACAAATAAAAGTACTGAAGAGAATGACATCGTTAAAGACAATAGCAGTCGTCTTTTTAAGAGAGCTGTGGGATTAGTTTACCAAGAGCTCCTAATCAGCATCACATGCCAGGTAATGGGATGCATTGGGAGGACATACCTTTGTGAAGATAGTATTACAACAAACCAGACTAGTGGCTGGTTTTAGTCTGTCACTGAACTCTCTCACCAGGGAAAGCAGGCACTGGCTGCCAGATGTTGGACAGAACGACTTGCCTGTCCTCCCTCTATAAAATCATGAACACTAGAAAGAACGGTGAGCTGTGAAACTAAGATAAAGGAAGCTAGAATGGTGAGCCAGTGCGTAAAAGGCTGATTGTACTAGAGTGAGGACCTGAGTTCACATCCACGGCGTGGACACAAACACTATGCATGGCAGCACATGCCTGTACCCATAGGACTGGGGAGAGGTGGAGGTGGATGGAGCTGAGACACAGTCAGCTCCCAGGGACTGGATCAGCCAACCTCACCAGTTGGTGAGCTCCAGATTCAACGAAAGATCTTTTTTTTTCTTTTTTTTGGGGTACCAAAATTCTTTATTTAAATAAAGAAATGGTACAAATGAAAGCACTTAAGCGGATGTTTCGGTGCGACTCATAGAAAAGATAAAGGCAGACCGACATGCACGCACTGCCTCAGTGACCAGTAAAGTCACTGTGGCTCTGGCGAAGTCAGCTTAGCTGTCATTACCGTGGCCCAGGGTGTGCTTGTCAAACAGATATTCTGCCATGCCAGCTTCGGGGGCTCCCATCTTGAGCAAGTTGGTCACGTGGTTACCCAGTTCCTTGATGGATTTCACCTGCTCACTCAGGTAATGTGTCTCAATGAAGTCACACAAGTGGGGGTCATTTTTGTCAGCAGCCAGTTTGTGCAGTTCCAGTAGTGACTGATTCACACTCTTTTCCAGGTGCAGTGCACACTCCATTGCATTCAGCCCGACGAAAGATCTTATCTCTGAGACTGAGATGGAAAGAGGCTCAGTGCTAATCTCTGTCCTCCACACATGCCAGAGAACCCTCTCTGGCTCACAGAAGGTACGGAAGCAACAACAGCTAAGGACAAAATGCAATTCAGACTAGTGCTGGGGGGAGGAGGAGCTTCGAATTTCCATTCTTATGTTTACTTTTCTCCAAAGAACATTTTTGGGACAAACGGTAAAATTTGAATATAAACTCATTTTAGGGGATTAGTGTTGTATTGAATTTTCTAAATTTGTGATTCTCAGGTTTCTTTGTCTGTTGGTCCACAGGACAGCGTGAGGGCACTGTGAGTACTGAAAGGTGAAGAGGAAGTGTGCCTGGAGACAGGCTGAAGACAGGTACCTAGATGGACAGACAAAAACATGGATGCACAGACTGAGAAATAGCAAGTGGATCATATGCTCAAAAAGATAAAGCCAGGCAGTGGTGGCGCACGCCTTTAATCCCAGCACTCAGGAGGCAAAGGCAGGCAGATCTCTGTGAGTTTGAGGCCAACCTGATCTACAGAGCTAGTTCTAGGACAGCCTCCAAAGCTACACAGAGAAACCCTGTCTCAATAAAACAATAGATAGATAGATAGATAGATAGATAGATAGATAGATAGATAGATAGATAGATAGATAGATAGATGATATAAAAAAGAACAATGATAAAGCAAAAACCAGAATACATCCTCCCATTTGGGGACCTTAAGTGGCATGTATATGGGTGTTCATTGTTCTATATAGCTCTTAGTTTTATGTTTGATACTATCAAAGCAAAAACTAAAAATAGAGGACCATGTCACCTGTGTACCATGTCACAGAGACCAATCATGAAGGAAAGAAGAAAATAAATGCTAAAAAGAAATTATGCTTCTCTAAGTTAATAGGGTCTTTTAAAAAAATGATTTATTTTTAGTGCATTGGTGTTTTGCCTGTATGTGTGTCTGTCTGTGTGAGGGTACTCACTCCCCTAGAACTTATAAGTAGCCGTATGGATACTGATAATTGAACCCAGATCCTCAGTCCCCGTTTTGCTTTTTCCTAACATTGAGCTACAGTATTAATACTGGTCTTCCTTTTCTTTTGAGGCAGAAGCTGTGGGGGCCCACAGTTGTGAGCATGATCCACCTTGACTGGAGGCCAGAGAGTTTGAGCTTATTTTTGCTCTCTCAAAGTTAGTAACAACAGGTGTGGAAGAACTCCCTCAAATCTTCCAGAAGCTAGAACTTAAAGGTGATGTACTTCTCAATAAAAACAGAAAACGTGATCATATGGCTTAAAAATTGTGTGCCTGATAAAGGCTACACATGGTGAAAACGTGGTAACAAAACTGCAGCAGGCTAGAGAACACATTCTGCGTGAGGTCTTTGTGGAACAATGTAGGAAAACATCACTGATAGTAACTAGTGAACTTCTAGCTTGTGTGAATGTAATGGCTTCATAGAAAGTCAGACATTTTAGTTGGCTTCTTTTAGCTGCCTATCATAAGGTTCTAGTAAGGACAGATTGCACTTAAGGAAGAAGTGAGGAGCCGGAGCATGCTGGAAAGAAAATACATTGTTCCTTATCATCCATCTTCCCTGTCAAAAAAAAAAATTGTCAATGTAAGAAATGGCTTCAGGGTCAAGATAAAGTCAAAGTGTGGCTGTAGGTCCCCTGTTAAGAGCTGTGAAATCTCCAAGGTTGGGCATAACACTTTTCGACAAATGTGGCTCTTAAGACTTGGAAGGCTATGCTCACCAGCAGGCTGACACGCCACGGCTGAAGGAAACCTGTCTCAATAAGAATTGTGGATGTGGCTTCTGTGGCACCAAATGAAGCTGTATTGCTTTACAGGAGACTCTCAAAGCCTGAAGTCACTCGTACAAACAGAAGTGTCATCATCTTAGACGAAAATGCTCACGTTAGCTCAAAAAAAAAAAAAAAGAAAAAAAAAGAAAAAGAAAAAAGAAAAGAAAAGAAAGAAAAAAGAAAAAAAAAGAGGCACCTGGAATCCAAACTTCTATAGAAATGGAGGTCTAGGGAAGACACTTAGCTGAATGCAGAGGACATTTCTCAACTTTCCTAATAGGAAATATCATTCACAAAATTGAATTAAGGGTTGTAAAGAATAGTAAACTGAGCACCAAGCCCACAGAGTAATAAAGAGCCAGTAAGAAAGGCTCTCAGGAAGTGGTCTCAGCCCCCTCAAGCAGAATTCCCTCACATTGGTGTGTAAGTAGGTCTGGATGGATTTTAGAATTCGTGTGTGTGTGTGTGTGTGTGTGTGCACATGAGCCATGGTGCATGTGTGGAGGAACTCAGGGAAACTTGCAGAAGTAGATCCTCTCCTTTCTACCATGTGGGTACCAAGGACTGACTTCATATCGTTAGACTGAGCAGCAACATCTTTAGCCACTGAAAAATCTTGCTAACTTTAAATGGTAGTTGTAAAGTGCTAAATTTGAGATCAACGGAATTCACAACAAAATCATTCTACGTCATGACCCGTGTGGTAGTTTGAATGAAAATGCCCCCATAGGCTCATAGAAACTGCCACTATTAGGAGGTGTGACTTGGTTGGAGTAGGTTTGGCCTTGTAGGAAGTGTTTCATGGGGGCTGGGGTGAGTTTTGAGGTCTCAGAAACTCAAGCCAGATCTAGTGGCCCATTGTCTCTCCCTGTTGCCTGTGGATCTAGACGTAGAACTCTCAGTTCTTTGTCCAGCACCAAGTCTGCCTGCTTGTCACTATGATTCACACCATGATGATAATGGATTAAACCTCTCAACTGTAAGCCAGGCCCAATTAAATGTTTTCCTTTAAAAGGGTTAGCTATGCAAAACAGACTTTCTCTGTGTAACAGCCCTGGCTATCTTGGAACTCACTCTGTAGACCAGGCTGGCCTCAAACTCATAGAGATCAACCTTCCTCTGCATCATGAGGGCTTACTTCATTTTAAATTAAAGCTGTTTGCTAATTTTTAATGGCAGATCAAAGCAGGAGAGTGTTGGAGGTACTTCCACTTTTACCAGGGGGCACACAGAATGAGCTTATTACTATAATTAAAAAGTGAATATGACTAGTTAGGTAGCTCAGCAGATAAAAGCAAATGTTTGCTACACAAGTCTCACTGCTTACACTTGATCCCTGGAAACCATAGAAGGGTGGAAGGAGAAGCGATTCCACAAGGCCGTTGTCTAATGCACAGTACACACATGCATACACTCTACCCATTCACAATCATAATAAATAAAATAAAAACTCAAAGACAAGTGTCCATCTGCTTGGCTGAGGATGCCTAACACAGGTGAGGCTTGGTTTTTGATCCCCAGTAGCGAGATGGAGAAAGAAAAGATTAATCCATTAAAAGAGCTGAGAAGAAGGCTTGGCATTCCATCCCTAGTACTGAGATGGAGTAGGAAAGATTGGTCCATCATGAGAGCTGAGGAGAAGGCTTGGCATTCAATCCCCAGTACCGAGATGGAGAAAGGGAAGATTGGTTTATCATGAGAGCTGAAGAGAAGTTTTGGAGAGTAAGAACACTTTCTGTGCAAACATGAGGACTGGGTTTGGAACCCCAGCATTCATGTAAAAGTAAGGCATGGTGCTGTGCACCTGCAACCCCAATGAGAACAGCAGAGACCAGTGGATCCCAGGAGCTCACTGCAAGCCAGCTTAGGCACAAACAGGAGCTTGGGTTCAGCGAGAGATCTTGTTTCAATTGCATAAGGCAGAGAGGCAGAGGGCTAGAGCAGGACTTCTGTGACACTGGCTTCTGCCTGTGCACACCCACATGTTCATCACACACACACACACACACACACACACACACACACACACACACACACCTGTCTAGTTTTCATTATCAATATGTACAAAAAATTCTAAGTAACAGCCATGATCAAAATATTCTTTCCATCCTCAGCTGTCTTCCTTCTGTCTGACTACTTGACTCTTCTTTCAGACCAGACTCTACAAAGTGTAACTGTCTCTTCCATTCCCAAAGAGGGTTTAGAGCCAGCCTCATAAAGACATCCACAGCAGAAACAATAGGAATACTCCAAAAACACTGGCAAGGCCAGCAACGGGCTAATGAAGCCAGTGCGGAAGCTATCCAGGGAAAACCCAACCATTTCGACTCCACCCAACCTTTCTCTCCTGTTATGAAATCCTTGTGTTCTTTCCTCACTTCCATCACTGAGCCTTTCCGCTGGAGAAGTTTCTGCAGTTTGCATCTTTACCTATTGCCTTCTCCATAAACCAAAGTCATAAAATTGTTCCTGGGATTATCGCCCCCCAGCGATTTTGGTTTTTTTTCAAGACAGGGTTTTTCTGTGGCTTTGGAGATGTCCTGGAACTATCTCTTGTAGACCAGGCTGGCCTTGAACTCACAGAGATCCACCTGCCTCTGTCTCCTGAGTGCTGGGATTAAAGGCGTGTGCCACCATCCCACAGCTTTATTTTTAATTTGATTTATTTTTATTTTATGTTCACTGGTGTTTTGCCATGAGTGTCTGATCGTCTGAAATTTGAATTATAGACAGTTGTGAGCTGCCATGTGGGTGCTGGGAATTGAACTCAGGTCCTCCAGAAGAGGAGACAATGGTCTTAATCACTGAGCCATCTCTCCAGCCCCTTGGGCCTCTTTCAAGAACCTAAAAGGCAAGAGGTGGGTATAAATATATAAACAATGAAGTCAAGCAGTGGTGCGCATGTCTTTAATTCTATCACTCAGGAGGCAGAGACAGAGGCAGGTGGATCTTTGTAAGTTGAAGGCCAACATATAAATACCAATGAATTGAGCTGATGCCGTGGGCACCACACCATACGATAGGCACACGGTGAGCTGCAGCACTCACTTACGACACATCATGGAAAATCACAAAAGCATTGAAGCAGAGAGGACAAGCATTCCAGGGGCTTTCTTTTTTTATTTATATCATACCACCTACATATTTCACCTATTAGTTTAGCATTTCTGATTTCTGATCTTATAGAATGTTTAACACCAATGGAGAATTCCTGATGAAGTAAAAGGAAGAAGGCAAGCATTTGACAGTCTGGAGCCACCTAGAGTGCTTTCCACCAAGTGTGTTTCGCTGTAGTACCCTCTTTAGAGAAGTTGCTTCTAGTGAAATTCTCCAGTACTGAAGTGGAATAAAAGGGCTAAATTGCTTTCACACAATTCAGTGAGATTTCACCGCACTTACTGAAGACGCCTTCCCTGCGAGCATGTGCGGCTCCTAATGATGCACTTAGTACTGCAGCAAAGGGAAAGTGCCTACAGCCATCCTGCTGCCCAGAGCTCAGAACTGAGGAAGCCAAATGCACTCCCTTCTTGCAAACTGAAGTGACAGGACACTGCTGTGTGAGTTTTTGCTTCTGCTGATAATCATTCCCACAGCACCAGGAGGAAACAGCCAGTTTGACACGTTTTCCATAGCCCATGTCTGGCTTTAGGAAAGAACGCTACATAGGTCTGGTGGGGTAGACATGCAGTCTCATGTCTCAGAAGCAGAGGCAGCAAGGTTATTTTCACTATATAGTATGTTCAATGCCAACTTGAGCTACAAACAAGTACGCCCACATGTACACATTGTGCACTCACGTGTGTGTGCACAGGCGTCACTAAATATCTGAACGTCACTTCTTTACAGAGCAGTTATTCAGAATGTCTATCTATAATACATGCTAAACAACATCTTGCAGAGCACATCTCTATGCTCACAGCCCTTTGGACAAACTCTCACCACGTCTAGTGGCAGTGACTTGCCTAAAGATGAATCTTAGTCAGCCTGAATCTCTTACCCTTTAAAGTCTGAAAACTGTGTACTCCTGTTTACAGCCTTTTTGTTAATAGACAATCAGAAACACTGTTATTGCTCACTCAAAAAAGACTTTTATATGATTCTTGTATTCTAAAATATGGGCTTGAAATATTTTTATAATACTATATCAATATAAAAAGCATGAACTCTAAATAATTATAGATATATTCTTTTTTATTTTCTTCATATACATATATATTTAGGTGCTTTTCAAAATGCAAAGAAGTAGAGAGATTTAAAAGTGAGTGTGTGGCTGACTGGTAGAGCGCTTACTTAGCATGCTCAAAGCTCTGAGTTCAGGAAAATACATACAAGAAAAGAAAACTGCAAGGTACAGATTAAGATAATGTCACACAGTATATTTTTAAAGCAATTTTGAAACCCTTTGTTTAGCTTTGTTTTTGAGGAGCTGGATTCAAACTAAAGCCTCACACACGCTAAGTAAGTGACCTGCTGCTACTAGGCTATATCCACAGCCTTGATTAAAAAAAGAAAAAGCAATTCTTATTAAAAAATATAATATTCATTAAATGAGTAAGATAACAACACATTTCAACAGCTTCACATGTATGTATGAAACATGCACCAACACATGAATATATACATACATATATATATAATAAAATTTAGAAATATTAAACTGTATGGGCTTAGCACGCTGGAATTTACTTATAATTTATAGACACTGAAATTTCTAATTTCACATTCCTGACCAAATTTGGGAGACTGAGGCAGGAGGATTATGGGTGCAAAGCTAATTTGGACTACACAGCAAATTCAAGACCAGCCTTAACTATACAGAAAGACTATGTCTTGAACAATACTCAGTCAATATTTTTTTAAGAAAATAAGATCTTTTTTCAACATGAGATATGCTTGCACTAATACCAAAAGAACTTCCAGTTAAGCAAAAGCTAGTCACTAGCTACTGTTTCCCTTCCTAAAGGTAGGCCTTCCTACTCAGTGACATGAAATGGCATTGCCTTTCCTGAGCTACTGGCGCTCCATAGGCTTTCAGACAATAATTAACT
Organism: Microtus ochrogaster; assembly: GCF_000317375.1. Taxonomy (NCBI): domain Eukaryota; kingdom Metazoa; phylum Chordata; class Mammalia; order Rodentia; family Cricetidae; genus Microtus; species Microtus ochrogaster. The sequence goes on from NC_022009.1 coordinate 53,379,700, forward strand.
TGGATAGGAAAGAGAGAGAGCCATCTGGTTGTCACTGAGGCATTCAGGCCATGAGGGACAAAATTCTTGCCAGGGTCTGCATTCCTTCCCATGTTGTAGGGATGGAAGGTATCAAGACACAAGAAAAGCAAAATCCTACACTCTGAAATGATGGAGGAAAGCAAAGCTGGGACCTCCAGCCCTTGCAGCTTCAAGATCATTCACAGATGTGATATTCTAGGACTCAGGTTCTACATGGTCTCTAAGATGCTCTCCCCTGAGCAGTTTAGGGGCCACCAGAACGCAGAGAGGAGGGAGTGACCCCCATTTAAAAATCTGAGGTTATTAAAACATCTGATTTAGTTTAAATGATCTAGAAAATGAGTGGCCCGACGGTCTGAGAAAAGCGAAGAGAAAGAGACTCAGAGTCAGAAAGCTTCCCGTGTGCTGTCCTTTTGTAACTCACTGAGCAAACTGACTAGACTCCCACTCAGTGTCAAGCACTGCACTGATTTCCAGAGTTAGTGTTGCATGTGGTCAAGGTCTAGGGTCATACTGTATTAGGTGCTGAGGATAAGGTGTTAAGGGAGTCCACGGTAGTGAATCTTTCTTTGTTCAGCTAGCTAATTCCCAAATCATAGTACAGAGACTTATTATTAGTTTGGAAATCTTGGCTAATAGTTTAGGCTTCTTTCTTTCTTTCCTTCTTCTCTTCTTCTTTTTTTCCTCCAAGGAAGGAAAGGTTTGAAAAAAGTTTTCCTTAAAACCTTAAAACCCGGCCCGGGAACCCCCCCGGTGCCCAAGCCGGCCCTGAAACCAAAAAAGCCCAACCGCCCCCGCCCCCCAAAGGCCGGGAATAAAAGCTTGTGTCACAACTGCCTGGTTGCTTAGGCTTATTTTTAACTAGCTCTTATAACTTAAATTAACCCAATTCTATTGATTTATATGCTGCCATGTGGCTCATGACTTATTGCCTCATCTTCTACATATCATGGTTCCTCTGTGTCTCTTTGCAACTCCACCCTTCTTCCCAGCATCCTCTCTGTCCTGAAAATCCTGCCTATCTATTGACTGTTTAGCTTTTTATTAAACCAATCACAGTGATCTGTCTTCATGGTGTGCAAAAAGATTATCTTGCAACAGTCCAGCACTGCACTAGGCATACCATGTTCCAGTGTTAAGTAGGGTCCTGTTTTCACAGAGCTTACATCCTGATAGTAAATGCCAATGAAGAAAATAAAAGATAGTGCGGCTTCTAAATGGTGGTAAATGTCATGATAACTGGAGAGACTGGTTTCATCACAGCTAGGGAAGGAGCTGTGGGAAGATTGCTCCACTCTCGGAAGTTGGCATTGTAACTGAGACTTACCCCTAGATGGAACAAGTCAGGCATGGGAGAATCTGATGGAAAAAGCAAGCAGCACGTAGGAGATAGTGTGGGGGTGGGGATAATTACAAATATTCCAGGAGAAGGTGCTGTGGCTGAAACAGAATGAGCTGGGAGGAAACCCTACAAAATAGAAAGGGTAAGGAAGTCAGCAGCCAATTTATTAGTCGGCAGTGGATTTGAAATGCCCCAGGTCCAGTTGGAAACCTTACCAGAAGCACCCAGCTTTAGGATGCAACTCACTGATAATAATGTCTACTGTCCCCATCAGTTAGCTCCACCAAGCTGAGGAGTTTGGAACATCTGCCTGGACAATACCATCATGAGCAACTACCTCAAGCAAATCAGCATCAAAGGGTAGAGCAAGTAGGACATTAGAAGTACTCTAAGGCAATTTCCTACATCACTGATCAATGAGGTTGCCAGACTTGTGGTGTCATGATCTTCAGCATTCCCTGAATGAGCCTGTCTCTTTATTCTTGATATTTTTAATTTGTGTTTGTGTAGTAGTATATGTGTATGCAAGCCTTCCCCATCAGTGGTGGAGCAACCCTGGATCCTAGGACTGGAAGGCACAGGAAAACTTGTAAGAATCTGTCTGTCCTTCCATGGGATAGCTTCCAGAGATCGAACTCAGGTCCTCAGGTTTGTGTACAAACCATCTCAGTAGCCTCAGAGCCTATCCGTTTTGGTGACTTTAGGAGTTCTGGTTGTCTCAAGGACCCCTCCATCTTAGTCATCTTAGTCATCCCTACAAGAATCAGGACACAGGAAGAGTCAATCAGAACGTAACTCTTGAAAAAATTTACTTTGGGTTAGGATTTGGTAGCATCATATAGTTGCCTAGGGTACCAACAACCATCCCCCAACAATTTCTTTTTTTTCATTAAGACTTGGCTGTTGGGCTGGTAGACTGGCTTGGTAGAAAAAAAAAAAAAGACTCTTCCATGCTTGATGTCCGGAGTTTAATCCTCAGAATCTACATGGTAGAAGCAGAGAAGCAACTCTTTCAAGTTGTCCTCGGACATCCACATGAGAGTTGTAAGATAGATATATACACACATACACTAAAGTAAATAATGCATTAGAAAAAAACAAAACAAAACAAAACTCTTGACTCTTGCTTCTCTTCCCCTTCATTGACAGCTATGAGACTCAAATGCTGTGGTAGGTAGATCAGATGTTTAGGTGCTGCAGTGAAGGACAGTTAGCTACCAGTGTGTACCCCTTTGAATTCTTTAGTAGCAGAATACACAAAAGACCAAGTTGCCCCGGGTTACTTTCTCTGCTTGAGATAGCCTCAGGACGTTTCTAAGCACAAATGCATGCTCTGCTACTGGTAGAAAGTCTGCAGCGCTGTTGGAATCCTCTAGTCGACTGGCAGGTTCTATTTGCTCCCCTGTGAATCTCCTCAGTTGTGGGCTGCTATGAAACCGCCCCATCCTACCCTAAAGCTCTCCTGTTACTGAAGGAGTGTGATTAGTAATTACCTCTTTGATCTTGTAGTATATCAAAATGCTGCACTTTGTGTGTGTGTGTGTGTGTGTGTATGAGCCTCCGTTAAAATATTTGAGATCATTGTTAAGCATATTATAGGCAAAGTTTATTCCCTTTTCTGTTTTTGATGGTAATAGGGAATGAACCTGGGGTCTTGTGCATGCTAGGTAAGCATTCTACCACTGACAATATGTGAAGGTTGATTTGTTGTTGTTGTTTAATCTTGTGTTTTAAGACAGGTTATCACTAAATTGCCTAAGCCGGTATGAATTTGCAGTCTTTCTACCTTAGTCACCCAAGTAGCTGTTAATACAGACATGTGCATGAAGTAGAGCACATTTCTCCCATTGTTTTAAAGAGAATAAATTTCTTACCTCCATAATGAACAGTTGGGCCTGTTTAAAATTAGAAATATTTGTAATGATCTGTTAGCTTATGTGTGAGCAACAGGGTCAAGGTTTATTAAGGGAAAATCGTGTGGTCTGTAGCTTGCTGGTAGAGTGCTAACGTAGACTCCAGCATGGCTCACTCCTAACCAAAGGCACCCTTTCAAGAGAGGTTGCAGTGTGTGTGAGTGGGGGGAACGACTCCGGGGGGGGGGGGAGAGGGGATCCCTGCCCGCGGCCCCCGCAAGCCAAGGACATTTTTCTTAGACATTCAGAGCCCCTGACTGGCATCACCTCCCAGGACTCCGAATGCTTCCTTTCTTGTTTTAATCCTCTTAAATTCTTTTTCCCATTCCCGGGTGGCTTGCCGGGTTCCTAGTCCCTTAAGGGGAGCCTCACCCGGCAGCCCAGGGAAGCCCGCGCTTTCAAGTTTAAGGCCCATTCTAGGTGCAGGCGGGAGGTGTTGCGCAGGGCTGCAGAATTAATCAGTAATCTTAACACCACCACCGTCCGGTCAGCGTTTGGGGATGACGAAATGTCACCGCTTATTTTAATTGTGAGGGCACAAGGAAATTGGTCGTATGAATCACTGATCAATTCTATGATTTCAAAAGTCCTCAAAATTGCCTCTCAGAAAAAGACCAACTCAAGAAAGAACTGGAAAAAAAAAAACCTCTTTGCTCAGGAAACCAAACCTGGGGGTGGGGGATTCAATATACTGCAAAAAAAAAAAAAAAAAAAATGCTAATGAAACAAAGAGCCAGGCTGCATGCTCAGATGGGGTTCGGAGGACCTATACTCAGGGTCCACACTCAGGGTTAATCACGGAACCATAGAATGTGGATTAAACCACCGTGGAAGGGAAAACACAAAGCAGAGAAATTTTAATCAGGAACAAAGATTACCATAATCCCCTCGATGAGCTTCCTTTGCGAAGAAGAGACGTTTATAGAGGACAAACCTCTGAGAAACAATAGGAGTGGTGTGCTAAATTAACACAGGAAACATCTAGACTGGGGAAATACTCAAAGCTCGTCCGCGGCAGGTAAACTACTAGCCTATGCTCGGCACCTGCTCAGCGTGCTCGGATTGTTCAGGTCTTTGAGGATAAGTGTTTTCTTCATGCTTCATGCTTTCTTGTATGTAAGGATTACCTCATACAAAAAAAAAAAAATTAAATAACCCAGTCTCTTAAGACTGTCTTATTTTCTCAGGCATTCCTGCGGTATAATTATTACGGTAAAGGTTTTTTTTTTCCATTCATTTCATTTCCCTAGGGATTGGGAGAAAAGTCCAAAAGAATATTGCACAAACCAAAATCACAGGCAGTTCTAACCACGTTACTGTTTGGCAATAATCGCACTGGGTCAGCAACTCTGGAGACTGCTTCAGGGAAAGGATTGACAGGTGTCATCGGACCTGCTAGGCGGGACACATCTCCGACAAACAAGGTCCTTTTCTTGGAAATGGAGGTTACCTCTCCAAAGAACGCTCCAGACATTTGTAAAACTGCTGGATGGAAAAATCACTTATCACAGCAAACAAAGGTGATGATAAAAACAAGTGGTAAGAAATCAACGTAGTTTGTGAGCCAGGCACAGACGCAAATGCCAGGAACCCAAGCATTTGCCGACGGAAGCAGGAGTGTGAGCCCCAGGCCAGCCTGATCTACAAAGCAACATCCAGGACTATTACAAGAATCCAAGACTATTGCAAGGACTATTACATACAGAAACCCTTTCTCAAAATAAAGAATTATGATCTACAAAGACAAGAGTAAAATACCTTTCTACAAAGCCCAGCCCCTCGTCAAGCCAATACACTAACACCCTGGAAGAGAAGACCGCTAACACTTCTGTGATATTAATACTGTAATAATAACAATCTTGCATTTATAGAAAGCTTTTTCACTCTCCAAAGTGCTTCTCCATTTATTACAGTCTCTTTGATATTCCCCCAAATCGTAAACATTCATCTTCGGCCCCTGAGGAATATGTGTCCTTGGCCATCTAGCTTTGTGTGAGAAAACAGCCCTAGTTGGCACGTATTTTGCTCACAAGTATGAGTTTTGCTTTCAGTATATCATGATAAAACATCAGTCTCACTAAATATGAAAGCAAGTTTAAATTGTTATGAAATCAGTTGAAAAAAAGCTTATTAAAATAAATTGTTTGTCTTTGGAGATAATTCTGCAAATCAGCAAAACAATGTTTTGATGAAAATAGCTGCCAGTCTACCAAATCTATTTCCTTTCATTCCCAGGCATGTGACTTACACGAAAAACCATGCTTTCTAGTACCCATTGTGGGCTAGGGTAGCCATGGAACGTGAGGGAAAAGGACCAGTTCCTTGTCCTGTACCTAGAGGCACTGGATATGATTCCCCATGCCCATGGCAACAGTGCCTCGGCAGCTTTGACTAGCTGATGGAGACACCTGATCGCTTGAGTGAATTCAGGGAGACGACTGCCCAGTGCTGTTCTCCTTGTTATCCATGAGAAAAGAAATGTCTCTGCTCTTAAGGCATACATATATACACAGACATCACATACATATATACATATACACACAAATTTATCACTACTAAAAATATTTTTCTCTAGAGTGGAAGATTTTTTTCATCATATTAACTCTTACTTGTGAGAACCAAGGTAATGCAGGCCTCTTTAATGCTCTTGGGGGTTGGAATTATTTATATGTTTTTGGGTTTGGGGCCTGCATGGACTTTTGCATGTTCACAAAGGTAGAGGTCAATATTAAACATCTTTCTCAATTGTTATCCACCTTCTTTTTTGAGGGTCTGTCACTGAACATGGAGTCTGCCAGTTTGACTACACTGGCTATGAGCAAGACCCAAGCATCCTTCAATCTCTGGCTTTCCTACATGGGGATTATAGGCACACACTGCTGTGCCTGATTTTTTACATGGGTGATGGGGTTGAATTTATGTCCTTATATGTGTGCAGCAAATGCTTTATCACTGAGTCCTCTCCCCAGTCACACTGGGTTTTTTATTTGTTTGCTTTGTTGTTTTTTGCCTGAGACAAGGTCTCATGGAGACCAGACTGACCTAAAAATAGCCAAGTGTGACTTCAATCCCATGACCTCCCTTCCTCTACCTCCCAAGTGCTTGGATTACAGGTATGAGTCACTCAGTCTGAAAAACCAATCTAGTCTTTCTGGATTTTATTTTGCTTTATTTATTTATTTTAAACACATTGGCTGGAGAACAAACCACCCTCCCCATATTTAAGCCCTTATGTGTACCTTTTATGAACTGCTCTGGTATGTATAGCTTTTACCCATCTCTGACTTACTTATAATACCCAATGCTGTGTCAAAAGTTATCATCCTCGTTTGTTGAAGGAATAAACTCTGTAACAGTTTCATGAAAGCCCGCGCACTACTTGACTTCTAAATATTGTCCCTTCAGAGTTGATGAAGGTCCAAAGAACTGTGTGTAACAAGTAATGTATCCTGAGCAATATTAGCTTTGTGCTATTCCAAATACTTACGTTTCCTCTTTATAACAACTCTGTAAATGGCACAGCCATGGTCTGACCCAGAGACTCTGATGCTCTTAATTATGACCCAGTATGTCTCATAGAAAATAAGATAATAATTAGAACTTGTTATACATTACACAATGTTTTGTATCTTATTAAACTGAATTTTCACAGCTTTGTGGAGTAGAGTGGATGAATCATAGACTAGAAATCATTTGAAAACATCAGTCATTGCCTTGTGTCCTTTAACAAGAGAGTGCAGAGACTGGCAGATCAAAGAGAAGGATTTGAATCCTAGCTTCTAACTCAAGTCTAGCCCCTTGCATTTCAGCAAACAGTCAGCACTGTACTTGTCCCAAGTTAAATAAGGCGTAGTAATTACTGTGTTACTGTCATTGTCGTTCCTGACTAGCTGTGTCTAGCATAAAGTTGAGATTTTACTGCAGCCGAGCTTTGTGCAAACCCTTATAATCTTAGCCCTACCAGAGATTGCGAATGTGTTGTAAGGTTTGACAGGGAACATTTGAAAATGTTCTTATGAGGAGAAAGGTAACACAATAAGATTGTTACAGACTGGTTAGTGACATGGCTCCTTCAGGGTGGCAGAACCTTTCTTATCTCTTGGTGAGCTTAAAACCCAGGGAGCAGGAATGCTGGCCAATCATGATGACCAAAGTTGCCTAAGTCAGGATTGTAGGTTCATATCCATGCCAAAGAATAGATAAACATCACAGACAAGGAGTGAGCAGAGCAAATAAAGTAGATTTATTAAGAAAAAGTGAGAAAAACTCTCAAAGGGAAAGGGTTATCCTGAGAGAGACAGCCTAGGTTGGAGGCCTTCTATGGATGAGACGTATGTCAGTAATAAAATGGACATCAAGGTAATCTTCATTGAGATTGATCTTTGCATGCACTGCATGCCAAATCAGTGTGGATATTTAGCCCAACTAAAAGGGTGACTAGATGTCACTCACTCAGTCAAGAGTAGTTATGAGTCATGGTTTTCTTTCTCCCTCAATTCAATTTTCTCACTCTGTAGGCTTTTGGTCCAGACAAGAACCTTTTTGGGTCTGGCTTACCTTACTCAGGATAGTATTTTCTATTTCCATCCATTTGTATGCAAAATTCAAGAAGTCCTTGTTTTTTTACTGCTGAGTAATACTCTAATATGTATACATTCCATACTTTCTTCATCCATTCTTCCATTGAAGGGCATCTAGGTTGTCTCCAGGTTCTGGCTATTACAAACAATGCTGCTATGAACATAGTTGAACATATACTTTTGTTATATGATAGGGCCTCTCTTGGGTATATTCCCAAGAGTGGTATTGCTGGGTCCAGG
>NC_022009.1:53388512-53402085 GCF_000317375.1 Microtus ochrogaster
AAAAAATTTTTAAAAAAAGAACCTTTTTGGGCTATGTGACTAGTTTATGTTTTACCCTGTGTCCTCATCTTGGCTGCTCATGGAGAACTCACTCCTTTCTCAGTATTAAGGTTAATATTCATCCAGGTGGTAATGGCTGCAATCTCAGTACTTCAGATGTGGAGTAGAAGGGTCCCAAACTGGAGACTAGCCTAAACTTCATAGTGAAACCCTGTTGGAAAAAAAATTAGGAGACTGATTAAGGATAGATTAATATTCAAATTGATTTATTCAAATATTAACTAGTAAATGAGTATATTGTTTTAAATTTAAAATGACAAGTAACAGAATAAATTATACTGGTTCTTTTCAATCTATTTCAAACTCACTGATAAAAGATATGTAAAATTCTCCAGATTAACAGTAACCTCATTGACCACAAGCATAGACTCCCTGTGGCTTGGAGGACATGAATACAAAGAGTGATGAGTTTGCACATTCGATTTCACATCACAATGTTGTGGTTAATGCAAAGCCACAGTGTTCATTGACTTCTGGGGGTCACTTTGTAAATTCAAACTGTTGGTTTAAAAGCACAAGATGGTCTAGCAGAACTGACTAACACTAGTGAGAAAAGAACTTCGGAGGGTCTCTCTCCATCAAGTCTTATGAAGTACTTAGCCAGAATCAAAAAACCACAGCCAGGGATCTGCTAGCAAGAATTATAAATTGGGATCATGCTGGATTTTTTTTTTCTCTTTTGAAAGGCTGTTTTTTGATTCTGAGGTAGGCTCAATCACTTTAATCTAGTATCTGTGTCTTGGAATTTGATTGCTGTGGGTTTTGTGACTTCATTATAAATGAGAAAGGCATTCAGTCATGCTGAAGGAGAATATTTATATGGAAATAGAGGATGTTTTGCATTGACAATGCCTCTACTCCTGGGACTGAAACATATATGACTTTCTGACTGCTGCACTAGGCTCTAAAAAGAAAAAAAAAATTTGAAAGAACCAAAGACACTATGCATTTTGAATATTAATGTTCTTCCTATCTTAGATTAATGTTCAAGATGGAACAAGAGAAGCATAAGAAGCACTATGTCTTATATAAATAACTCCATGTTCACCCAAACCATTATTTTATCATGATTATTTAAAGAACAGTACCTTGACTGAAATATTTCACTGAACATAATTGCCTATAATCCAAGTGTTTAATTAGCTTTGTTTTCTAAAACCTCATGTCTGGTCTAATATTAAAAATTAACTTAGAGATTGATTTTCCAACATCAGACTCAGAGGATAGAAGTTAAATGTCTTCTGAATATCAAAAAGTGCCAGAACCAGGACAGAACTTTAACTGAAGGTTCACTTCAAACATGTAGATCCTAAACCCATCATATTCATGAACTGGCCCACTTACTCCTCTTTGTGTGAAACAAGGTGATGTATGTTAGAAGAGAAGCAAAGAGGCATGAAATGCTGCTGCTACTCTTGAAGAACATTCAAACAAACAAAAAGACAGACAAGAGTTATGAGAAATTATTGATTTAGGCTTCTAAGTGGTCCTGCAACACTTTTTTTTTTTTTTTGACTCATAAGCATCATTAAGACCTCAGTTCATTTCAGACTTACATGGAAAGCAATTTCTTTAAAACTCCATCAAACACTCTTTTAAAAACTGCCTCGGACAGGAGCAGGAGTTAAGTCTCAGCAGCTGTGATCATATACTGTTCCTGCAAAGGACACAAGCTCAGCTCCTAACGTTCATGGTACAACTGCCTGTAAGTCTAGTTACAAAGAATCTGATGCCTCTAGCTTCCTTGAGCACCTGCAATCACATGTACATCAATATATAGACAGTCACACTTAAACTAAGAAAAATAAATCTTTCTTTTTAAAGTAGAATTGCCTTGTGGTCTGGTGAAATAACTTAGAGGGTGGGGATACTTGCCATAAAGTGTGAAAGCCTGAGCTCTTTCCTGGGACACACAACGTGGAAGGAGAAAACTGACTCCTACAAGTTGTCCTCTGATGTCCACACAGTCTGTGCACTCCCCATCTCACCCTCACAGTAGATAAACATGACAAATTATTTCTAGGGATAAAGGGCTCATTTTGACTTAAAGTTCCAACAGGAATACAGTCCACCCTGGAGGGAAAGACAGGACAGCAGGAAGGGAAAGGCTGAGTGGCAGGAACAGGAGGCCGGCTGTTCACAATGCATTTGTACTTAGCAAGCAGAGAACAATGAACATGCTGTCAGTAAGTCAGTTCCCTTTTCCAGCTTCTACAGTCCAGGATCCCAGCCAGGGCATGACACTACCCTCAATTAATATAGTCAAGATAATCTCCCTCAAGCCTAGCCATGGCCCCACCCTCTATTATTCTAGCCTGTCAAGTTAACAGTTAATACTAGCCATAACAAACAGTAATATGCACAAGCCCCCTTAGTAGGACTCTACATTCTGCCTCAGGGATTCATAATGGTTCATGTTATTTCATCTTCACAACCCTGTGAAAGTAACTGACACTACTATATCATCCCTTCACAGAAGAGGGAAATCGGCACTAGAAGATCAAAATGAGCACGAACTGTAGTTAATCGTCACACCATTGCACACTTGGCTAAAATATCCCATCTTGAAGTTTTTACATCAGAGATATGTGAGAAGCTGCAGTCACTCCCCCATGTCTCTTCATGACACCCCAGCATAAAGAATTCATGGTTGCAGTGGACAGGCCAGAGTAGCACATCCTAACTCATGAAGAATCAGCATGGGATCCTTAAGGAGAGCCCACATGCCTCCTGTTTACAAAGCTACAAAACTGTAGGCAGAGGTCATGTAACACTGTAGAGCAGCACACGACTTGTATTTCTCAAGTGTCTGCATGAACTGAGAGCCAGAAAATTAAAGTCAGTCAGCTGTTCAATTAAAAGTTGGCCTCTGGAAGGAAAGATGCCAGACGTGGGCTATGGAGAAGAATGTGCAAACTGAGTGCACAGCAGATGTCCCTCAGGAATAAAACAGGACAACGCAGCACAGTCCGGGAAACACTCAGAGATGCACAGAGAATGCTAGGGATTTCAGATTTCAGACTGTGTTCACCATGTGTCTGCCACAGGCTGTGGGGAAACACCTGGACACGCGGGCTAAATTCTTGAATTTTATAAAGTATAGTACACAAATATATTTTTTCACATCCTAATAGTCATTGCAGAGATCTTACTGCGTTGATTTAAACTATTTCAGATTATGGTTATTAGATCACTGTTGCTGCTACCTTCCTTGCCTCTGTTACACATGTGGTTTCCTGTACTTTGGAAACACTGTATAAGGGTTGTTGTTTTTTTTCTTTGTAATCTTATGAATTTTTATCATGCATTTAGAAGCATTATCCCAGAGGATAAATTGATTTTTACCTGACTTTAAAGACCCATAAACTAAAAAGTAAAATAAAAAATAAAAATTTGATAAAAAGTAAGTTGGCCTCTGGTTCCAGGAAAGTGGCTCAATGGGTAAAGGTGTCTGCTTAGGAACCTGACGACCTTAGTTCAGTCTACGGGACCTGTGTGGTAGAAGACTAGAACGGACCCCTACTGGCAATCCTCTGACCTCAACACATGTACAACAGTAAGTACATGAAACACACACACACACACACACAAATAAAACTTTAGAAAAAAAATTATTCAAATCCAGCAAGATAATTGTCCTTGCAAGTAAAGGTCTATGCATTAAGATTTAGATGATGATGCATAGGTTTTGTGATTTACAGTAAGTCGACACTGATTCCTTTGACTGAGATAACATTACAGCAATGTGAATTCAGCACAAACCAAGCTTTGTGTTTGTGTCTATTCGCGTCTATATGCATTGTAACTCTTTATTGTGAATCTGGGGATAGTAAGTTATGGTTCCCGGCCATGAGAATGAACAACCAAACTACAGGGCATGCGCAGCAGCTTAAGTGTATTGTGCATTTTTGACTTTTGGTATTTTCAATTTACAATTGGTTTATTGGGCCATAGTCATGCAGTAAGTAAGGTAGCACTTCTACTGTCCATGTGGTGGTGTTGAGCATGGAACCAACAAGGGAGCTGCAGTAGTTGCACACCTGTAATTGCAGCACTGAGGAGAATGAGACAGGAGGATTGACAGTTAGAGGCCAACCTGGACCACACAGTGGAATTCCATATCAAAAGAAAGAAAGGGGGGGCTGGAGAGATGCTGCTCAGTGGTTAAGAGCACCACCTGTTCTTCCAAAGGTCCTGAGTTCAATTCCCAGCAATCACGTGGTGGCTCACAACCATCTGTAATGGGATCTGGTGCCCTCTTCTGGCCTGCAGGCTGAGTACTGAGAATACTGTATATATAATAAATAAATAAATAAATAAATAAATAAATAAATAAATAAATAAGTAAAATGCTTTAAAAAAAAGGAAAGAAAGGGAGAAAGAAAGAAAGAAAAATAAAAGAAGGAAAGAAATATATAAAAAGAGAGGAAGGGAGGGAGGGAGGAAAGAAAGGACGGAGGGAGGGGGAAGAGAAAGGGTCATACATCTGGAATATGCTTATTACTTTATCAGCCAAACTTATGCTGATATTAAAATGATGTAGTTAAAATAAGACAAATAACACTGAGTTCTAGAACAGAATGGAATGCCTTCCAAAGACATGAATTATATAAACTATAAGAAAGTATGCATCTTTTTCATCTGACGAAAAGATAATTTGTCATCTTTATCAAAGTTTCCATTAATCTACCTATCATTTATCTCCCTATGTACCTATATCTAATAAAAGGGCTGTCTAGTATGGAGCTGGAAAGATGACTCAGTGGTTAAGAGCCCTGGCTGTTCTTCCAGAGGACACAGATTCAATTCCCAGTCCCCACAACTGTCTGTAAATCCAGTTCCAGGGGATCTGACATTTTCACACCAATACACATAAAAATACATATATACATACATGTAGTACGAGGTCACTTGTTTGTTCCCAACTGCTCAGCCCCGAAATAACCACACAGAAACTGTATTGTTTAAATCACTGCTTGGCCTATTAGCTCTAGCTTCTTATTGGCTAGCTCTTACATCTTAATTTAAACCATTTCTATTAATCTGTGTATTGCCACGTGTCTGTGGCTTACCAGCAAGGTACTGGCTTGTCTGTCCCCACTGGCAGCTACATGGTATCTGTTGAAGGGAGAACAGGGCCCCTTGTTCTGGCCACCCCAACTAGCTTAACCCCGAAATAATCACACAGAAACTGTATTTATTTAAACACTGCCTGGCCCATTATCTCTAGTCTCTTATTAGCTAACTCTCACATATTAGTTTAACCCATCTCCATTAATGTGTATTGCCACTTGACTGTGGCTTACTGGCATGAGTCTAACCAGTGTCCCTCTTAGACAGGAGAACCATGGTGTCTGCCACACTGCCCTTCTTCCCAGCATTCAGTTCTGTCTACTCCACCTATCTAAGTTCTGCCCTATCAAAAGGCCAAGGCAGTTTCTTTATTCAACCAATGAAAGCAACACATAGACAGAAGAACCTCCTACACCAGGTATCTCCACGACTCTGCCTCCTTTCTCCCAGCATTCAGTTTAATTTTCCCAACCTAGCTCTGTTCTGCCCTGCTATAGACTCAAAATAGTTTCTTTGTTCATTAAACAATGAAAGCAACACATATACAGAGGACTTCCTACATCACATACACACATACATTTTTGAAAAATTGCTATCTAGTTAACTTTACTCTTTGGATCATCAGAAACTAGTCACCTGCTCTTTCATAATACATAATTAAGATAGTTATTAAAATTTGTTCAGTTGTGTGGCGTGGTAATGACTCAAAATTTACATGTTTATGAAAATTGAGCTGGGTGTAACAGCTCATGCCTTTAATCCCACTCTCAGGAGGTAGAAGCAGGTGAGTTTGAGGACAGCCTTATCTATATAACAAGCTCCAAGTCAACCAAGATGCACAATGAGACCTTGTCTCAAAAGGAAATGAAAAGAAAAAAAAGAAAAAGAAAGAAGAAAGGAAGGAAGAAAGAAAAAAAATAAGGAGGTAGCCTAGCATGGTGACCCATGTCTTTGACCCAATCACTGGGGATGCAGAAACAGGCATTTGTAATTCTTTGTAAGGAAGACTCAGAGAAATCATAGTTACCATTTAGTATATACAGACAGTGCAACAGCCATTTCATCTTGTTTTCTCCTTACAGTTACCACAGCTGACTTTACAGGACAAACTAATATATAGAAAACTAAGCTACTGACCTATATCCATGTTCACATAATCAGAGGTTCCACTTAGTAAACCTTAGAATTTTGGATTGCATTAAACTTTACAGCTAAAGAATTAGAGTAGAACAAAATCTAAGGCATGTTGGAAATTGCTCCACTTATTAGTGCAGCTATTTCTGAATAATAATAATAATAACTATTAGTATTTAGTAGTAGTCTGGTAGCTCTTGAGCCCCCAGACTGAGTTTAGCCCTCTGAAGAGTAACAATCTGAAAATAATGCTTTGATTTGAAAATCCTATAAAAACCTTTACCCAGACTGGGGTAGGAGTGCTTGGCTTAGAGAAAACCTGTGGTTGAATCTGTCGTACCCTGACCCTCATAACTACCTGACTCTGCTAGAAGGAACGGGCTGGCTAGAAAGGATCAGGTGGTGGGCAGGTGTAGTGGTGCACACCTGGGAGGCAGAAGCACGTGGATCTTTGTGAGTTCAAGATCAGCCTGCTCTATGTATTGAATTCCAGGACAGCCAGAGCTACGTGCCAGAGACCCTGGCACAAAAAAAAAAAAAAAAGAAAGAAAGAAAAAGAAATGGGGGTAGGGGATTAATAGAAGATCAGACAGCCACTGTTAGACTACCCAACCCATGTTGTATAAGCCAATGCTATAATTCCCTTTTGAACTATATATTCATCCCATCTGTTCTGTTATTCTAGAGAACCCTAACTAACACACCCTAATATATAGGGTGTATCTGGTATCAACCCTCTTTGTCTCATTAAAAGTTCACTTCTCTCATTCTCAACCTTGCCACCAAATCTTATGGCTTAAATATAAGCAAAATTATAATATATAACCCATTGATAGCCTATGAATAATATAGCTAACGATTGTGGGTTTTTTCTTTTTGAGGAGAAAAGAAAAGAAAAGGAGAAAAGAAAAGAAGAAAAGAAAAGAAAAGAAAAGAAAAGAAAAGAAAAGAAAAGAAAAGAAAAGAAAAGACAGGCTTTCAGTGTGTAGCCCAGGCTGACTAAACGCAGGATCTTCCTGCCTCGATGCTTTGGGAGCATTGGAGTTAAATAGGATGGTTCGTTGTTGGTAAGGCACTTTCTTCAAATACATGACAACCTGAGTTTGATCCCTTAAACCTACATAAAGGGCAAAGGAGAGAACAAACGTCATGAAGTTTTCCTCTGACCTCCACACATGCGATCATGCACATACACACCACAAAAGTACGGGTGTTGAAATGACTGTTATTTAAACAGATGTACCAAGGTCTTTTAAGTATATGGTATCATACACACAAAAATGTTGTCTTTAAGAGTTGACTGAATTGTTTAATACAGAAATAATAGCACAAATAATAAAAACAAGCATTCATGTCACAAAATAATAACACAAATATTGATTGTCTCCATTCACCATGTGAGTCCCACGTCATCAGGCTCCTTAGCATATACTTGCTGGGCCATCACACCAGCTCCTAGTCATATATTTTTGTCTTTCTTTCTTTATGACCCAAATATGAGAACCCTTTAAATCTTCTTTAAAACTTTGCAGCAGTAAATATTTCTTCACTTTGGATCCAAAGGCAAGAGACAATAGACTTCCTGCCAGACCTCGTGTCTAGAAGTCAATCCACCAGGCTGTGTCTAGAAGTCACAGTAGCTACAATCAAATGAACATGCTCACAGTTGATCAAGGGGCCGGAATCTAACTATCGTCTTCCTCACCAAGGTATCTGCTGCCCATTTCCTGTGGTTTGAATGATGATACCCACAATATTTTCTCTTTATCTTCTTGACTAATGTGAAATAACTACAAGACCAACATTGCACAATTTTTATTTAAGTGATAAAATGTTTAACTTCAGTCAAGATAGTCTGCTTTCTGTTTCAATGATTATCCAGTATGCTGCTTTCCTGCCTACTTTGCCTAATGTCATGTCTTGGCCATACTTTTTCTACCCAACTTTAGGTAATTATAGACAGTGTTCAGCTCTTACCATTTGGTGCTGTATTGGGTGTCTTGTGTGGAGTGTTACTGAATATCCTCACCATGTTGCAGGGTTTTCATTTGGTAAAATCCTACCATTGTAGGTAGACCTACAATGACAAGAGTTTTGTTAGAGACTTCCCATTCAGTAAAAGAGATTAAGAAACTGAAGATCCTTGTTGGTTGACACATTCTAGGGCAGTACCTACACCCCTGCCTCTGGGTATGCAAATCTGTAGGTGACCTCTTTCTCTAAGTATGGATATCATCTGTAAGTTACTGTCATAAAAGGGAATGATATTCTTTCCTAGGGTTATATACATTTTATAAGTACATTATGTAAGACTCCACATTGCTAATAGCCTTGCTCTCAATACTTTCTTTACTGGCTTGATGAAAGCAACAGAAGCATGACATGGGACTGTTGCAGTCTGTAGCTGCTGGACAGCAAACATACAGAACCATTAATCATATACTTGCAAGAAGATGAGTTTGGCTAAAACTCTCAGTGATTGTCTTAGACATGGATTCTATCCTGTCAAGCCTTTAGACACCATTGCAGGCCAGTCAATACTTTGATTTCTGCCTACTAAAAACCCAGATATGCCACACTAGAACAGAAACTGAGGAAGTAAAAGTAGGCTGGACAGTGGTGGCTCATGCCTTTAATCCCAGCACTCAGGAAGCAGAGGCAGATAGATCTCTGAGTTCAAGGCCAGCTTGATCTATACAGTGAGTTCTAGGACAGCCAGGGCAACATAGAGAAACCCTGTCTCAAAACCCACCCATCCCCCCAAAAAAAAGTTGTTTCAATTGTGAGTCTGTGGTAACTTCTTTTTTTTTTTTTGGTTTTTCGAGACAGGGTTTTCTCTGTGGTTTTGGAGCCTGTCCTGGAACTAGCTCTTGTAGACCAGGCTGGTCTCGAACTCACAGAGATCCGCCTGCCTCTGCCTCCCGAGTGCTGGGATTAAAGGCGTGCGCCACCACTGCCCGGCTAACTTCTTAAATAGAATACAAATGTATCTTTATTTTTGTAGTGAACAAAAGAAAATGTGAGAAATAGAAAAATGGGGAAAAAATAAAAAAAAATAAATAGAAAAGTGAGCCAGGTGGTGGTGGCTCATGCCTTTAATCCCAGCACGCAGGAGGCAGAGGCAGGAGATCTCTGTGAGTTCAAGGCCAGCCTGGTCTACAGAGTGAGTTCCAGGACAGGCAGAGAAACCCTGTACTCTTGGAAGGCAGAGGCAGGCAGAGCTCTGTGAGTTTAAGGCTAGCCTAGCCTACAGAGTGAGTTCCAAGACAGGCAGAGAAACACTGTCTAAAAAACTAAAAATATAAATAATAAATAAATGAAAAATAAACAAAGGGAAATGTAAAATAAAGCTTTTTTCTGGGATTTTACAAGACAGTAAACCTATGAGGACTTGATGAATAATGTTCCACAGAAAGACAGGAGTTTTGCAAGTGATGCCCTTATTCTTGGTTGGAGTACCTGACTCTGACTTTTGCACTGGTGAACACTGGACTGTCATTGATTAGAAAGCTTTTAAGAGCAGAGAAGACCTTAGTATGGAGAATATCAATATTTGCCAATGATACCCATACAACAATCACTGTATTCGGTGTTTCCAGGACCCTCCTGTGATGCCAAGAGATTGTTTGGCATCATGCTTGTGCAGTATTGATAATAACCATGCACCTTGCTGTATTACTCAGCCTTACTCCACACATGACAAAACAAACACAAATTGCCAATGGGCATGCCTAATGTCACACATCCATTTGAACTAACAGAGGCAAGATTTGAACTCAGAGCTACAGAGTCACATCATTTCTGAAGCAAGGGTTATTTTGGGAGCTGTAAGTTGAGGCACAGGCTGGGACCTTATCCTGGCCATGAGCCATCACTAGTGCAGTGTGCTCTAGTGGCAGAGGTGTCAGCTATCTTAATTCCTAGAGAAGGGAGACAACTTTCCAGAAGTTTCTCCCAGGTAAAGCTTTTCAGGGCTGTGTCTCCCCCTCCCTAACCTTGCCGGCCTTCCTAACAAGTTGCTTTTCAAGCTAATTTTTAGTACTAACCCTGAGGAGAAATCTGAGCTCCATAGTAAAGCACCTATTACACTGGATTCCTACACATTTTAATCATAAAGATGAATACTACTGAAGATCATCCCCCTTTGACTCCTGATATTAGATTTCTACAAAAAATCCTCAGAATGAGTGGATGGCCCATTGCAAGCTCAGGGATCCAAGTTCAGGTCCCCAACATCCACATAAAAAATAATAACAAGTGGAAGACTTGTATGACAAGAACTTTAAATCTTTAAAGAAAGAAGTTGAAGAAGACACCAGAAAGTGGAAAGATCTCCCATGCTCTTGGGTAGGCAGAATTAACATGGTAAAAATGGCAATCTTACCAAAAGCAATCTACAGATTCAATGCAACGCCCAGCAAAATCTCAGCAAAATTCTTCACAGACCTCAAAATAACAGTACTCAACTTCATATGGAAAGGCATAAAACCCAGAATAGCCAAAACAATCCTGCACAATAAAAGAACTTCTGGAGGCATCACAATCCCTGACTTCAAACAAGCTACAGTACTGAAAACAGCCTTGTACTGGCATAAGAACACACAGGAGGACCAATGGAACTGAATCGAAGAACCAGATATCAATCCACACATCTTCAAACACCTGATTTTTGACAAAGAAGCAAAAAATATCAAATAAAAAAAGAAAGCATATTTAACAAATGGTGCTGGCATAACTGGATATCAACATGTAGGAAAATGAAAATAGACCCATATCTATCACCATGCACAAAACTCAAAATCCAAATTAATCAAAGACCTTAACATAAAGCCAGCCACACTAGACCTTACAGAAGAGAAAGTGGGAAGTACACTTGAACGCATTGGAACAGGAGGCCACTTTCTAAATATAACCCCAGCAGCACAGACACTGAGAGAAACAATTAATAAATGGGACCTCCTGAAACTGAAAAGCATCTGTAAAGCAAAGGACACAGCCAACAAGACAAAATGACAGACTACAGAATGGGAAAAGATCTTCACTAACCCCCACATCAGACAGAAGTGTATATATACACTCCAATATATACAAAGAGCTAAAAAAATTGGTCATCAAAAGAACACATAATCCAATAAAAAAAAATGAAGCACAGACCTAAACAGAGAAATTTTCAACAGAGGAATCTAAAATGGCTGAAAGACACTTAAGGAAATGTTCAACATCCTTAGTCATGAGAGAAATGCAAATTAAAGCAACTCTGAGATTCCATCTTACACCTGTAAGAATAGCCAAGATCAAAAACACTCATGACAACTTATGCTGGAGAGGATGTGGGGGTAAAGGGAACACATCTGCATTGCTGGTGGGAATGCAAGCTGGATGTCAGTGTGGCGATTTCTCAGAAAATTAGGAAACAACCTTCCTCAAGACCCAGTAATACCACTTTTGGGTATATTTCCAAAGGATGCTCAATTGTGCCACAAGGCCATGGGCTCAACTATGTTCATAGCAGCTTTGTTTGTCATAGCCAGAACCTGGAAACAACCTAAATGCCCCTCGACTGAAGAATGGATAAGGAAAATGTGATATAATTGCACAATGGAGTACTACACAGCAGGAAAACATAACAACATCTTGAATTTTGCAGGAAAATGGATGGAGCTAGAAAACATTATTTTGAGATAGTTAACCCTGACACATAAAGACAATTATCACATGTACTCACTTGTAGGTGGTTTTTAAACATAAAGCAAAGAAAACCAGCCTACAATCCACAATCCCAAAGAACTTAGACAACAATGAGGACACTAAGAGAGACATACTAGATCTAATCTACATGGGAAGTGGAAAAAGACAAGATTTCCTAAGTAAACTGGGAGAATGGGGATCTTGGGGGAGGGTTGAAGGGGGTAGGGAGAGGCAAGGAAGGGAACAAACAAAAATGTAGAGCTCAATAAAAGTCAACAAAAAAATAAGTATGACAGTGTATGCTCTTATAATGCCAGCAGTGTGAGAAACAGACACAGAAGAATAACGTGCTTGTCAGCCAATCAGACTAATGGAAATTAGCCAGTTCCAAGTAATGAGATGAAGTGATAGAGTTGGATAGAGCATTCTCCTCTGGCCTCTGCATACGTGTCCACAGGCACTAATGCCCTCACATACACAAATACGAAAACCAATAAATATAAAGGATCCTAAGTAGTCAGTATATGTGAACTCTATGAAAGGAATTTAAGGGGACAAAGGAGACCATTTGTGGGAAATGTAGTGGTTGAGAGAAGACATGCAGCATGGCAGCTTGGTGAAGGAAGTGGGGCTTTGCTACTACTGAACTAATAGTCATTTTTCTGCCCAACCAGACTGAAAGCAGTTTATTGGCAATGTTTTAAAATACCAAGACTTGACCCACAAAAGGGGGGTCTTTACAATTCCTAAGGAATTGTAAGAGCAGATCTCAGTGAACCTAAATTATTTGGCAGCAGTCCAGTGTGAGCTATTCCCTTTATGTGCATATGGCTTTTACTCATTGATCTAACTTGCTTCTTTCCTGTTGATATCTGAGATGTTCAACCATTACTAAAGACCTGCGGGAATGAGCTAGAGCAGAGTGTCTCTTGTAACCTCTCATGAATACACCAAATAACACATCCTTAGTTCATGGCTTTCTAGTTTACCTACAGGTTAGTCTTCTATCAAGGCTCTGATTTGTGTGTGTCTGTGGGGTGTCAAAATTTCCACATGCCAGACCACTTTAATCAATATCTAAGAGTCAATTCCAGATGCCAGGATTGCTCAAACCCCAAGAGAAAAATGAAGTTAACAGCCAACGTTAAGAACTACTGAAACTTGAAGGGTGAAGCCAAGGGTGTGACAGGCAGGCAACACATTCACACATTTAAGTCCATATCAGCTGTGTGTCAATGGCCAGATAGCACCTACGAGATTGTTTAAAATAATGATTATGGTAAAACACCAAGGACCAAACTTAAAAAATGTTAAATTAGACTCAGCTTGGTTCAAGTTCGATGTTTTCCATCTTCTTTACATTGACAAATTGAGCTTCTAAATAATCACGGACTACTAATTTCCCCCAACAAATAACAAGCAACTTTAAAGTCCTATTTTGTCATCTCTCTCTTCCTCATGTACCTTCTGTCCTTCCTTCCTCTTTCTCTCTGTCTTTCTTTCTCCTTTTTTTTCAAAAGGAAGTGGGTGACATCGAGAAGCTTCACACATTGTAAATGAGCACTTTACCATTGAGCTTCATTTCCAATCTCCAATCCTACATCTCCTTTTCTTATTA
>NC_022009.1:53402734-53406078 GCF_000317375.1 Microtus ochrogaster
GTAAGCAGGTTCACAGGGAAAAAACCAAAAATCTCAAAACGAACAGATTTTTCAAATAGAAATTGTCTTCAAAATTATTGTTTATCTAATAATTTGTGTTTTCTATGTCTTCCTGGGAACCTGGCTCACTGTCAAGTGGCTCTGAAACATACTTCATGAAACATGACCTCATGAAACCTCCCCGTGGAGTGACAGAAACTGCGGGACTTAGAACTACCATAGCTCTTTTTCATCTGGGGTGGTCACAGACAAATCCAAATACACACCACACAAAATACACACACCACATGAAACACACACACACACACACACACACACACACACACACACACACACACACAAACCATACTCAGATGAAATTTGATCTGCATGATACCAATTCCAACTCAAAGCTGGGAAATTTGGCCAGAATTCACTCAAATAAAAATCATTAGACTTTGCTACATTCCAATTCCTGTGAGAAGGCCAAAACAATAGTGCTGAATTCATAGAACTGGCTACTTTTAAACACAAAGGACTCTGCTTATGTCCACAAGTCTTATTTGGTCAGGCAACAAATTAGTTCCTATTTAGAAGGAAACCAAAGTAGAACCTTCTGGACTGTTCTACCTTCTTCCTTTTCCTAGCTGCTTCTGTCTATGCAAACACACCAATGTGGACATAAGTTATGACTACAAATGGACATTATTGTTTTATCAACAAGTGTGATCCAGAGTAGAATAATTAAATGGGAACACATAGTAAAAAATCAACATTCCATTGACCTTTTAAACTGAAAAGTTCTACTCTACAAAGGGGAGACAATACAATTACATGATAGTACTTGTATGGGCTTGCTGAATGTGAGATGAAGCCTTGGCTGGCAAGTCTTCTCATCCTTTCCACTCAAGAGAAGACTGAGAAGAGCAGGACAGCTGTAGTGTCTCCACTGAGATTCGGTGGGGAAGGGAGCGACAGATGCAAGGCTCATGCCCCAAAGCGAGCAGGCTCTCGTCCCCCCCAAACAAAAGAAGGTGACAGTCTCAGAGTTTCATTTATTTCAATAACATGTTTTAAAGCCAGCTGCCTTTTTACATATAAGAACCTGGTATAAACCAGTATTTACTTACCTGTTCTTGAATGCCATCTCATCAAGTAAACAATGTCCACCACTTCA
This sequence comes from Microtus ochrogaster, assembly GCF_000317375.1. Classification (NCBI taxonomy): domain Eukaryota; kingdom Metazoa; phylum Chordata; class Mammalia; order Rodentia; family Cricetidae; genus Microtus; species Microtus ochrogaster. The sequence goes on from NC_022009.1 coordinate 53,403,891, forward strand.
TGACCATTAACTTTATGTTCTATTATACTCTGGTAAGTATATACTGCATATAATTACTTTGTACATTACTTCAGTTCTTGTCTCAAGTAAAAATTCCTCTAGTTTATCTTAAGATGACCATCAACAACCTCAAAAGTAGGGCTGGGGTACAGTGGAGAAGTAGGACACCAGAACACCTATCTAGCATCTGTGGAGCCCTCACTTCAATCCCCGATACACACAAAAAAAGAAAGCATGAGAAGTAGAATTTTATATCTTAAAAATGTCTCATATTTTCCCCAGGCTTTGTCTGGTTTCTGCTATTGTTTGTAGGAGAATGGATCCCACAGCCTAGCACTGCTGGGTCCCTCCACTGCATTACTCCTCAGCCCTCGATTTCTTGGCACAGGGTCTCCCTTGGTAGCCCAAGCTGGTATGGAATTCATGATTTTGTAATTACAGCTAAATGTGTCATCTACACAAAACACAAACAAACAAAACCATTCCTGGTTTAACCAGGTATGACGTACTCCCAGAACTGGGGAGGCAGATGTACGTGGATCTCTAAGTTTGATGCCATTCCTGGTTTCTATAATGAGTTCCAGAGCAGACCAGCCAGAGATGCATAGTGAGACTCTGTCCCAGCAAAATAAAGAATGAAATCAAAGCAACCCCCAAACTCTTGGCCTTGTTGGCTTTGTCTTCTAACAGGTCACTATTAATAAACCCATTGAGCATGTATTGTGTGGTCTCCCACATGCCGTCACGGCAACTTCCTGTGCTTTTTTTTCTCACTAGGGACTATTTGTATCTTACAACTAAGTGTGGCTATTGCTTAAGTGTGTCTAGAGTAGATGCTCAGTAGTATTTATTACTGAGTGGGTCCTCAGAGACTTCTGTATAGTTGGCAGGGCAGCAATATTTTTATTTTGTAAATAAGCAAGCAGGGGCTTGAGTGGAATCATTGATCCATCAACCAGCCAGCGGCAAAGCACCGACATCATTGGCATTAGAAAGAGAGGCCAGCTTTGCTAGTTTATAAGTTGGTGTCCATTTCATCATAGCACATAGTTTCTCCAAATGGATGGAAAACTTATCGGTTTTAGATAGAAATACGTTAATTAATTTTTGAAATATGTAAATTTCTTTAAGTTGATCAGTAATAGCAAATTTCTAAGGGACAGGAACAGTAACCATTAGCAGTGGTCAGAAAGCATGATTTTTCCTTGTATGTGCTTCCTAGATTTTATAAAAGACACAAAAAATATGTATGTATATTTGCCAAGAGAGCAAACGTGAAAATATCTAGGGAACAAGTGGACGACAGAAGGGTGGGTAGAAATATTTACCATGTACTATATACAATGAAAATGTAAAAATTTAAGCTCTTAATGCATTTTATTTAATAAAATAAGCAAACTTTCTAAGGAAGAAGGGGGAGCATGAATTCAGTACTCAGGGGAATTAGGCGGGAGAATAGCCAGCTCTAGGTCATTCTGGGCTGGATAGTATGGCTGATTTCTCTATTGCTCTTCTAAAGCACATGACCAAGGCACCTTGCAGAAGAAATGGTTCATTTGATTATATGAACCACAGGGTTCAGAGTCCAGTATGGAGCCAACAGCATATAGGACAGCAGGCATAGAAACTGTGGGTTAATATTTTGAACCCCAAGTAGGAAGGAAGTAGAGAGCATTCAAGGAGTTCATAATTGCCTTAGTAACCAACTTCATCCAACAAAGCCACACCTCCTAAACCTACCCAAAGTGTTCCACCAACTGGGGACCAAGCATTCAAATGCTCAAGACTATGAGGGACGTCTCATACAAACCCCACAAAGACTCTACCTCAAAAAACAAGCAAGAAGTGGTGATAACTCCGGAGGCAAAGGCACCTGCTATCAGGCCTGACAATCAAAATTGGATTCTCAGACCCACTTGGCAGAGAGAACTGATTCCTGTAACTTGTCTTCTGACCTCACATGTGTGCTGGGATACACATGCACACACAAACACCACACACATGCACACACAAACACCCCCACCCCCACCACCACTACCACCCCCTCACATACAGGCATGCATACACAAACAACACCACCACTGCCACTCCCCCACACACGCATGCACACACAAACACCACCACCACCACTACCGCCCCCACACACATACACACACAAACACCACCACCACCACCACCACCACTACAC
>NC_022009.1:53406244-53410543 GCF_000317375.1 Microtus ochrogaster
CACACAGAAACACCACCACCACAACACACACACACATACATGCACACACAAACACCACCACCACCACTACCACAACCACCCCCACACACATGCACACACAAACACCACCACCACTACCACCACTACCACCCCCTCACACACAGGCATGCATACACAAACAACACCACCACTGCCACTCCCCCACACACGCATGCACACACAAACACCACCACTACCACTACCTACCCCACACGCATGCACACAGAAACACCACCACCACCACCACCACTGCCACCCCCCCCACACACACACAAACACCACCACTACCACCCCCACACGCATGCACACACAAACACCACCACCACCACCACCACCACCACCACTACCACTACCACCCCACACACACATGCACACACATAATGTAAAAAAAAAAAATCTAATTAAAAAAAGAGAGAAAACAACCAAGGTACACTATATGGCATAGGTCTATAATAACTCTGCAGGCTGAGGCAAGAGGATTGCTATGAGTTTATGACCAGCCTGAGCTACATAGCATGTTCCCATCCAGACAGAGCTATTCAAGATCTAGTCTCAACAACAAAAGCATAATTTATAATGTATTATTGTTATGATGTATTATTTTATTACATATAAATATGCACTGTAATTTGTTTGTACATGTTAGATTCTAGTTTCTATAGATGAGATTCTGGTTAACCAAGCCACACCATAGTTCTTTAACAAGCTTAGCACAATCATCATTTTCTTACTCTGCTTTAAAATATAGTTTTGCGAGATGAAAAAAATATTGAGCTATTGAAGGAAATATTTAAAAATGTGAACCACATAAGAATAAAAGAAAACATTAAAATAAAGTGAATTCTTTGGGGGGGGTTGTTTGTTTTGTTTTTTGAGACAGAGTTTCTTTGTGCAACGGCTCTGTCTGTTCTGGAACTCGCTCTATAGACCAGGCTTGCCTGAAATTCACAAAGATCTGACTGCCTCTTCCTTGAGGATTAAATGTGTACACTACGAGACCTGGCTAAATTAAACTGAAATAATAAAAATAAGAGTGAATTAGACCCAAGGATGTAATTATGTATATAAAATAATTTGATGCTCCCATTAAATTTTACATAAGGCTGTATGAATTTCACACCTAACAAACTGCAAAAATTCATCTACATTTATTTAAAGATGGGCTTCAGCTCCAGGAATACCATGCAGTTTGAAGTTGGCTTTTATCGGAAGAGAGAATAATGCTAATGAGTGACTACTAAGAGCAGCACAGTAATTTACAGAGGTAAATACCTAATTACATCTATTTCCCAAAGTGGGATAAATCACACCTTAAGTTATATAATAATTTAAGGACTTGTACGAGACAAGAAGATGTACTTGATATTCCTCAACTAATTACTTTTAATTAACATGTCTATGTTATAAAAAACATATGAGAATATTTTAAAATTAAAAATGGAAAAATATTCAAGGCAAGAAGCATATGGATCTGTACAGCTAGAGGCAACTTCCCGTTGGAGAGATGAGAGGTCCTCCTTCCATTTCCCCATCAAAACTAAGTCTAGACATTCATAATTACACCAATTAATTGGCCATTTTGGCTAAATTATGTAAATTGTCTACATACACTTCTCAAAGTGCATAACTACCAATGCTATTCTCACTTTGGTCAAGTCTGTGCTACAGAGCAAAATGAAGTGGATAATTTAAGGCAATTATTCTGATACTTTAGATCAAACATTAATTAAGGTAAAAACATAGATTTCTTTTTTTAATTTGGATTGAAATATAAATGTTCTGCTTGCATGCCCAAAAAATGGCTCTTTAAATTGTTTTTGAAATCTGATTATATGGCACTTTTGTAATCAGAATTTCTAAGTTTCAGATAACTCTGATACCTACATTATAGCATAGTATTTTATGGTTATTTATACCATTGTTTGCTTAAATATTGTTTTCTAAGTTCATAGACACCATTGATAAAATTTATGGATGTTCTTAACACAAAAGTAAAGTTACTGGAATGCTTTTAAAGCTCAATGAATAAAATGTCAGAAGTCGTCATCTCCAGTAGCTTTAAGGCTATATAGAATGTCAGAAGGCGTCATCTCCAGTAGCTTTAAGGCTGTACAGAAAACACTCTCTGGGCAGGACTCACACTGTCCAGTGTTGCTGAGAGGTCTAGAGATGCTCATGAATAAATAAGAAATCAGATCCTTATATCTAGCCAGAGTAAACAGCACATGACATTATCTGTCTGTCTGTCTGTCTGTCTATTATCTATCTATGTCTATGCCTCTATCTGTCTGTCTGTCTATCTATCAATCTATCTATCTATCTATCTATCTATCTATCTATCTATCTATCTATCCATCTTCTATCAACATTTAAGCAATTATAATAAAGCCTTACAAACTGACAACCAGAAGCTAAGGAAATGTGTTCTTTAAAATGAAATATTTCCTTGAACCATTATTTTCAACTTTTTTGTTGCTTTGAAATTTATCAAAATAAAAAGTTGGCCAAAAAGTACATTTTTAAGCTCCACATAAAATAGCTAATAAACATTCAGTACCCATCAAACCCCCATGAATATGATATGCCCAGCACTGAAAATTCTACAGTCCTTCATTTCTTAAAATCATACTGTGAAATCTATACTAAAAGATTCTTTCCAATAGGCCTTAAGTGAGCTCTTTAAAATATCCCCAAGGTTTCCCATGAAGGGTATAGTTAAAGAGCATTCCACTTGAGATGCTAGCCTGAAAGGCCCTATAGAATTGCAGAGTATCATTATTAAGCAAATGTTCCTGGGCCCTTGGGTGGTTCACTTAAAACACATTTCACTGTATTGAATATTCAATGCCAAAAGCACAGTGTTCAGTGTTAAGATTTGCAATTTAAACCCAGTTGGGAGAAGTAAAAGGTCTTGTAATTTGCCTATGCTGTATTGCATTGATGTAGTAGCTTTCGTTGATAATTAAGTTCCAAAAATATGAGTTAGATTGCGGGAACAATGGGGAAAGCTAACCTTTCCATTACAGCTTTAGCTCTTGACTTCTTGTATTTAAGATTACAGATGCTCCATTAAATCGATTTTGTGTTTAATCTCCTCTTGAAAAACAGTGAATGCAAGTCCCCAACTTTCTTCCCTTTGAGAGGACCCAAGTATTTGACAATGAAAACTACAAGGCTCAAACTAGATAATTAACACCACCCACAGGGGATAAGAAAAGTTCAGTGAGTCTTTTTATGGATAGTTTTTCCCAACTAAATCTCTCTGGTTTGGAATGTCAAAATATATTTCAAGCTAGATTTTCAAATAAAAAATTTAAAGAAACCAGATTTGAGAGGATAGGGGTGTGCTTAATATGATAAAATCAATTACATTCGAATGTAAAATCGTGCTTTTTAAAAACAGTTCCTTGAAATCACTGACATTTGGTAATTTGCTGTTTAAACACCTTTTAGGTCCACAAAATAATACAGCACAATACAAATGTGCAAGGCATAGGATTGAGTAAAAGTTAAAATTTATAGAGCAAAAGACCAGAGATTGTCGTTAAATAAAAAAGGAAATCCGGCCTTGTGAGTTATGCCTGTAATTTCAACCACTACGGAGGCTGAGTCAGGAGGATCGCAGCAAGTTCGAGGGCAGTCTGTATCAAAGAAAACCAAAGTTACTTTTCTTTGAATCTACACATAGGTGCTAAGACCCAAAGCTCTGATCCTGCTCTCGAAGTGGGGAGTAGCATGTTGGACAGAGGCCTCAATCTTAACTGAAGCAGGAGGATTACCTCCAGCTTTTGGTCAGTCTCAAACTGTTTCCGCAGGGAAAATGAAGTGGGTTGGCCTGCAGTTGACCTGCAGGAGAGTTAATCTTCCGTGGTGAGATCGCGGGGCGCTCTGGTACCGGTGGGGTCCTCGGCCCACCTCTACCGTGAAGGACGATGGAGAATGAACAGTGCAGCGTGCTTGCCAGTGCCTTGCCTGGACCAGCAGCAAGGGTAGGTAGAGCGTGGACACGTGGCAGAAATTTACATTACCGGGAGATAGGCCCCAAACTTAAACTGACCCAGCAACTCTCCTAGTAACTGGAATAGCCCTGTGGGCAACGCTGATACATAATTCCGGACGTAAAAATCAGCACCTCACTTTTCAAAAGGAGCCTTTAAGTCCCATCAAGACCCGAGAGGGAGGTTTTGGCCACAGTGCATTCAGCTATTGCAGGGGCAGGGAGGCCCGTGGCCGCCTGACCCGGCGGCGACCCCGCGCTCGCACCCCCACCCCGCGCCCGCC
>NC_022009.1:53410780-53431908 GCF_000317375.1 Microtus ochrogaster
CGCCGGCGCCTCCCCCTTGGCGGTGTTCGCTCAGCACGGCGGGGGAGCGCGGCTAAGCGGAGGGGAGGGCCGAGGGAGGGCCGGGGCGGGGCCCGAGCGGCAGCGAGCAGCCCGGGGCGCGCGCCTCCGTCTCTCGAGACGTCGGAGCCCGGCTGGGACGCTTGCGCTCCCGGCCTGGGGAACCCGGCTCAGGGAAAGGAGGGAGGGCGAATCGGCAGGGAAGAGAGCACAAATGCTGTGACTGCCGGGGACGCCGAGTATTCGAGGTGTCTTTGAAGCGATCTTCATCCCAGGTTCTGGCCCACTGGCCGGGAAGCCTAGACGACCCCTCTGAAGCTGTCACACTTCCCTCGACTGCTATATTCTCCACCGTCGGCCTAGACGACCCCCTCTGAAGCTGTCACACTTCCCTCGACTGCTATATTCTCCACCGTCGGCCATAGCTTTCTCAGGCGACGGTGGGAAAAGTGGCCTTCCAGTCACTTTCACTCCACTCCCCCGAGGTCCGCAGGCGGCTAAAGTTGACTGCTCTCCTGGGACGCTGCTGCTAGGGAGACTAGGTGGCTGTCTCCCGCGGTGAAGGAGATGGGGAACTTGTCTTCCTCTTGTACCACCCATTTCCTCTCCATTATTAGAATCTTCCAGTATCTTAGACATAGCCTGGAAAATGCTAGCCAGGTAAATCGATACAGCAAAAACGTCCAGGTTCACAGGAAACGGAAAGTCGGGTCTACTGTGTCAGGCACTGGGACAATTAACTGCAGGAAACGCGGCTCCGGGTGATTCTCTGTGTGCAGGCGTCCTCACTGGGCCCTGCCCTGAGGACACAGAGCAGCTAAATGCCTTGGATACACTTGGTGTCCAAATCTTTCCCAAGACTGTGCTATGGGAGAAGAAAATTCTGCTCATTGTCGCTTAAGCAAAAGTGTACTTTTGACTTGGTTGGCATTTTGCCTAATACGATTATTTATGAATATCGAAGGCATATAGTGAAGTTTGAAACACCATATGTTAATTAACTATTTCAGTTGTCTTTGATAACGTTGATTAAAGCACCAAATGGATTAACACGTACCCACTCAGTGTCCTGATATCGGTCAAGAAAAGAACAGCACAGGTAGCTTTTAACTTAAAAACTTGCATATGTTGGTTTGCTGCGGGCTCTTGGCTGGCTGCAGCCTTGTTTCTGAGGCTACCTCCACCTGGTCAGTACGTTAGTTCTGACAGTTGCTTCCCTTTCCTCCTCCTGTTCTCTAAGACTAGGGGATTTCATAACCAAGGGAGACAAAGAATGTGAGTTTGTTACTGTCCATGTGTCAAGTGTACAGGCAATGCATAGCACTGGTGACAACATTGTGTTTGGTGACAACTGATTTTCCTTACTGCACAAAGGAGTGGGGGTCAGGGGAGATGTCCAGGTTGGAATATCATTGAGGCACCTTCTATAGAAAAACCGTCCTTAATAGCCACCCTTTGAAAGTAATGGACACTCCATTTGAGGGCTGTAAATACCACGTGTGGACAGAAGAGTTGTGGGTCTGTGTTCTACAAATGTTTGCTCTCTTCAGTATTGATCAAAGACCAATGTGTCCGCCTTATGAGGCTGCATTGCACAATTACAGAATGACAATAATCAATTCAACTTCTTTTAGTTAAAGAATCTTCTCTTCCCCCCCCCCCCAAAGAAAGAGCCGGGGATGAATTGGGAAAAGAATGATTCATTTTAATAAAGGCAAAAGAGACAGAAGGAGGAATGATGTTGGCTGTGGCCGGTTAAGTGCAGGCATTGCTTGAAAAAAAGTTTGGTCCTGATTCCCTCTGCATTTCTGGGCCTTAGTTTGAATTTAAATGGGACAGACTCCTTTGGTGGCCAGCAGGGGTTCTTATCATTTGAGACAGGGAATCTTCTGGGCTAATGTTGATGAAGTGGGTGGTTTGAAGTGTTTGGAAGAAACAAAGTTTCAAAACGTAAATCGAATTGGAATAATAGGTTGAAGATGTTTTAAAGTTTCCAACACTCATTACTTTTCTAATTGATAATTAAGAATGAAGATTGTATTTCCTCTTAATAAGTAACCACTGCTTAATACAGGCCTAAAGAAAATCAAAAACAAGAAAGAAAGGAAGGTAAGGGAGAAAAGGAGAGAGAGAGAGAGAGAGAGAGAGAGAGAGAGAGAGAGAGAGAAAACTGAATAGGACCTCTGTTCTCTCTAGATGGGAGGTTTTTCTTCTGGGGTTGGAAGGGGGAACTTGGTTCTGATGATAGTGGAGTCCAGTGCCCTTGAACCCAGTGGTTGTAAAATTTCTCTGATTTGTGTGGATTTAAGAAACAACAACAACAACAACAACAACAACAAAAAAAACCTTAGCATCTCTTAAAGTGGAGAAGGTTGCTGCAAAATGAGTCCCTGTGTAGGTGTATACCCTGTTGCCTGGCTTTCAGCCCACGAATTCTAAATTCAGATAGAAAAGACCCTAAGGTGGCTGATGCCTCTCTAAAGAGGTGACTGTATAGACCAAACATCAAACAAAAGTAACCCTCTTTGCCGGCAGGCAGGACAGAACTGATGGAAATAATCGCTTGGATCCTTCCAGTTTCCATCTAGATCTCATTCAAAAGCAAAACTGTTATTTCTTTAGGAGGAGACAATATGAGCATGTGGCCCCTTGGACCAATAAATTTCTAAAACTCAGAACTCACTGACTGCAGACTGAAAATATCCTTAGAGAGTATCTTGTGCCAACACTCCCATAGAGCAGAGAGGAGCTGCAGATGGGGGGAAAGGGAGTGAGTGCCCACCTTAGTCTGGTGGGGGGCAGGACTCCTGGCAACAGATCACCGTGAGATCTTCAGCAAAAGTGCTGAAATTTCAGGCTTTTATGACCAACACAGACACCAAATTCTCCTAGGTAGTTCTCACGTTTGATTTAAATGTGAGAAATGCCTACACAGCCAGAGAAAGGGTGAGCTCTCAATTCCCATCCCCTGAAGGTCATTCTGCACAGGTGCAGGCAGGCATGTCCTCCTGGATAGCTTTGGGAGTTCTGTTCTCATTTGTAGTTTACAAATCCAGTAAATTTCCAAGAGTTTGATGGTGTTTTCATACACTTCTTGCACTGTCAGCTTTCTTCCAAAATTAGGCTTTCCTTTCCTCTTGGCTTGCTTTACTGAGAAACATGTGCACTCACACATCTGGACTCTTATGTGGGTAGGAAACACTAAGGAAAACAAACTAGATTTGAAACCTAATGAAGATAGATTTTAGTTAAAAGTCCAAGAGAAGCCCAGAAGCAAACACTTCAATATCCTTCATACACAGGCAGGCTAAATATCTCCTCACAAGAACCCCTGACCCTCGTGTCTTATAAGGTGACTCCTCATATTCCCATTTGAGAAAATAAAAGTCAATACAAGGCTGTGCCCAAGTTTTTTTTGGGATTCAATATTCTAAGCAAAATATGCTCAACAGATGATAGTGGAGATGAAGCCAGAAAACAACTCCAGCTATTTAAACTGCCAAATGAGACATAAAGCTGCATTGTAAAAATCATCTGGAAAACAGGTTTTCCCATTGAAGTCGCTATGTGTTAATTACTGTGAGCTGGAAGGCTGGAGATCGAACGCCTGGAAGCCGACTTTCACCCCGCATACGTAAACGGAAAAAGTGCTGAACGGCAGCCAGAGGGCTCTTGCCTGGACTCATTGCCATGCATGCCTCGACATTAATATGTGTTCATGGAGGGTTCGTACAGTACGAGGTGTTATTTCCTTATAAAGAAACACCAGGTCTCGCTTTCCATTCTTCTTACAAAATTATTCGCATTATTTATGCTACATTGAGCGATCTAATTTCTTCGTGATAGTCAGCTAATTGCTCTGGCAGGTAATTAGAAGCGGTTTACAACGCAAAGGGCTTTTGCATTGCCCTTCGGATTATTAAGTTGCGCTGTAAATTATACTATATTTGCTGGGGAAAAAATTCTTTTGAGCAAGTTCTCTTCCTGCGATCCGAGATGAAATCACCCCCCCCCCCTCCCTAGCCACCCCCGGCCACCCCCCCCCCCCTTTTCCTGGACTCAGAGTCGAATGATTCTAAAGCACGCGATTTTGTTCGTGTTCACTGGGCCGAAATAACGTGGCCATTATGGCCTGAAATGGGCCAGGTTTGAAGCGAGCTTCCTGCGCGCCTGCAATATCCAGCAGGCATGTGGGAAAAGAGCGGCTTAAATGGGGACATCTGCTCACTGCTGCTCATCTTACTCGTACAGCCAGGTCAGGTTAAGAGAATAACCTGTTCACCACCTTTTTTCTTGTTAATAAGACTATTAGAAAAAATCAAGCACATACACACAACAGCACTAATTGACTGCCATATAAGCAAAGAATCACGTACACACACAAACACACACACACACACACACACACACACAAAGGTAGCAACAGCTACAAGAGAAACTGTAAAACATAACCACTGAGTGATTTATGCAGAACGGCACAGAATTTCCTGCAGAAAAACAACCATGACAAAAATCTACATATGTAAGCTCAAAAAAAACGCTCCCTATAGAAATGGATTTGTACAAAGGATCTGAAGAACTCATTTTAAGAAAATGAAGCCAAAAGTAAACTCCGGAGAACGTTTTCTTCCTCGGGCTTTTATGTATTTTGGAGTCACCACACTTTTTGGTGGTGGTGTTTTAATCTGTGCGATGAGACCAAAGAAGCATCCTGGTTTGCCCTGTGTTTTAGAAAGGGAACTGTAACCCTGATCACAAATGCTCCCATTTTCCAACTGTGTACTGGGATATGAACACACGTGTGATGAAGCCCAGAGACCCAGAGCAGCTCCTAGATTATTTGTAATTAGACACAATTCCCAAAGTAACATTTATCTTCCCGAAACTGCGATTGCAATTGTCAACCGTCTGGAGGAAACGCGGCAGGGTGAGCTGGGAGCATTGCTTCTTCTAGGAACTGAACAGAATGAAGAGAAATCAATACTGCTGAGGATCAGGATTTAGTAGTTTTTAACTCTGCATGTTAGCTGTGAGAAAGTAATGTATAATATCAAAAGAGAAAACAGCCCAAACAAATCTATTTCAGAAAAAAAAAACCCCACAACACTCTCATCTGAATGTCTAAGCTGCTTTTTTTATACACCAAGCTTGCACAAGAACAGTAACACCATCCTCCACAAACAAGCAAACCCTCTTCCTTATACGTGTTTCCTTCATTTACATGATGAAGAAGGATGGGATGTTGTGGAAGTGATTATCAATTTCATCTATAGGCTGGGAAAGATGAATCAAAAATAAATCATAGACTATATGTCTGCCTGTAGAACTAGAGCAAGGCCACACTAACATGGTATGAAAATTTGAGCACGTGTGTAGACAATAAATAGGAAGTGTGGGGTTTTTTTTTCTTCATTTAAATAGGCTATACACAGATAGTGGAGGGCTGGGGAATGTATCTTGGTAAATTCTCTCTCTCTCTCTCTCTCTCTCTCTCTCTCTCTCTGAACCTAACTATTTGTTAAGACGACTGTTTGATTGTTTGATGCATGGGGAGAAGCCCTTGTCTTCTAACTATATGCAGTTTGAATTAGTCAGCTAAAAAGGAAATCAAAGTGCATAATCCTCTAGGTTAAACCGGTAAACATTTTTTAATTATAAAGTGTTCCTAACTTTGAATGCTTTAAAATAACAGAAAAGAAAACCTACAAATATTAAGGAGAAATGGAAGAATATATCGAGTTGATTCAGAAAAAGACAAAAAGCAAAGAAAATGCTCTTTCTCGTTTATTCAAGAAATAATGCTTTGTAAGAGTCCCTGGGGCAAGTAGCTCAAGAGTCATGGGCGGCTTCGCTGTGGCCAACAAATGCATCCAATTAAGCGATGCCAGGAAAGTAGGGACCCGGCTGTAAATGTGGCCGGACAGTTGAAACCGAATAACCTCACTAATAGGGGCTATTGTTCAGCGTGGAAGTTCCCATTTTCCAATCAGGAAAATACAGCCTTCTCTCAGCTCCAGCCGACTGATCCCTTCCCACCTACGGCTCAACAATCTGCCACCAGCGAGGGGCTTTTATTACGTCCTTTCCCAGGAAATGTCAGGCAAGTTCTTAAGTAAAACCACCCGAAAACAGGGATGGCCTGTGAAGGGGGCCCTCAGGAATCCACAGGTCCACGCCTGGCCAGGCTTTCTTTTCAACAGGAAAGAAACTTTGACCATAGAATGCCCAGTAGCCCTCACCTATCCCCACCTGGCTCAGCCCTCTCCTCCAGTGGTCACTGGCGTGCTTGCCTGGCTTCACGCTTTATCTAGTAGCCCTCTGGTTTCTGCGCCAGGTGCCCCACACTGGGGAGAGGGCGAGGCGGTTCCTTCTTATCTTGCCTGCCAGGGTCGCGCCGCTGGCACCGCGCTCGCTTGCTCGCTCGCTCGCGGAGGACACCCGCGGGTCGGCTAGCCGAGCCGGGGACTCGCCGCCAAGTCTCAGGCAACTCGTACGCCAGCAGCTGTCTTAATCCGTACCCAGCAGAGGTACGCGCTCAGTTCCCGCGCCTTCTCCCACTAGGCTTTCACTTGTCTTCCGACCTCCGCGCCTCCCGCCCCGTCCCTTTTCCCCCTTTCAGCCCATGTTTATGTAGACCGTACTTCTATTCAAAACTATATTTGTTGTAAATGCGTTGCCGAACAGTTGAAAGCCTGGCTAGCTTTGATATTTTCCACTATAAATCTCCATTTGTACTTGGTGATTGCGAATGGCTTTATTAACTTGTCTCGGAATCTACACATTTTAATCTATTAACCAAGAAACAGAGGCATATCTCACTCCTCCTCTTTCTCCGGAAAGAAAATGCAGAGACCAAAACCTCTGATTTGCTTTTAGGACCTTGTTTCTTTGGTCCTGAGAGATTCCCAGTATCGACTGGGTCTTCAACCCTGCCTGCAAAAAGACACACAAACCACCATCACAAAAAAAAAAAACCCAAACAAACAAACAAACAAAAAAACCCTCCCTTTCTCTGCTCCATCTAAAGAGATGGTGATGTATACTGTAGCCGCAAGGTGTTAAATATACTTGAGCAAGTAGTTCCCGGGATGTAAATTAGGTCCCAAAAGCTGTTGTCCAAATCGAAGAAACAGAGAAATTAATCTGGGAGACTATCCATCATCACCGGTAATAAAGAGAGAGACACGGATGAGACAGATGATATGATTAAGGGGCTGTGGTCGTTTTAATTAACTTTTTGCTGTCCTGTAATGATCAAACTGGTCACCAGACCCGGTCAATAAGCATGTTAATATCAAACAAATAAAACCAGGGATGATTAAAAACCTCCTGGTTTATTAAATTTGAAATTCAAATGAAATTTATGCTGCAGATGCATACAGAATGCTAATAGATTCTTATCTTTATTGATAGTGGATCCCACAAGTTCGCAAGGAAACAGCACACTGTGCACTCCTATTCCTTCGAGCACAGTAAGCTTCTCCTTGGGTAGGGGAAACTTGTCATTGATGTCTGGGAATCTGCACTTCCTGTATTTCTTCCTCCTTTTCTCTAAACATCTCAGTTATTACAGTACAACACTGCAAAGCAGTGAGCAATTCCAAAACAGGTGAACTCAACTCTGCCCTCAGTGGCTTAAACAGCCTGGCAGTATCTGTCATGAGCTACATAGAGTTCTCTTCCGTGGTACAGGACTCACGTGTGCTGGGGTCACTTCTCTTGGAGGAGTGCCTTTCAGACGAGTTTCATTTAAAGCAGAAGCCAGCCTGTGAGTGTTTTAACTTGACAGCCTCATGATACAAATATTAACCGCTTCTTTGGGGGGGGGGAGATAAGCAGGAGTAAGTGGAATGTGTAAATGTTGATGTGTGTTTGTGTGTGATAAAGTATACATTAGTGACACACTGGTATATATTTTTCTAATGAAAGCTGCACATTACATTACAGAGTCCCCTAAGCTGAAAGCAAACCTCATGCAAATTGAAGAATCTAGTATTTTCACTGAATTCACACCAACATTGTGACTCATTGTCATAAGAAGAATGACATGTGATTCTAAAATGCATTTATACAAATGAAATATTTTAAGAGTTAGCTTAAAATTGAGTAGCTCAAAATTGCAGTCACATGATGCTGAGTTTTTCTAATTCCTGGCAGTTTTGAGGAAACAGTAGTTAACGCCTCTGTTTACTCTCATGCTCAGCATTTAACTTTTTAATAGTCTTGCCTCTTTCCCTTCCAGAAGCTAGGAGGATAAATAGCTAAAGTAACTATTCTCATGAAGGAGTCCTCCTTCAAAGCGCTTCCCTCCACCTTTGAGGATGGTGGTATTGATTAAAGTTAAACCCCAAATTTGAACAACTATATATTAGGTTCTTAAAATGAATATCATTATAGAAGGAGACCAAAGCAATGAAGTTAATTCTCTTTTATTTGTTAAACGGAGTTCCCTCCTTCCCCCACCCCTTCCTCCTTCTGGGCTGGCCTGTCACGCCTTCTCAACACGCTAAAATCATTCAGAGGAGCTTGCAGGGAGAAACACAGCATTTATGATAAGCATCAGGCTTCAGAGAAAGAAAGCAGTTCATTAATTTACTTCACACTTACTTCAAAGTATGTGGATGTCCCTTAGTCCCTTAATCAATAGATATGATGTGCAGTCAATACCTGCATATGTGGAAAACAGGTTCAGAAATGCAAACTCCTGCATCACCAAACATCCCTTCGACAGTGCAGGTGAAACTTATGCAAATGATGAAGCTTGATTTGTACTTCAGCAAAACCCAGAAGGTTTTTTTTTAATATCTTTAGAAGCTGCATGCAATACATTTGAGGAGAGAGAGAGAGAGAGAGAGAGAGAGAGAGAGAATCTCCCAAGTAAAAACAGAGCAGTTTTCTCGTGTACTCACATTTTAATCAACTCCCTCTTAAAATTAGACTTCTGAGAGTTTTCCTAACAGGGTAAAGCAGGAATTACTGTGGTTTTTTAAAAAGCATGAATATTCAACAGGACTCCAAGGACTGGATTTTCCCTTATTCTGGTGTTGGCCTTTTTGTGGTTTAAGAAGTTCGATTGTGATGACCAGAGAATTGTAACGACATTTCTGAAGGCAATTAATATTAAAAACAGCAAGCAAGTGACAAAAAGGCAGCAAATTGGAAGGAAGTGCACACGATGCCTCAAGCACACTCATAGATGGTGTTCTCAAACTACCGACGCCACTGAAACCGAGCCCAAGTTTTGTCAAAAATTCACTTCCATTCTTACATAAATGGAGCCAACAGATTTCAGTCACTCTGATTTCTCTGTCAGAAAGGCACAGTGGGGTTTCCTGTGAAAACTTCTAAATTGGGTAAAATGCTCCTCAATTTCTCATTCAATGGGGGGGGGGAGACACACCCCTTATACCTAATTCTTTTGTAATTTTACTGCACGCTGCGGGGCAAACACACCTCCTCCAGGACGGGCACTTCCAAAGCCACCTCGGAAAAGGGAGTAAGGAGTGACCAGATCAAAGTAACGACTGGAAGGCGCAGGCTCACACATGCCCCACACCACCCATTTCTCAACCTTTCAATCTTCCTATCTGGCTGAACCGTCAGGGAATGGAGGGTAAGTATCAAGATTTTCTTCAAAACTTTACTGTTAGAGTCCAGGAAGCTAAGAAAGAGAAAAATCACTGCATCTTTTATATTCAAGGAGGCAGAGAAAGTTAGTAATTGAGGTAGGGCTTGGGAATATTTATTTACCCAGCCTCACTCAACTTCGCAGTCAGTTTCTCGAGATCTTCAATCTCTCAGGAACGTACACTTTATTGTATTGTTCCTGTTCCCCACCCCCAGCTTTGGTGAGCGCGCGCGCACGCACACACTCCTCTTCCCTCTCCATCTGGAGCTCACAACCGCACACCCACTCTCCACCAACACTTAACCCGGGATTGAACGCACTGCCGCTCCCCATTTACTAGGCTAAAGGGACTCAGTTACGCTACACACTTCCCAGCTCTGTCCCCTGCCCCTCTTTGTCACACGCTCAGTTACCCCCCCACCCCCCCCCCCCATATACACTCCCCCGGTGCTTGCACGACGTCCGCTCGCCCCTTCTTGACCACGTCCTTGAGACCCTGACCCAGTCACCCCTCCGATCTCTGTACTGCTCTCTCCGGGGATGGGTCACACTCGCGATCACTTTGCACGCGCGTGCACACGCACATTCTGCGACACTCTCACCCCCTCCCGCAGGCGCCGATGACCTCACGGCGCGCGCGCAGCGCGGCCCGGCGAGGTCGCAGATTGGTTGGCCGCGCCTCCGCGGCACTTCAAAGCCGGAGAGGGAGCTACAATTGTGGCGGAATGGGCGGAACTGATCATTGTATTGCACACCTCTAAAAAAAACACTGCCTCTGATTTATCAATATAAAAAAGATCCTCTGAGAGGAGGAGGGCGCTTCTGTGTGATGGCAACTTCACTTCTAGGGGTGAGTCTCAGGATCTTCTCTCGCTGGTTTAATTAGTTTCCTTTTATTGCCGATTGGAGGGGGTTAAAGTCTCCCCGGCCAGGCCACGGGCTATCAGTCTCTCTATTGAGAGCCCCCCCTCCCCAGCCCCATACAAGTGAGTTCAGAGAAAAGAAAGAGGGGGGAGAGGAGGCAGAGCTACTTTTTTTTTTCAGCACAGGAAAGGTTTGGAGGGCATTGAGACCCGCCACCTCGCAGCGCCCGGCCGCTCCCTGCCCAGGAGACCGCGTAGCCCCTAAAACACTCGATTTTGGAGGGGGAACGAGAGTAAGTTTTCTCCCTCCTGGGCATACTGCGGATTTTTCCCCTTCCCCTTAAATTTTTTCCTCAGCCCGCCCTGTATTGCAGGTACGTTGAACTCGTCTTATTTCTATCATTGTAGATACACTTAGAAAGCAAGAAAGAAAGGAAGAAAGAAAGAAAGAAAGAAAGAGGAAGGAAGGAAGGAAGGAAGGAAGGAAGGAAGGAAGGCAGGCTGAAAAAGCGAGTAAGCCTTACAGTTCGGCCTCTTTGGGCCCGGGAGAAGCAACCAAGGATGGGTTGAGGGGTACCGGAACAGTATTTTCAAAGCTCTCTCCGGATTGCAGAGTAGCGATCTTAAATGCAGGCCAGTGATTTCCCCAGGTGGCACGGCCAAGGGAACTTCTCCCGCCCCAGTCTGGACTTTCTGTTCGTTTGATCAAAAGCGTCTAGGGCTTTGTGCACACAAGAGTGTTGTCTTAGGTGAGAATTCTTGCTAAACTCTTCTTTAGCGTGGCGTTTTGCTCCGGAATTAGACGCCCCAACCATACTTGTTCCCCTCCTGTAGAGTAGGAGGCAGCCGGGCGCCGGGGCAGCTGGGGGTGTCAGGTGAGTTGGTGGCGGCGTGCCGCAGCTAGAGATGGGGAGCAGTGGGGCGTCTAGAGACTTCTAGGGGACTAATGCACATTTCTTCCCTCCCCCACCGGTCCTTTGCCCACCACCCCTCCCCCACCCCTCTCCTCCGGTCCGGGTCTCAGGAAGAACCGAGGTTGGGATCCACTCCTCTGGCCATGCTTGCTGCTACCTGTAATAAGATCGGCAGCCCCAGCCCGTCTCCCTCCTCCCTGTCGGACAGCTCTTCTTCCTTCGGTAAAGGCTTCCACCCCTGGAAACGCTCTTCGTCCTCCTCCTCCAGCAGCTGCAACGTAGTGGGTTCCAGTCTCTCCAGCTTCGGCGTGTCTGGGGCCCCCCGGAACGGCGGCTCCTCCTCCGCAGCAGCAGCGGCGGCGGCGGCAGCGGCGGCGGCCGCAGCCCTGGTATCCGACTCGTTTAGCTGCGGCGGTTCGCCGGGCTCCAGTGCCTTCTCCCTCACCTCCAGCAGCGCCGCAGCCGCGGCCGCAGCAGCCGCAGCGGCCGCCTCCAGCTCGCCCTTCGCCAACGACTACTCCGTGTTTCAGGCCCCGGGCGTCTCGGGGGGCAGCGGCGGTGGGGGCGGCGGCGGCGGCGGTTCCGGGGCGCACTCACAGGACGGTTCCCACCAGCCGGTGTTCATCTCCAAGGTGCACACGTCGGTGGACGGGCTGCAGGGCATCTACCCGCGCGTGGGCATGGCGCACCCGTACGAATCGTGGTTCAAGCCCTCGCACCCGGGCCTGGGCGCCGCGAGCGACGTGGGCTCCGCGGGCGCCTCCAGCTGGTGGGACGTGGGCGCTGGTTGGATCGACGTGCAGAATCCCAACGGGGCGGCTGCGCTGCCTGGCTCGCTGCACCCTGCCGCCGGGAGTCTTCAGACGTCGCTGCACTCGCCGCTCGGAGGCTACAACTCGGAATACTCGGGCCTGAGCCACTCTGCTTTCAGCAGTGGCGCTTCCTCTCACCTGCTCAGCCCGGCGGGCCAGCATCTCGTGGACGGCTTCAAACCGGTGCTGCCAGGCTCCTACCCTGATTCGGCCCCGTCGCCGCTGGCCGGCGCGGGCAGCTCCATGCTGAGCGCCGGGCCCGCGGCGCCACTGGGGGGATCCCCACGCTCGTCCGCGCGCCGCTACTCGGGCCGCGCCACCTGCGACTGCCCCAACTGCCAGGAGGCTGAGCGGCTTGGCCCCGCGGGGGCGAGCCTGCGGCGCAAGGGGCTGCACAGCTGCCACATCCCGGGCTGCGGCAAGGTGTATGGCAAGACGTCGCACCTAAAGGCGCACCTGCGCTGGCACACGGGCGAGCGGCCGTTCGTGTGCAACTGGCTGTTCTGCGGCAAGCGCTTCACGCGTTCAGACGAGCTGCAGCGGCACCTGCGGACCCACACGGGCGAGAAGCGCTTCGCCTGCCCAGTGTGCAACAAGCGCTTCATGCGCAGCGACCACCTGAGCAAGCACGTGAAGACGCACAGCAGCGGTGGCGGCTCTGCGGGCTCCAGCGGCGGCAAGAAGGGCAGCGACACCGATAGCGAGCACAGCGCTGCGGGCAGTCCGTCTTGCCACTCTCCTGAGCTGCTGCAGACCCCGGAACCCGGCCACCGCAATGGCCTGGAGTGACTGTCGTGCAACCTCCCACCTGGCCGTGTCGGGCTCGTACGCCTGGCCCGGGCTCCAGAGTTGGCTCACCGTCTCGCGCTCTCTCCCCAATTCCCCGTTCCCCCTTTCTCCGGCTTCCCTCTCCAGATTTTATGAAAGGGATGTGGACAGTAGGTAAGCCCGCTCCTGCGGCTGGAGCCCTGGCTCTCTCCTGCAAGGTGACAGAGAGGTCTGGCTCAGTGGGAACCCGCTCCTCCAGCTCCCGGCCGGCGGAAATTCGAGGGGGCAGAAGCCTCTGGAGTTAGAACAGGGTGAATCGGGCAAAGCACCCTGCCCGGACCCCCGAGCGCGCCCCTTGTACCACTGTCCAACTTTGAGCACTGCCCTGCACGCAGGCCTACTGCACCCTGACCGGGTTAGCAGAATTTAGCTCTCCCCACTCAGCTCTGCCTAGCTCTTATGCGCCCTGCGGGTGAACCGCTGCAACTTGTGCGAAGGGAAATCAATGCCGCAACCGGTTTTCATCTCTGCGACTTTTTTTTTTTTTTTAAAAAAAAACAACTGAAAAACTGAGAGGAAAAATAAACAAGCAACCTTCCTCTTGGCTTCGCGTTTAAATACTTTTTCTCTGCCTGTGAGCACGTCTTTCCAAACTGCTATTACCGGTCCAAAAGTTACTTTGGTGGCAGTAACTTATGGGGTGGGGGTGGGAGTGAGGGTAGGTGTCTTTTTCTTATGCAAAAATACCCCCTTTCCGGTGAGAGCAGATTAACCGCCTTCGTGTTTGTCCCTTTCTACCTCGTTTTTTCACCATTCCCGAAAATCTTCTCCCAATCTTTTTTTTTTCTCCCCCTTTGAGTTAGTTCAACAGTCAATTTATCTACTCATTCCTGTAAATTATTGCAAGTCGTTTAATATTTTCGGATTAAACTTTTTTTGTGGTTTAAACTCAGACGAAAAAGCTATCGTTTATTTCAGATGAGGCTGCAGTTTAAATGCCAAAAGAGGGAAACAGTAAATAAAATTGAAATTCTTTGTAAAATATATCTGAACCTAATGGTTTGTACAACTGGAAAGTCGTTCTAGGTTAGTTTCCTATTAGACACGACTCTGCCGCTGTGAGGTGTGAGGCACATTGTCCAGGAGACGATTTTGTATAGTATTTTTCTTGTACATTACTTCCGGTAAATATTTGAAAATATATTGAAGTAAACTTGATTTTTTTCTTTTTTGTCAGAAGAAAATATTAAGAGTTATTCCTGAGGTTCTGATGAGCTGCAGGTGTTTTTGAACTCAGTTCTGGAGGTGCAGAGCCACACACCCGCACTTTCCCGGCCTAGTTTTGCTCGAATATGAATTTAGATAGGTATCAAGCTGTAACTAAGACACTGTTTGATAAATGTTGGATGACATTTAATTTAATGGAGCATGTACTTATTTGCATTTGCTGGCAGTCCAGGCGTAGTTAAAGTGAGAGTTCTTCTATACTTCATAATAACGGGGTCTGGCAAACCCATGTATTAAATAAATTGTCCAAGTGATACTCGACTAACTTTGGCCTTTGTGTATTTCCTGAAGGTGATATTGTTAACTGTTGACAAACACTCCTGACACTACATTTAAGTGTTGTTTGCAGAGTCTGCAAACTAACTATTCATTGTAATGTTGAAATAATTTGGATATTTCACATTGAAATGAAAAGCCTTTCTCTGGAACATTTTAGACTTGCATTTTAAATGCATGAAATGTAATTGATTTATTTGTAATATTTTAAATGGTATTAATAAACTCAGATAAAAGACTAGGTCAGTTAATTTGTATTTTTTCCCTTTTAAAACTATGGGCATTTGCATTTTATCTTCAGTTTTATGTCTAATTTAAATAAAATATGACCCTGTTTTTTTGGTAATATTTAAATATTTGCCTTTAAGATATTATGTAGATGGAAGGTCTATTTGGCAAAGTTGTGTTTTCTTTGTTTACCAAGATAAAGATTATAGTGTCTAAGATATGTAATTAATTATTTACCATTAGATTTAGCTCATAGCATCAGGATTTATTGATCTCTTAGAACTTGTAGTAATTTACCAAACAATTCAAAGAGATTTTATGTTGCTGCTTCCTTCTCGGGCTTCAGAAGGCCTCAGGTTGTTGGCCTTTGATTGCATTTAGTATTTAAAAGGCCAAGGCTTAACATGAAAGATCAATACATCTAAAATAAAAGCATCATTTGGAGATCAGTTCTGTTGTTAGGAGGCAGAGGAGGTCAAGCTATCAAAAGCTTGTTTTTTGGCATTCTGTCATAGCTAAAGAGTCTGCAGAGGTAAATATTAGTAGATTCCTGTTGAAATGAGTTATCTGTTCTTTAAAAGTCTCTAAACAGTCACCAAAGAAAGGGAAGGTTAAACCTTAATCTATCTACGAGGCTATTGTTCAAAGGTGTCAATGATGCCAATAAAAAGCATTGTCTTGTTATGTCTAAGTGCATTTAAGCAATGAGTGTTCCTTGAGCCATACTTTGAAACATAATATACTTTAAATGTTGATTGATGTTATATCAAACTATTTCACTATTAGATTAATATTATTTTGAATCAAACTGAATAAAAAGTTAGTGTGTTGAGATTCTGCTAAGTTTAGCTTCTTTCTTTCTGTTCACATACTCCTCACACTCAGTACAGTCTTGGTATTCATCCTGAATTGAAAAAAATTTCCTAGAAATAAATGTAAAGTTATAATACATAGAAAGAAGTAAAAAAGTGCAGCGGATTATAAATCCTATAGAAAGTCTAACCAAAAGCAATCAGGTTTGTAGTTCAATATGCTGTATAAAAATACTGTTGGTGTCCAATCAACAGAGTCTTCATGCAGCTGTCCACGCCACTCACACTCAAGTCCTTGTGGTCAGAGATAAACAAGTTAGTTTGATATTTTGGGATACTGTGGCTCTAAGAAATGTTTACTAAGGAAAATAAAATAGTTTCTGTCACCTTTTTCCTAGGAGTAATGCAGAACACAGTTTAAGTGTTTCTTTTTTGTTGAAACTTGCAGTAGCTGAGGGATGCGGAGAGGCCACTTCTACAGTTAATATAAAGGCAGGTAAGAGGCCAGCTGCTTGGTCCTTTCATAGGAATGAATATTTGATTGGAGAGGTGGATTGTCTGAGAAATGATTTCTTTGGGGTGCAGAAAGCAGGGCTTATTGTTGTCTTGTAGGTGTTCAAACTTTCACTTTCTTTTCTTCCTTCGGTTTAGCTTGAATTTAGTTTAGTTTTATTTATTTATTTATTTTTATGTGCGTGGAGCAGTATTTCTTAGTCTCACAGAGTGAGCAGAGTCACAGAGTGAGAAGAGTCCTCTTTGGGGGCTGAACAACATGTGTCTTTGGGGAGGAAGGAAGATGATACACAAAAGGGGTTCCCTTCTGTGTGCTGATAATGGCTAGAAACTCACTGCCATGAAGCCAGAGAGGCTGTCACTTTGAACCGAAGGACAAGCTTCCGGGCTTGCAGATCAAGGTAGAGTCAAACTAGCTGTTGACCCAGAGGTCAGGCCTGCCTGTGTCAGCCCACCCTCCAGAGTCTCAGAAGGCACTGCCCCCTCCCCAAGGACTGGTGCTATTCAGCTCTCCTGGTTCCTCCCTCAAGCCTTCCCCAAGCTTGAGTCTGAACTTCCCCACCTTGCCTGCTTTTCCGCTGGCTTCTTTATCACCTTTCTTTTTAGATGAACTTGTTCACTTAGGTACCTGACTTATGTGAAGCTAGACTAAGATATTTTATGCAGGAAGCCTGATTTAAACCAATGTGGTAGTTGGTCTTCCACAGGAGTGATGCTGGAGACTGTTCCTGGGCAGGCTTGTCTCTCCACTGCCCTTTTCCCCTGTCTTGGCATAACTTCTCCACGGGGCTTTTTGGATAGGGAACCTACAGCTAACTAAGCCCAGAAGCAGGCAATGAGCGGACTCCTGCGTCTTAAGTATTTCAGCCTACCATTTTTGTCTCCCCATGGATCTTTTAGTCAGGTTATTGAATGACAAAAAAAATATTTAAAAAATGAATGTTTTATTTGTTAGAGAAGATTACCTCACAATTCAGAGGATAGGGGTGGGGCGCTGGTAATTAAAGCAAAAAACATTTGGGGGAGAAAGTGTAGAATTAAATATACCCAGACTGCCTGAGATAGTAGAGACAAATACTCATTTGTGTTTCATATAAATTGAGGCAGTGATTTGATCCCAGTATTTTGAATAAAGTGTGGTTTTACATTTTTCTGCCTTGAACAATGTTGCAGGCATTTCTATTTAATTTCTATCGCTCCCCCTACATCACTAAAATAACTACGTGTTCTAATTCTCTTATCTCCCCTCTGCCCCCTCCACGCTTCTCTTTCAAAATAGCCTTAAAGTTTTACGACTGACTTTCGAGAAGAGATGTTGTGTAAGGGGGTAATGGAGGTACTCTGCGGATTCGTGGCGCAGTTCTCCGAGGCCATCTTCCAAAGGCTCCGCTCAGCACAATGGTTGCTGTTATTTAAAAAACTAAGATGCAGAATTTGCTTGCTCCTTTATTTCCTGCTTCCGGATTAGGGGAAAGCCAGTAATCCCTGGGTGTCCTGGACCTCAGCCCCCTGTTTCCAGGGGAAGAGTGAGAGGCCACCCCGTAGACTCTCTCTGGGAACTGAACTTTGATTCGCTGCTTCAGGGGGAGGGAAGAAGTCCTGGACGCGTGTTTAATTTAATTTAATTTTCTATGGGGTCTCTTGGCAGCAGGGAAGCAGCCTTCTACATTAGTTTTGGTTCCTAAGGAGAGTCCTAGAACCCTGGGGACAGCGTAGGGGGCTCGAATCATCTAGCCCTGGGCATGATGCCTTCCTTACAAACGCGTCTCCTAACGTTAGTTTTAAAGCTCGAATGCTTGGGTACTTGTTTGAAGTTCACTTGCCAGTCTGGCTGCTCAGGCCGTAAATTCTACAGAAGGCTAACTGGAAGTCAGTGTGACCTATGCTTTACTGAGTCCCTCCGTGTTCCTGGGGTTCTCTGAAAACAACCATGGGAGTCGGGGAGGAGTTCCCAGCCCTTTCCTCCGCCACCCAAGGCTCAGCTTGGCCTTTTCCGTACGCAGGCCGCTGCCCGGAAGATACCTAGCCGCCCCGGGAAGGCTCCCGACTGCCAAGCTGCACTTGTGCCGACTGCTTCGGGGTAGCGGTGGAGGCCTAGGGTGTCGGTGGCAGTTCTGCGGGGGAACCTCTGGGATCACGCCGCACACAAAGGCTCCGCGGCTGCCCGAGCCTTCTGCGCGGACAGCGAGCGCCACCCTGTGCCCCGAGGCCGCTCTGCAGAGCCGGGGCCTAAGGCTCCAGCAGCACCTCACTCTCCACCCCAAAACCGCATTCCCACTAAGTCCTGCTCAATGCGAAAATGTGCTGCTCTTTTTTGATTTTAGGAATCAGTTTAGCGTCTAGGAGAGAAGAGATTCGGTGGGAAGGTACAGACTCATAGGACCTTGAGCAGAACAACGAAACTTTTCTTAAAGCATTGTTCCTAAAACTCAACCATCTCTTTATTTCTTGCTTTTTCTCTGCTCTCTCCCTTCTAATCTTTGGGCCTCTAGGTGCAGGGAGGCGGGGTGGGGGGGGGCTAGCAATCAATCTTCTTCAGGCTATATCTTGGTGATAATTTAAAGGAGACCAGAGGAAGATCAACCACTTTGAAAGAGCCCTCTAAGGGTCCTCATTTGGAGAATGTACCTGCAGCCTGCAAGCTGTCTGAGGGAAGGAGCTGGCATTTAGCAAAACTCTAGGCCTTCTGTCATGGGTGTTTGTGTTAACTAGGATCCACTCTGTATCCTTGACTGGCCAAGGATGGCACCCTCAGACTGGTGAGGCTTCTTCTGAAGTACTAACAGGGAACGCTCCGGGATGCACGCCTGTGCAAGACCGAACTCTCAAGGTTACTCCATTGATTTCACACGGACAGCGGAGCAGGAGAGAGTCTTTATTCGGTGCGCAGTGTGCCCAGCGCAAGCAAAGCAAAAGCAAGTAATGCAGCCACCAACAGCTCTAGAACATAATTGACAAGTCCCCCTACGGAGCACCACCCTCCTCCCTGAAACCAGCTGGTGGAGCGAGCTCCCCGCCCCCACCCCCACCCCCGAGTCCGGAAAGCCCGGAAACACTGGAATGCCGTGTTCTCTCACCCTATTGTGCCTAGGTGTTGCAAACCACTGAAGTACAGAGC
The DNA here is from genome assembly GCF_000317375.1 of Microtus ochrogaster. Lineage (NCBI taxonomy): Eukaryota > Metazoa > Chordata > Mammalia > Rodentia > Cricetidae > Microtus > Microtus ochrogaster. The sequence continues at coordinate 53,430,018 of NC_022009.1, forward strand.
TTCGTGCTTTGATCTCATGGCCCTGCCATTCTGTAGCACAGAGGGGTGGGTTTAAATTAAATTTCTTTTTCTGCTGATAAATTCTAATGGGCCTCAAAAGGTGAATAATTATGCAGTAACATTTCATGGGTTGTTGGAGTGGGAATTCCCACTGCGCTGTCACCAGGAAAAGAATGCTCAATGCTAAATGAAGCTTCGCAAGTAAGCCACAAGTGTCTTTCAAGACCCCTGCCGATAATCCAGGCCATTTTTACTTTTATCTTTCTCGCCTCTGCTAAGCAGTGTCATTTTTTTCTTACATTCAAGGTTTTTTTTTTTGGTGATTAAAAATATTGGAAACAATCAATACTTAAAAGTTTTTTTTTTTAAATCAGAACTTACATAGTTCTTGAGAGTAAAAAAAACTGTGTTGTTGATTAAACCATGACAAACACATGACCTTGGCGAAAGCTGGGGCAGTGTTCTGGCAAAGGGAACACACCCAGGCTGAAGAGCCACCTGAGATTTGCTCTCACGCTAGATTTAGTTCTGGCTCTCCCTCTTTTTGCTTTTATTTTTGGGTTTGTTGTTGCTGCTGCTGCTTTGTTTTCTTATTTGCAGAAAAGTAGCCATTTTTTTAAGAGGTGCCGGATCACTAGGACTTTGAATCTGCCTAGTTTTGCACCCACACAGTTCAGAAGTGGCTTCTTCACTGAAGAAGGTTTAAAGGAAAAAACACCTTTGTTGCTCCAGGCTCCCTAGCTGAGGAGGACTATATCTTGGAGATTTTAATTTATATTTAATCTTATGCTAAGCTTAATAAAAATTGTCAACAGTTTAGACACTGTAAATGTAGCATGGCTATTTAATATCAAGAGAAAAGCAGTCCCTAAACCTAAAAATAAAAGAACTCTAAATTTGTCATTTAAAGCACAATGAAGGCTTTCTTGTTTTTTTGTATTATTATTATTATGAAAATCCCTGTTCTTCATTCGCACCAGTGTTCCATTCCGTACTGTTTTCCTTGTTTAGTTTGTGTTCTTTAAGTTTCTTCCCTGAAATGAATTGAACTCCCACAAGCATCAAGATTTCTAAATCAACACATAGAAATCAGAGCCTGCTTATCAAGGTTTCGCTCCTCTCTTGGCAACCATTTGAAAGGCCCAAACAATGAGTTGATTTACATTATGCTCACTTCACCCCGAACTCTGTGCAAATGCTGGATACTTTCAATAATTCACCTTGGGTTATCTTTATGTCTGTGGGGAACCAATCCTTCCAGCTCTCAAATTTTTGGCCACTGCATTTTAAATCCTGAAATAGAAGAAAGTAGAGTGCCTCCGCTTCGAGGAGTTCAAGTAATTGACTAGTTCAACTGAAAGGAAAAGGTTTGTACTGCCCAATTTTGCCCCCAATTACATGGGGACCCTGTCATCAGGTTTCCCACCACTTCAGGAAGCTGGGTCCTTGCTTGTACGTTTGTTGATCAGCGCTTGTTCCCCCTGCATACCTATCCCTTAGTTCAGCCCCACCCCCTTCCCTAAGCAGGTTCTTTCCCCATTCAATTTAGCCAACAATGGCCTTTGTAAAGGAAGGAACTTTGTGGCTGGTGGAAATGTATTGAAAAGAGATTTTCATTGCCTCTGGCATTTTAAAAGGATCGTTGAGTTATATCTACTCTAACTTGTTAGATATGCGAACTCATCATCTGGGAGAAAATAATCTGTGTAATATTATGTCTTACCTCAACTTTAATTAAATGAGCTGTATTAGGTTACACACATACAAGACACTTCCCAAGTCCTTGGTAAGAAACACACATACATGACACTATCCACTTCCTCAGTTAGTACATTACACACATACATGACAGTTTCCATGTCCTCAGCAAGTTACACACACACGACACTAT
>NC_022009.1:53432857-53438990 GCF_000317375.1 Microtus ochrogaster
GTTACACACATACATGACACTTTCCATGTCCTCAGCAAGTTACACACATACATGACACTATCATGTTCTCAGTTAAGTTACACACACACATGACACTATCATGTTCTCAGTAAGTTACACACACACATGACACTATCCATGTCCTCAGCAGGTTACACACACACGAGACTTTACATGTTCTCAGTATTGACATATTTAAGACAATATCATAGTTTAAGTACTGTATTAATGACTGCAGATCACTAAAGCCACTTAACAAATGTTTTGAGAACAGAACATTGTGTGTCCTGTATATACATTTTATAGGAGGCATGACACATTTTCTTTAGTATGTAATTATTCAATGAAACGTGTTACCAGTGACATGTGTTTACTTGTGTGTTTTAGTATCAATACCCAGAAAGTCAGATTTAATTAAGTTTTTCGATTCTTAAAACTCTACTTGTTTTGCAGGGAGGTTACTTCCACAAAGGTGTGCTGAGTACCGGTGGGAGGGAGACAGTGCTTATGTCTGCCACTTCTTCAGTTATTCTTTGGTCTGAAAGTTGGGTATGTTAAAATTTACTTAAAGGTGAACTATTGGCTATGGGATCTTAGGTAGTATACAGAATTTCCATGGTTCCCCTCACCCAATATCTTATCAAAAAATTTTAAGAAAATTTATCTAATTTAAGTCTATAATTTTATTTCATGTGTGGACAGCCAGGTTAAAAACAATCTGTCAGAGCTGGGCACACTTTTAACCACAGCACTCAGGAGGCAGAGGCAGGTGGGCCAGCCTGGTCTACAAGAGCTCTTTTCAGGACAGCTGGGAATGTCACACAAAGAAACCCTGTCTCAAAAAGACAAAAAAAACAAAACAAAAATCTGTCAGTATTCCTTTCTTTTTCTTTTTTCTTTTGTTCTTCCCTTTGAGATAGGGGTCCTGGCCGTCCTGAATCTCACTCTGCAGGCCAGGCTGGCCTCTAACTTAGAGATCCGCCTGTCTTTGCCTCTTGAGTGGGTGCTAGGATTAGAAGTATGCTCCATCACTCAGCTATGGTCAGTATTCTTACTTTAAATAATTAAATGTACATCTTTAGCAGCATTCTATTTATAATCTATATTTTAAAATTTTATGCTTCGAAAGAACTTATTTTCCTTAATATTAAAATACAAGCAATTTAATGATTTCATTTATTTCTTCTTATTTTTTGACTTGATTTTTAGGTTATGTTTGTCAGAGTCCAAAAAGGTTTAAAAATTGGGCCTCTCTCTTTTTTCTGTCTGTCTGTCTCTCTCTCTTTTTTTTTTCTTTCAGTACAGGTTAAGTTTGTCTTTTATATTTAAAAAATTGCATATATTTTTGTCTTGTTCAATTAAGATTATAGAAAAAAATAAAAAAATTTCTAGTTAGGAAATCATCTCATTTGACTAGATTTCCAGCAAAACACTAGATAGTGAGTTAAATTTGAATTTCAGGCTAACAGCAAATATTTAAAAAATATAAATGTACCTTCCACAAAATTTGGATCGTGTTTATACTAAAGTTGTACAATAGACTTTTTAAAAAATAAAAGTTTAATAGAAGCCTCGACTTTTTATTTTGCTATTTAAAACTAATTTTTAAACTAGAACTGAGATGACATCATGTTCCCACTTCCTCCTCAACCCGTGTCTGTTCTCCTCCCCAGCCTCACTCCTCAACCTCCTGACCTCTTCTTCTTTAACTGGTATGGTTTATATCGATATGCATGGTAGGCAGATATATCCTGGGGCCTGATATGTAAACTTCTGATAAACTTTAGGATACAAGGAAAGCACAGATTACTGCAGGATAAGAGCGTTTAAAGATGCGAGGTAGAAATGGCCACTTTGCTCTCCCCAGGAGGACAAAGCAGCTTCGACTCCAGCAGACAGAAATTAGTCTCAAGCCACAGCATTGTGAAATTTCACACTTTCACACACACGCACTCACACACACACACACACACATACATACACATGCACACATGCTTGCTGCTTTAATAAGAAAGAAACCATTCTTCTCTCTTTCTTCTTCCTCGTCTTCATTTTGAGACAGTTTCCTGTACCCCAGGCTAACTGAAACTCACCTGTAGCTGAGTGGGGATTTCTGAACCTTCCTTCCTCCCTCCTTCCCTCCCTCCCTCCCTCCCTCCCTCCCTTCCTCCCTCCCTTCCTTTTTGGACAGGGTTTCTCTTCATAGCATCGGCTGTCCTCTCTGTAGAACAGACTGGTCTCAAACTTACAGAGATCCGCCCTCCTCTCCTGGGTGCTGCGATTAAAGGCATGCACCACCAGCACCTGGCTTTTTCCACCTTGTCTTCTACTGTGTCCCAGGTTGGTCTTGTATTCATGGCAATCCTCTTGCCTCAGCCAATCACATATTGGATTACTGCAGTGTGCTACTGTACCCAATTTATAATGATGTTTTAAATGTTATGTTTGTTTCTGTTCAGAAATAAAAATTCAATCAATGAATAACGAGTGCCTCATTGTGTTTAGTAGCTCATTTAAATTATTAAAAATAAGTGAGTATGGGGATGAGTCAGTCATAATTTCAGAACATAGGATCATAAAAGAAAACTGAAACTATCCTTGCGTTCTTGCTTTAGAGAAAATAATCTTTGTTTGAAAAGTAAATCACCCCCCCCATCATCTTGTCGTTATGTCGCTACAATTAACTATTCTATTATAAAATGTTTAGGAATTACAGTTTTGTCATCTTACGATGTTTGAAAGTATCTTAAAATAGTATAAACTTTAGTCTCTGGGTATACATGGATTTACTCAGAATTCAGTTTCTATTTTTGTTTAAAACTAGTAAGAGAATAGAGATTAGTTTGTCTTCATAGTTACTGATGATTTCATATCCTCTGTGTTTACCACGTCATGAGCTCAGTAGTGTTATTCACTAGGCCTTTAGGAAAGTGACAGGTTTCCTGCTTTAACTGCATGCAAATTTCAACACACTGAAGATAATAAAAGTGGAGAAAAGAATCATCATCTTTTTTAAAACCTTGAGGGCTGGTGAGATGTCTCAACTTGGGCAAGAGTTCCTGTCACAAGCCTGATGCCCAGGACAAACACGGTGGAATGGGAACCAATTCCCACATATTGTTATTTGACCTCACTGCACACTGTGCCGCATGTGTGCTCCCCCAATAAGTGAATAAATGTAAATAAATCTTATTTAAAAAATTTCAAAAGCAAAGATAATGCTTGTTTTCAAAGTTTATGTTTAAAACTCTTACCTAAACATTTTGTATATAAACTCATTAGTTTTTAATTTTTTTATTTCTTGAATTAACAAATTCTTTTTGAGATGCTGATGCAGGCTGTGGATTTTCCCTTAGAAAATACATTTCTCAGCCTTTAATTCCAGCACCCAGGAGGTAGAGGTAGGTGGATCACTGTGAGTTTGAGGCCAGCCTTGCTTACAGAGTGAGTTCCGGGACAGCTAGGCTACATAGACAAACCCCATGCTGAAAAGCCAAACCAAAAGCAAAGCAACAGCAAGCAAACACCAACATGTCTCCTACACTCTCTGATGCCTGTCAGGGACCCACTGGGCTCCACCGGGGAACGAGCATATTTGTATGCTGCACTAAAATGGGACTCATTTCAGAAGTATTTGTTGGACTTGAGTCAAGAAAAACTTCTTTAATCGCTGCTTCAGTATTCCACCTTAACACGAATTAATGCAGAGAAAGGAGGGTTAAATTTTGTCTGACTACACTGTTGAGTACTGGATCTTCATCAAAGAGAAAAACCGTGAAGTATTGCTCAAGTTCAGAATAGGACTGAATGCTGGGATTTCCATCCCTCTGACTAGTTCTGGCTATGCTGGGTTTGTGGTATTGTTTGTCAAATGCTTTAATTTTGTGTAGGTTAATGTCATAAGATTTCTGCCAATATATGGGAACATGCCAAGTCATTCTGGGCTGTCACTAAAGTACATCCCAATCAAAAACAATTGTAGCATGAATTATAGAAAACAGAGACAGATATTGGGGTTCAACCTGAAGATCAGAACAGCAAAGCAGCCAAGCCATTGGAAAGCTCTTACCTCTAAGAAATCTTCAGTCTGAAAAAGAGAGTTCTTGTCTTCTCCTGTCCTATATTCCTCTTTAGTGCTGGGATTAAAGGTGTGCACTGCCACCCAGCCTCTCTGACTAACTAGTGTGGCCACTAGGATTAAAGGTGTGTGCCATCACTGCCTGGTCTATATGGATGACTAGTGCAGATGTTTTACTCTCTGATCTCCAAGCAAGCTTTATTTATTAAAATACAAGTGAAATATCACTACAAAAATTTTTATTATTTGAGTCAGTATTTAGCAAAGTGTGTGTGTGTGTGTGTGTGTGTGTGTGTGTGTGTGCATGTGTAATGCTGGAGATAGAATCCTGGACTTAGTACATGCAAGTCACATGCTGTGCATCCGCAATGCTCGAGGCAGTATTTATTTTAGAATATTTGGAAAACCAGTCTCAGCAATCCAAACCTCAGTAGCACCTGGACTGAGAGCGGAAACTCAGTTGAGTTGTGGCCCTTACTGTCACTTTCTTCCAAATCTTAGCCATTGTTTTACTCAATATGTATGCTTCTACTTAAAAGACACCCTCCCCCAATTTCAATTTTGTAAATCTGTCCCTTAAAAATGATTTTGTAAGCCTTTAACTCCTGCTGGGGGACCTGTGAGCATCTGTTTCCTTAGTGCTCCTCTTGTTTTCACAAGATTGTTATCAAGATCTGATTTACAGGAAGGAGGGTGATGATGTAACTGGGCTTCAGAAAGAAAAAAAGAGGTTAGGATAAGACCCTGAAAGTGAAGATAGCAGAGACGATTCAAAAGTCTGAAACAATCAGTGTAGACATCATATCTAATATCTCCATGCACTGAACACTTGTGACAAAGACTGGGAAGCCTGAGGCCTTGCTGGGTATCAATGTTGGAGGCACTGTATGTCTAACTCCCCTGTGTTCCAGTAAGGATGGATAAGAAAAGTGTGTGGAAGGGGTAGAAAAAACATGGTTCCACACCAAGATGTTAACCAAAGATGAAAAGCACAGGCTTTTGTTCAGAGATTTGTGCTTTGACGGCCTAAGGAAAAGGCACATCAAGAAAGAAAGGAAGAAAGAAAGAAAGAAAGAAAGAAAGAAAGAAAGAAAGAAAGAAGGAAGGAAGGAAGGAAGGAAGGAAGGAAGGAAGGAAGGAAGGAAGGCAGACAACAAAACAAACAAAAACTTCCCGTCACAGTTGCATCTAGGAGGGATGTTAGGTTAGCTGGTGGAATTCCATCCACGAGGGATTTTAGGTTAGCTGGTTGGAGTCTATCCATGAGGAATGTTGAGTTAACTGGTGGGATTCCATCCAGAAGGGATGTTGGATTAGCTGGTGGGATTCTAAGCAGAAAGGACGTTGGCTTAGCTTGTGGGATTCCAAGCATGAAAGATGTTGACTTATCTTGTGGGATTCTAAGCATGAAGGATGTTGGCTTAGCTGGTGGGATTCGATCCATGAGGAATGGTCAGTTGATTAGCTGGTGGAATTCCAAAATTACTCTAGCTTGCGTCAAGCTGACATCAAACACCCAGCACAATAAGGTTTGAGTTGAGCCAAGGCACCTAGACCCAGCCCTCTACTGAGAAAATCAGGACTGTGAGCACACTCTTCAGGCTCCAACAGAGTCTATGCTGCTAATCTTATGCTCATACTAAGTGCCAGAAAACTCCATTTTACAGTTCATTCTGCAATTCTTAGTGCCCCATGCATGAATTTTTCAGAAGTACTAATCAGTCATTTACTTCTTCTCTGCTTCTTTGAAGATTTGTTCCCATGCTGGGAAATCACACTGGTCTTGCTGAGTTTCCATGCCTATTGTTCCATGAATTCCATCTGTCTTGTAGAGTCAGGCTCTTCGTTTAGACTAATTTGTTGTTCGTTAGTCTTCCTTCTTATGATACACATCTCTAAGAAACTGAATAGTGCTGGGTCTTGGTGGCACATGCCTTTAGTCCCAGCACTTGAGAGGCAGAGGCAGGTGGATCTTGGTGAGTTAGAGGCCAGCCTGGTCTACAGAATGAGTTCCAGGACAGCCAAAGTTATACAAAGAAACCCTGTCTTGAAAAT
>NC_022009.1:53439164-53441203 GCF_000317375.1 Microtus ochrogaster
ATGGAAAAAGAGTTTTGAAGAGTAAAAGAATTTATGAAACTGGTATAGTCAAATCTGTGCTTAAACTAAAGCTTGGGGACTAAGAATTTGCATTCTTTTCTTATTTAGGGTTTTGTGAGAATTCGTTGATGAAATATGTCTTTCTTCTGTTCCTAATCAGATTCCTAGAGTGTATTACATCATTTAGTGTCTGAGCAATGTCCTATAGCCTCCCTCCTCCTTTCCTTTTCCTTCATTCCTCCCTTTTTTCATTTTCTCTCCAAGTCTTTGTTTCACAGTCGTCTACAACATTTTGGTAATTTAACAAACATCAACCCTTTCCTAGAATTTCTTCTTGACTATCAATTGAGCAGAAGGGATTTCTTAGCCATGTACATTTGTGGTTTGTAAATGTTAATTAATTTTTTAATAAATTAATTTATTTATACTCATGCTGTATGTGCATGTACAGCTGCACACCAGAAGAGGGCATCTGATCTTACTACATACGGTTGTAAGCTACCATGTCATTGCTGAGACTTGAACTCAGGACCTCTGGAGGAATAGCAGCCAGTGCTCTTAACCTCTGAGCCATCTCTCCAGCCCCTACACTTATGGTTTTAATGTGAACTTTTAAGTTTCTATAATTATTATTGATAGGGAGATTAGGTTTGCCACAACACGATCATATCTTTTACTCCTATACCTCCACTTTAAACTTTCTACTTCCTCCCTGTGGTGGTCTGAATGAGAATTCCACCTATAGGCTCATATATATGGTACTTGGTTCCCAGTTGGTAAGCTGTTTGGGAGTTGTGGCCTTGTTGGAGCAGATGTGTCTTTGGGGTGGACTGTGAGATTTCCAAAGACTCATGCCATTGCCCCTGAGTTCTCTCTCTGGCTCAGGGTGTGAGCTCTCAGCTATTTCTGCCTCCACACCTTCATCTGCCATTGTGGAACAATTAAATGTTCCTTTGTTGTTGTTGTTTGTTTTATAAGTTTCCTTGGTCATGGTATTTTGTCACCACAATAGAAAAGTAAGTCAGTCCCTTAATTGTTTCTTATGGGTAAATTTTCTAGACAGCCTATAGTGCCACTTCACAAATCCTTTTGGAATAAAAGCTCAAACAAAAGACGAATATGTGAGTTGATGTTAATACGGTACAAATTTCATGTGGTCATATGACATCTCTATGTTCCATGGGAAACAGAAATAGGCAGTGCAGAAAGTCAGTTCGTTTGCTTTGGCCTAAGTAGAGTCAACAGGAAGGCACACTACAATCTGAGTAAGAGGTGGTAGGGCACACTGCTGTGACCACATCTCTTGATGTTTCTGCAGTGCGTCTTCCAACTCTCTGGACACCTTCCACGTTGAACCTAAGGCTTTCTTGTCTTTTTCAGTGTTACCCAGTGTTTCATCTTTATGTCTCTTACTTCATAATGATATCTGATCCCAGAGGAAAAGGAGAAGCAAGTAGCTGAAGGTCTTCAGACAAATTGGGACTAAGATGAGCCTAAATAAGTGAGAGGCTGTCTGGCAGAAATCAGTCTTTCTCAGGTCACAAATCCTTACAATTAGGAAATATGCCTATTTTAGTTACTTTTCTATTGCTGTGATAAAACACCATGACAAAAAGAGACTTGAGGGGACAGGGGAAAGGAACTGTTTCAGGTTACACTTCCATATCACAGTGCGTCACTAAACAAAGTCAAGATAGGAGTCACTGAGGCTGTGGAGGAACACTGCTTACTGAGTTGTCCTCAAGGTGTGCTTGGCCTGTAGTCTGCTTTCTGTTACAATTCAGGACGGCAACAAAGACAGCTCTGCCCACAGTGAGTCCTCCCACATCAATCATGCATCAAGATCCTGATAGGGGCATTTTCTCACTCAAAGCTCCCTCTTCAGAAAGGGCTCTAGCTTATGTCAAGTTGTTAGAAAACTAACCTGCACAAGTGACCCGTTATCAACCTGATACACAAATGCATCACTATTCAACTATAACCTTTCCTTTCTTGTTCACTCTAGGATTTCATAAAAGTATCAAGACCTCCTTGGACTT
>NC_022009.1:53441773-53457512 GCF_000317375.1 Microtus ochrogaster
CACAAAGCCAGTAAATGCTGTAGGATCAAAAACCAGACAGAGACCCACATTGGAGCACCGGACAGAAATCTCAAGGTCCAAAACAGGAGCAGAAGGAGAGGGAGCACGAGCAAGGAACTCAGGACCGCGAGGGGTACACCCACACTCTGAGACAATGGGGATGTTCTATCGATATTCACCAAGGCCAGCTGGCCTGGGTCTGAAAAAGCCTGGGATAAAACCGGACTCGCTGAACATAGCAGACAATGGGGACTACTGAGAACTCGGACTCACCGTCTTATAGACGCCAAAGGTCTTGAAACAGCGGACGCAGCGCACACAGCACTTCCCCTAGGTTTGGGGAGTGTAACTCATGGCAATTCTTAGAAAGAAAATATTTAATTGGGGTGGCTCACTTGCAGTTTCAGAGGCTCAGTCCATTACTGTCCTGATAGGAGCATGGCTGCGAGCAGGCTGACCTGGTGCTGGAGCAGTAGCTGAGAGTCCTGTAACTTGCAGGCAACAGGAAGTTGACTGAGACACTGAGCAGAGGAAACTGCACAGCCCGCCTCCACAGTTTCTGTCACACTTCCTTCAACAAGGCCCTACTCAGCCCAGCCAAGCCACACCTCCTAATAGTTCCACTCCCCATAACATTATGGGGGCCGATTACACTCAAACCACCACAGTTCCTTAGCCCAGTTTTAAATTCCCCCCAGTTCTTATGGCCCTGGCACATTTGAACCAACAGGAGCTTTGACTATCTGCACGAGAGTTGCACAAAATTGTGCCATCAACATCCTGTCACTGCAGAGAGAGGGTCTCAGTAGTTATTCCTGCTCTCTGAGGGTTTATAGTGGCTGCTGAGTATATGTGTATGTGTGTGTATGCGTTCATGTGCATGTGTGTGTATACTTGTGCATGCATGTGACATTTTTGTCAGTAGGTAAATTGCCTATACTCTTGTAAGGAACCCCTTCACCCCACGTTCCTACAGACAACCCTTATTACACCCATGGTGTAACACACAAAAGGACATGAAAGTGGGAAGGAGTTCCTTCAAAAGAGCAAGGGGATCAGCAGATAGGATGGATAAAAAGGGCATCAGGGAGTGGATGGGACCAAAGTGCATCCAGGTAAGAAAATGTCGTGAGGAAATCCATTACTACATATAACTAATATGTCCTAAAAACCTTTAGAAAGAGAGGAAGTAAAGATGTCCTTATGTATTTAAGTGGAAAACATGACTCAGTTAACTGATATTGCCATTTATATAGAATTTATAAATCATATGCTACATATTATTAAGTACATATAGATTTAAATAAGCTGTTTGATAACAATACAGAAAAGCATTTTAATTTCTCACCCATAGTAGAAGTACCTTTTATTTTAAGTAAGTATTCACACTTCAGTAAGCCAACACCCAAAGTTTGGAAGGGAATCTTTAGGAAGGACTGTATGAAGTCTGTATTACCAGGGACAGCTTGAGCCATCTTTCCTGTACAGCTCTCGAACTCCCCACCCCTGCCCACTGAGGGGCTGTTACAGGCCAGGGCAAAGGGAGACACAAATAGTATGCTGACATGCTACAAAGCTCAGACTTCCCGAGGAAAGATGCAGCAGTCCCCCAGGACTAACCAGCTGCAACCTATCTTTCAGCTAAACTCTTTCAACTAGATGATGTTCTCCCCAATTTCATCACAAAACTTTGCCACAGAAATGCTCATATTCTGCATAAAACTGTTTACAAGAAAATGTGTTAGGATATTTTTATGAAATGAGAGATAGAGGCACCTTTTCCAGGTCAACTTTGTAAACTCAGTCTGTCTTTTTTCTAATTTTAAATTTTATTTTATGTATATAGTGTTTTGTCTGCACATGTTGATGTGCCTCACACACATGTCTGGTACCCACAGAGGCCAGAAGTCGAGTGGCTACTCTGGAACTGAAGTGGTGGTGCTTGTGAGCCATCATGTGAAGGCTGGGAATCCACCCCCAGCATCAACTTCCTCCAAAAGAACAGCCAGTGCTCTAAACCACTGAGCCATCTCTCCGACCTCCCTGATTTGCTTTTCAAAATCTGAAGGAAAGACACTTGAATAGAACAGGCATGTACTCGAGTGTCAGGATTCTAGGTATAGACATTTGCAGTGAGAGACCAGAGCAGACCAAGTATTACTAAGTACTCTTTACTTAGTAATTTGATCATAAAGATCATAATGCATGCAAGGCTGGTAACTTCTGTGCATACACTGTGCAGCTACTAATCCAAAGTATGTGTCTCTGTCTCTCAGGAGCTCCTCATGCGTTCCCTGCTCTTTGATTTTTCCATTTTGTAGAACTATGATCAGATCTGTATTTTGTACTGTGGAGAGTCTGTGAGTCACCACTAGGCAGGTCCTCCCTCTCCGGACTTTTTCAAGGGCATGCTGAACCACCTGGAAAAGGAAAGGACCAAGTGACTGCCAGTTTGGAGCAGATGTTCATAAGTATGCCTAAGCTCAGCCATTAAGGTAATCTAATGATATTTTTTTGTTGCACTTGCTTATTCTTAGAGGAAATGTCAAAATGTGGTGTTTTGAAAGAAAATGGGCTCCTAAGGCAGTGGCGCTATGTAGGGCCTGTACCTCGGAGGCCCATGAGACAGAAAAAAGCCTGGCTCAAGTTCAGGGCCTATACTCTGAGGCCTGTAGGGCCAAGAAAAGCCTGGCTTGAGTTTGAGTGAGGATGAGACAGCAAAAACTAGGTAGACGCTACTCTAGCCAGAAGAGGGTATGGCTGCCTCTCATGGGCTGGAGGCACCCTTATGTCACAGAGTGTCCCTTAACCTTTATAAACAGACACTCACAGTAATAGACTGAGTTCCTGCTTTAACTCCACTCCCTATTGCATCTGATTGTCCTGCATTGTGGGGCTGCAGGCATGGGCAGATAGCACACTCACCTTTCCCTGGGAAATAAGGAGGCTCAGAAAGCCTAGCAGCACCGTTAGGAAGTGTGGCCTTGTTGGAGTAGGTGTGCTATCATTGAAGGTGGACTTTGAGGTCTCATGCATGCTCAAGCCACACCCAAAAAGACAGACCACTTCCAGTTGTCTGCTTATCAAGATGTAAAACTCAGCTCCTTCTTCAGCACCATGTCTGCCTGTATGCTGCCATGGCCCACTATAACGATGGACTGGACCCTCTGAACTATAAGCCACCCAATTACATGGAGAAAAAGCACTCAGAAGAGGACTGGGTTCGAAGAGCATTATGACCGCAGGTGTAATTGGAATGGTTATATAGGTAAGGAGATGGTCCAAAGCTCAATGGCAGGATTTCCATACCTGTGTCTCTTTACCACCTCCTTTTGTTCTCACCACAGAAAATGTGGAACAGTAGAATAAGCAGAATGGTCTCCCTAGAGCAGTTTCTTGCTTCAGACACAGACTAGTTGGTTTCGTACCAATTGAGAAGAAGTAACTGAAAGAGGACATCTTCCTTGAATTTTCTTGACTGGACATTCCGATTTAAACTCATTTTGATAGGAGAGAGATTCAGAGGAGAAAGCCTCTTCAGAACCTGGTTGCCTGGCTTCAACCCTCTCTCTGCCATCTCTGGGACTTCATTTACCCAAACTGACCTTGGTCTTCATGATACTGCCCACTCCCATTTGACATGAAAAGACAAAAGAAGGTGGTACCTTCTCGCTCTCAATGTCAAGGGCTGAAGTAAAATTTTTGGCTTTCGGAGAAGAGCCCTTGCAATAGCCAGTCTTTGTTTCTGGCCCCCAGAGAGCTGCACTCCCTCAGTCCAACTTGAGTGTTGTATTTCTGTCTCAGGAACATGCCATTAACAAAGAAAGCACTTTAGCAACTGTGGGAGACAGACATCTAAGCAGTTCAGATTTCTCTACTCTTGAAAAGGGGAGTCTCAACAACAGCTGAAATCTATTCTAGGTTCTTTCGGCACCCCTGACCTGATCCCCAGGAACAAACCTTTGCTGTTAGACTTCTCTAAAGGAACTTTCTGACTTTCTTTCTAGTCTCTCCTCTCTTCCTTTCCTTTCTTTCATTTTCATTATTGAGATAGAGTCTCACACAAGCAGGCTGGCCTTGAAGTCTCCATGTAGCCAATGATTGTCCTGATCTTCTGACCCTCCTTTATCACCTCTTGAGTATTGGGATTAGAAGCCTTGCAAACATTCTCTGTTTATGTGGTACTGGCGATTGAACCCAGGACATCGCATCCTAGGCAAGCAGATTTCCAAGTGAGCTCCAGCTCAAGTTCCGACAACGGAAACCTCAGAATTAAAGCACAAGAGGAAAAAAATTCAAAATATTTAAAACTACCAGGCAAAGCATGAGGTTTCCTTCTTCACGCTAATCCTCTACGAACATGTCCACAGATGGCAGGATGCAGCCCTTCCTGGGTTTGTGTCTTCTGCAAGTCAGAGAGGCTGGCATTTGTGTCCCTCCCACACCGGATGCTCAGGATCACTTTCTGCCCCTCTCAGTGTCTCCACAGTGTTCCTACCACTGCTTCAACACGAACATCTGTCCTCACCAGGGGCCGTTCTCGTTCTTCTGCTTTTTCCCTTTTTGAGCCAGGGCCTCGAGGAAGTCAGTCTTAAACTTGTTGTGTAGTTGAGACTGCTCTTTAGTGCCCCTCCCTCTGCCTCCCAATGCTAGGATTATCATATACAGGACCACACCCATACCCATAATGCTCTATGAATTCCTGCTGTAGAAAGCAGAAGACTAGCTTTCTACAGCTTCGCTGTCTCTTTAATTTTAGTTAATTAATTAATTAATGTTTATGGTGTTGTGCCTGCCTGTGTGTCTGTAAACCACACTGTGCAGTGTCCTTGAAGGTCAGAAGAGTGCATCAGATTCCCTGGAACTGGAGGTTCTCCTAACTCCCTGTCTCCGTCACTCCATGTCATCACTTACATTGCCACTGAATGAGTAAATATCCAGATCTAATCATTCCTGTGCACAAGCCTTCGGGAAGTCTTAGCAACTATTAAGGGTAAAATTCCTTTGCTTGCTGGACGGTTAGTCTTGATTACCCACTAATCTAGACAACACGTGGGAAAGGAGTCCCAGTGAGGGATTGTTTAGATCAGGGTGGCTTGTGGGTGTGTCTTTGGGTTATCTTGGCTATTTTAACTGAGGTGGGAAGACAAACCCACTGTGGGTGGCAGCCTCCCTAGGAGTCTGTTATGTGAGTAGACAGAGGGAGTTGAGCACCTTGGACGCATTCTATGTTCTCTGCTCTTCACTGTTCAGATTCCTGCGGCCTTGACTTCCCCAAGGTGGTGGGCTGTAACCTGGAACTGAGAGCCAATAAATCCTTTCTACCTTAAAGCTTTCTTCAGGGTATTTACAGAAGCTGAAGGAACCAGACTTGCTATTTAAGTGTTCCATCACACCGCCACACACTCTTAAATGCTACACTTGTGCATCTTCTTTTCCCTAGTCCAACCCCTTATCTAGATCCATTCTTACTTATGACCTTTTTGATGTACACTGTCTTGGTGAGTTCTGGGATTCCAAGTGTGAGTCCCCACACTGGGGGCCACATCAGTCGTCTCTGTCGCCATCCCTTTGCTCAGATCATATCCATGGGCTCACAGCACAGAGGGTTCTTTGTGAGCATCAGTGATTTCTGTATGTGTAGGACTGCGCTCTGGTTGTCAGTCATCTTCCACAAGCTCAGCGCTTTGCAAAGAGTCAGGCTGAGTAGCTGCGTGTTGAGTAATAACATTAATTCCCAGCTGTTTGTGTAGGGACGAGGAAAGGAAGTACAGAATTTGAGCTATGAGGACATGGCAGACAGGTGAGTACATACATTTGAAAGAAAGGTAAAATAAGTCCTCAGAAACTGATAGGGTGGCAACCATTAAACTGGCTAACTAGTTCCTGAAGGAATAAGATCGCTAGAATCTAGCTGTCTGGGAAGAGTGCAGTGCCTGCTGTATGTGGAGCTTTGTCATAGTGAGGATTTACAGAAAAACTAGCTTGTCTTTCAGAGTTTTACATTGATACTGAGGTCTTATATTTAGACAGATGTTGAGATAGTTTGTTTGCTTTAGAAAATCTATTCTTGGCCAGGAGAGGTGCCACATACCTTTAATTTCTGCACTTTTGAGGCAGAGGCAGGTGGATCTTTGTGAGTTACAGGCCAGTCTGATCTACATAGTTAGATTCAGGTCAGCTAGAACCACATAGTGAGATCCTGCTTTAAAAAAAAAAAGCTTCTGATAGTGGTGCGCACCTTTAATTCCAGTGTCTGGGAGGCAGATGCAGGCAGATCTCTGTGGGTTTGAGGCCAGCCTGATCCAGCACAACCAGGGCTACACAGAAAAATGCTGTCTTGAAACACACACACACACACACACACACACACACACACACACTCGGTGAAGGAGTTTCTTCTTTATGTGTGTTGCTTTCATTGGTTAATGAATAAAGAAACTTCCTTGGCCTAGTTGATAGAATAGAACATTGGTAGGCAGAGAAAACAGAACTGAATGCTAGGAGGAAGAAAGCAGAGTCAGGAGAAGCCATGGATCCTCTGCCTCAGATGGGCACCGGTTAGAATCTTGCCAGTAATCCACAGCCATGTGGCTATACAGAGATTAATGGAGATGGGTTAAACTAATATGTGAGAATTAGCCAATAAGAAGCTAGAGATAATGGCCAAGCAGTGTTTAAATTAATACAGTTTCTGTGTGGTTATTTCAGGTGTGAACTAGCTGGGTAGCTGGGACAAACAAGCAGGCCCTCTCCATAAAACACACACACACTCTATCTGAAGGAAACGCAGTAAAGTTCAGAGAGACGCCATATCTTTTAGTTCCTACCATCACCCGAGGCAGAGTGCAGCACAGAAAGATGTAACATGTGAAAGCCCAGCACATTAATATGTGTGGCTATCAGACTTGGAAAAAAAATACATGAAATTGTCAGGTTTGCTTTTTACATCTAACCTTGTACATCAAATCAGAACTCAGCAGCTTTGTGGCTCAGGATTTCATCTGTTTTCTTACCCTGGGGAGGCCTTCTATGAAGGAATGGATGTTGGCTGCATCTGCGATTTCTTTGATCTCCTCTAAGGGCACCATGCAGCTGCTATCACCATAGGCGATGTTCTCAGCAATGCTGCAGTTGAAGAGCACAGGCTCCTGGGAGACAACGGCTGTCTGGGAACGCAGCCACTGCAAGTTCAGTTCCCTTACATCAATACCATCAAGCAGCTGCAGGAAGAGACTGGAGACTAGTTTGGTAAGATCTAGCAGCCGTGTCATATTACACTTCATGGTATTCACACATAAACACATAATAACTAGAAGCCTAGGAATTCAAGCTATTTTGCGAAGTGTACATTGCCAAAGGATGGTTCATAAATCACCCACTGGCCAGCAGCGCTCAGCTGCCAGCTCATTGAAAGGTTGATTCCAAACATACACTTCTAGAATTTACCTCAGAGATTGGAGTTTATCTAGTCCTCTGTCTTGAAGTAAAATATAAAATGATTAACCTCCCCCTCGGGTATAGCAACACTCCATTACTGATGTCTAACAAGAGAGTTGGCACACGTTGATAAGCAAGTCCGCCTGTAGAGATGGGCACACTCCCACAGTCCCCTGTTTGATGAACATGCCTTCTGTGTGCCCAGGACTCCGGGCACTGAGGAAGTAATACAGTGCAAAACTCCCTGTGACCATGATAATATATATTCTAGCCAACAGCCATTAATTACCCCAACAACTCAGAAAGGGAAGGTGACATGAAGACAGGGTAATTGGACAGAGATAGACTGAGGCAGAAGATGTTTAGGATGGCCATGGAAGTGACTTTGAGACGAGACACAGGCAGCACTTGAGATACAGTGAGTAGGTGAGGGGAACCGCAGTAAGGAAGAAGACAGAAGTTGGGGAGATGGATATTCAGTACTCAGTGAGAGGCATGAGGAGAGGAAGTTTGGAAAAGGAGGTAGGGGCCAGACAGTGAAGGACTTTCATGGTGTTAAATCTTGCTTTTGCTTAGCATTGAAACTCCAATGGTTTCAAGCAGGGAGAGTGTATATGCTAGCTGAAAATAGACAGACACCACCTAGTTCAAGGGAGTTTTATGTACTGCTCTGCTTTCCAAATGTTTGTTGATAATTCATAATGGGGAAAGACTGCAGATTATAGGAGGATAGGGCTAGCATGACAGCCTGAACTATAACTCTCTGAGGGAATAAGCTTTGTGTGTATGAGAAGGGGAGGAGGGTGGGGGAGATGCAACAGTGGTAAGAGACAGTAACAGGGACTGGAACACGGGCACACAAGATCCAGTAGACACAAACAAGGTAAAGAAGGTAATCGTTGGGTTCAAAGGAGGAGGAAATCGTTTCTTTTTGAGATCAGGACTCTCAGCTTAGTGGAGATTAATTGGAAAATGCCTTAGCCTTGCAACAGGTCTTGATAGATGGGGGAATCAAGGCCGGTGAGATCAGCCAAGGGGTGGAAACCATTATCAGTCTTAAGCCAGAAGGGGGTAGGGAGCAGTGATACTGTATGAAGAAAACCTGGCTTTCCTTCACACCCGTATTCCAAAAGAATCCCACAGCTTCTAAGGTAAAAATCATGGTTGTCAGGAAAGCTCAAGACACCGTGGGTCATTTGTACTTAATTTCAAAGTCTTCCCCACTAGTTTTGATCTGGACCTGATGTTTTCTTTGCCAAGAGCAGAGCAGAAGTTTTGTTTTTGTTTGTTTGTTTTTTAGGTTTTGTGTTTGTCTACTGGGTAAACCTAGACTTCCCTGCACATTTAAGGGTTTATCACTATCCCCCAGCTTAGGTAATTTAAGTCCACCTTACCACTTGTCCTTTCATGGGGTCATAAAATCTTTGCAGTTGGACACAAGTGCTTTTTCCACAGCCACTGCTTCTACCAAATGCCACAGTCTTCCCTTTCTTAATGCTGATGAGGGACAGGTCATGGAGGATGGGAACTTGGGGGCCACATGGATAGAAGAAAGAGACTTCTCGAAATTCTAAATTCCCTTTGCAGGTGTCCTATGAAAGGAGGAGATATTTACAGGGGACTCTGGAAGGTTGCACCCCATGGCCATGCCCTGAGTAAGTACTGCCTATAAACTGTACTTGTTTCCACACCATTTCCATTTTAAACTCATTGTCTCCAGAGAGCTGCTACCCGATGGCTGGACCTCAACAGCATCTGTGTTTTATGTGTGTGGTTCTCACTGCTGTCAGTGGTGGACTACCTTCCCCCAAATCATAGGTTCCTTCAGTTGGGCCACAGCCAGGTCTGTTGACTAGTTGACCAGCTTTTCTAACTAAACTTCTTCTTTTATTACATTTATTGTATATTTGAAAACCCTTTACTGCTTAACTCAGAAATGCCAGGCCATATCAACTCTGTGCGTACCTTTTATTTTGAAAACTTGACTATGTTTTATAGTTAATATATGCTATGCTTTGAACTCTGATCTATATATTTAGTTGATCATCATTTGGCAGTAATGCTCAGATAAAAGTTTAGTTTTCTCTGTTTTTTTCAAACTCTTTAGTCATTGGTGATTTTTATGTAAACTAACACTTTTCTCTGCCAATGATCTTCTTTAAAAACTTTCCAGAACTATAAGTAGAGTATATTAACTGTTTTATTTTTATTTATTTTTGCTCCGGTTTTTACGCTGTTTATGTTAAGCCTTTCTCTCTCTTTCCTCCCCTCCTTTTCCCTTCTTGTTCTCTTCTTTTCCCTCCCCCTTCCCATGTGTGTGTGTGTGTGTTTCTGGAGATCAAGGTCAGAGCTTCATACATGCTAAACACATACTCTACCATGGAATAACACACTCTAATTTTATTGAAGTATGTTTGGCTTTTGCTATCAAGGCAGACATAGACTAAGGCTGGATTTTCAGACAAATCCCTTCTCCCTAGTCAGGTTAATCATCATGTGTTGTGGGAGGCGAGAATTCTACCATTGAACCGCCAATGCAATCATCATGTGTTGTATTCTGAACCTAGGAGGAAAAGCACAAAGGATGTTTGACTGGGAAGGGGGCTCTGTGGAGGAACACTTGCTTAGCATTCAAGAAGCCCTGGGTTAGGTCCCCAGTTCTATGTGTGCTGGGTCACATTTTTGTGTCCATAGTATTTGGCAGGTGGGTGTGGGAGGATCAGAAGCTCAAAGATAACTTTTAGTTACATAATGAGTGTGAGGCCAGCTTGTGCAACAGATGTGAGATCCTGTCTCAAACACAAGCAAACAAATATACACAAAATATGCTTAATGTTGGGTAGGTGTGGTGCACCTCTTTAGTCCCAGCACTCAGGAGGCAGATGCAGGCAGATCTCTGTGAGTTTGAGGCCAGCCTGGTCTACAGAGCGAGTTCCAGGACAGGCTCCAAAGCTACACTGAGAAACCCTGTCTCAAACCCCCACCTTGCCTCCACAAAAAAGCAATGCATCTAGCTCCAAAGCATTTAGCTCTCTGATGCTTATTTTTCAATACTCATGGTCTCTTAATGTTTGCAGTTAAACTTATGTGTACAATTTAATAAATATTCAATTGCTTTTTTCCCTCTTATGTAAATATATTTCCCATGAAAACTTATGTTTGACATAAAAGCATTATTACCTTGCAGATGTGATTAGAGAAAAAATTGAAATTTAGCCAACATTCATGCAAGACCAAAACCATTGCTCTAAATATATTTTGACTTAGTAATCAATCTCTCATAGAACATTCCATGGCATAGGGCATATAAGCTAACGATTTCTTTTAACATAATAGATACTTTAAGAGGAGAAGCGAGAGAGAATCCATTCTAGGGGCCTTCTTTCTCCTTTGTAGTGCTAAAATTTGTCCATACAAACTTCTGGCGCCTGATCTTAGAATATTCTATGTCAGCAATACTCATACTAAGAAAGTGAACGTGTAAACTCTAGTTGCGCTTACTAGTCCCCCCCCCCCCCCCCCCCCCCCCCCCCCCCCCCCCCCCGCTTGACTGCAGCTGTCCATAGTTGGTTTCTTTTTCAGCAAAGCAAACAGATGTGCAGCTCCAACTTTGGCTTTGGAATATTCTGGAGTCCAAACAAGTGTTTCTTCAATGGCTATAGCACCATATGCAATGGCAGTAAAAACTCTGTTGAAAGATAAGACATCAGCAGAACTTGGGAGAAAAGGGAAGGCAGATAGCATTCATGACGCTGAGGGCTCAACAATGGCTTCTCTTTGGAGCTCTCTGCCAGGTGCTCTGTAGGGCAAAACAACCTTTGAATTTGAGTTATCTCAGAAATTCCTCTTTTGATTAGTTATCAAAGATTCCAATCAGTGAACGTGAAACCTTTCAGCCACTCTGATACAAGGTGTGCCTGTTGGGCGATTTGGCAGAGAATGCACTGACAATAGGGAGAATGTGTCCCTGGTGGTGAGGTCTGATGCAGGGCCCTTCTTTGTTTGCATGCAATGTAGTTACACAGGTGACTGAAGCTGGGTTTAGATTAATCCTCTGCCTTAGAGATAAACTGTTTAGAGAGCAAAGTATGGACTTGCACTTTCTTCCCCTTTCTGCGGTGACCAAAGGACACTTCAACCAAGCCTGAAGGAGGAGCTGTGTGATCTTGGAGTTTGTTGTAGATTCTGATCTGTTTCGACATGTGTTCATTAGAACCTGGCAAACAGGCCAAGGTCTTGGAGTTGTGATCTAACATGTGGCTAAATGTTTTCCTACTATTTTTCTGTTTCATTTTAGATGTAAAAATAGAAAAACAATTCAGTTACAACTGGACACAGTTCACTAGCAACATTTAAACACCAGGCCAAAGGGCATGGGGAACCCAGCTGCTGGCTTGCTTTGATCCATCACAGACCTATCTTGGAGGTTTGGCAGGGTAGTGCCTCCTTTAATCCTAGCACTCAAGAGGCAGAGACAAGCAGATCTTTGTGAGTTCAAGGCCAGGCTGGTCTACATTGCAAGCTCTTGGCCAGCAAGGACTAAGTAGAGAGACACCTTGTGTCAAAAACCAAACCAAAAAACCAAGTATGTCTGGATTCTTCGTGAATGTCACCCTTTCCACTGTGTGACCTCCCGAAGGGTGGGAGCTGTAATCTCTTTAGCGACCTTGACCTTAGACCCCAAATCCTGTTACTTGTACAAGGAAACAGGACATATAAAAACAACCAGTTTACAGAGTATCTGTTACTAAAACTACTGTTGTCAATAGTTTTGAGATACCAAATGTTTTTTCACTTTTTAAAGAAATTTTTATGATTCATAATGCCATTCAGAAACTAAATATAAAGTGTAACAAGAAGTCTTGTCGAATTTAGGTAGCATGTTAAACATGCCTGTTTGTTGTTATTTGATACAATATAATTTATGTCACTTAAGGTATTCTTGAAATTACTATACAGGCCAGGACTGTCTTGAACTTGGGATCCTCCTACCTCAGTCTCCTGAGCGTTGGGGTTACAGATGTGTGTCTCTGTGCCCAGGTGTATTTGTTTTAAGTGCAAGCAAGAGTCAGGCTGGATCAAACTGAAGTCAGGATTTAACAAGTGAGGTGGGAAGAGAGTGGCACTAGGAGTGTGCTGACATGGGCCCTAAGTGTACAGGGGCTGGGAACCAACCTGGCGTGTGTCTTAGTCACTGTTGTATGCTGTGAAGAGACACCATGATCGGCAGACAGGGCTTCTCTGTATAGTCTTCGCTGTTCTGGAACTTGCTTTGTAGACCATGCTGGCCTTGAACTCACAGAGATCTGCCTGTCTCTGCCTAGGATTAAAGTTGTGCGCCACCATGCCCAGCTTCAAGGCAACTCTTATGAAAGAAAGAATTGAATTGGAGACTGGCTTGCAGTTTCAGAGGCTTGGTGCATTATTATCAAGGTAGGGAGCATGGTGGCACACAGGCAGACATGGTACTGGAAAAGTAGCTGAGAGTTCTCCGTCTTGGTCCTCAGGCCCATCCCAAGTGACACACTTCCTCCAACAAAGTCACACTTCTTTATCCTAACCTTTCAAAAAGTCCCACTCCCTGGTGACGAAACACTCAAATATAGGAGCCTATCTGGGTCATTCTTACTAAAACCCGCCACAGTGAGGTTTACTATGTGCCCTAATACCCATCCATCCCAAAGTTTCCACTCTTTGAGTCATTTTAAGCATTAGACACAGATACCCTGAAGTTTGTGTGTGTGCCAGGTCCCTCTTTAGAATGCAAGTGTTACTACTCAGAAGGGGTTTCTTTTAAGGCCTTGTTCTTGGGGAAGGGTGATGACCAGAAGAAAGGTGAATAGAGCAAGAAGTCCCAAGACAGAAAGCCACAATACCATGCTTTCTCATTTTATGAGGGAAGCTAGGACCGGCAGGCTTTATCCTGAGGTACCTAGATGGAGAGTGTGAGTTCTGTGGTGATGGGATACCTAAGGGCTAAGTCAGGGACATCAATCTTCTTGATTTCCCCCATTTGTGTTTGTATAAAGCTAGGTCAGTGTCCACATGCCTAAACATATGGATGGTTATTGGATTTGCCTAGACTGACTCACCTAGCAGTGAGCTAAACTCAAGCCTCTGTAACTCATCAGGCATTTATGTACAGCAACCAGGGCTGAACGCCACAATAAGTAAACAAGCTCCTTCAAATCCTGCCCAAACTCCTGGGGCATCTGGATGGAGGGCTACCCAGAGAAACGCGCTTTCAATCTGGGCTCAGCTCATACAAAGATGAGCCAGAAGAATGGTGAGATGCACTAACACATTTAGTTACTAAAGTACATTAATTCCATTAAGCAAGAAGCATACTACAGGTCATAAAAGAGTTTTTTTCGTTGACACACAAATATGTAAAGAAGGAATTAAAGAAGACTCAAACAAGTTTCCAGTGTATGTCGCCCAGGCTGGACTTGAACTGAATTCACTATGGAGCTAGGAGCTACATGCTCTATGCATGAAGCTTCCTTCTCAGCCAGTTTTCTCTTTTAAAATGAGTTTTTGACTGGCATGCAAAGTCATGAAGTTCATCATGACATTTTCATATATTCTTTGACTTCATAGTTTTCATATGCCTGTCTTGTTTTGGGGAAGAAATCTTAACACAGCATATGACACTCAATCCATCCTGAGACCTTTTGGGTTGGCTAGCGTGAGGGAGAAAGGTGAGGAGGGAGTTAGGAAGGAGCAGCCTCGCACTCCGAGGGGCTATTCCTTCTCCCTTAGTTCTCTAACATGGCCAGCACTACATCTTCTCATCCACCGGTCCTTCTGAGCACATATGAACACTGGGAAACACCAATACCTATGGTAACTGTTAAGATAAAAACAGAATTTACAAAGTTTCCTTCAATAGAAACAATCCCCTAAAACACAGACATGAGTGGTTCCAGTTTTAACAAAAAGGATCCAAATGGGAGTGACCAGCATATTCGCCGAGCTTAATCCTTGGGTCTCTCCTGAGCCCAGCTCCTGTTTGTGTTCCTGAGCTGAGTTCCCAGTATCACATCTAAATTGATGGTATTGGCCTGGCAGGTGTGACTGGATTTCTTTTCGAATCTGACTCCTAATTGTAAGCAGGAGCCAAGGATGTCTATGTTGCATGGTGGTTGTCAGAATTAAATGCATAAATGATGTATGATACCTGGAAGGGCTAGCAAAGGAATTTGTGTGCTGTTCCTCTCATGGAATGAAGAACTACTGGGACACTCTGCTGGGAAATGAGCTTCCATCCTTTTGGAGAAAAATCCCGTACACAGCAGCTGTCATCATAGCGGTCCATACCCTGGAGTGTAAGGTCGTCTTCGGGTGGAATGTACAGGAGCTGTCATCCTGGACGTGCTCATTGAGAGCCTTTCCCTGGCTCATCCTCTTTCCCCTTCATCCAGATTGAACCCAGTGGTCCTCTCCTCCCACTCCACATCCTTCCATGATGGATGGAGGAACACTGCAAGCCACTGAGATTGACTTTGTATTCCGGAGCTTGGGAAAGTTTTCAAGTTCATGATACGATCTGACCACCTAGGAGGTAATTAGGCCAGGAACTTCCCACTTCACAAATTAGGAAACTCCAGCCTGTGAAATGATGCAGCTGGCCCAGGATCACACAGATTTCCATGTGAGCAGGCCTCCTGCCGACTGTGTTTCTGTCACATACCGTGCTTTCCGGTGCTGAGCGTGGTGTCTGCCTCATGTTTTGATTCATTAGTCTTCAGCCCTGTCCTGGCATCTGCACAGGCCTGGATGTCCTCTCTATTTTGACTTCTCTCTATAGATGCCTTCTCTGTTAATCTAAACGGTTTATGTGCCTTTTCATCCAGATGCTGCCTAGGGAGGAGCCAGCAGAAGTTGGCCACTGTCATGCAGGGCCCAAGCAAAAAAATCTTTCCTGTGTGCTAACTAAGGTGACCATCTCAATGTCAAGGATCAGTTCTTGTAAGCAAAGATGGATGTAAAAGCCTAATGAACTTCTTTCTAGCCCTTGGTGTTTCAAAGTCTCAGTTAGCCATTAATATCATTAAAAATGAAGCTATGTTGTTATAGTTCTGATTGCTACATTTAATACTCAAAGTCCAGACTAACTTTCTGTTGAGAACTGTTTTTAGATTTTGAAGAACAAGTAACATACACAAACACACACATACACACATACACATATACACACATCATATACACACATATACATACATACACACACAAACACACATACACACATCATATACACACATACACATACATACACACACAAACACACACATACACA
>NC_022009.1:53457697-53458722 GCF_000317375.1 Microtus ochrogaster
ACACATACACACAGCATATACACACATACACATACATACACATACAAACACACACATACATACAGACACACATATACACACATACACA
Organism: Microtus ochrogaster; assembly: GCF_000317375.1. Lineage (NCBI taxonomy): Eukaryota > Metazoa > Chordata > Mammalia > Rodentia > Cricetidae > Microtus > Microtus ochrogaster. The sequence goes on from NC_022009.1 coordinate 53,457,786, forward strand.
CACATACACACATCATATACATACATACACATACAAACACACACATACACACAGACACACATATACACACATACACACATACACACATCATATACACACATACACACATCACATACACACATACACACACTTATGCGCATATACACATACACACATCACATACACACACTACACACACATACACACACACAGAGCCTTTCTTATTACTACAATGCCCTGTACTGATTTCTTTCCTCTTGCCTACATGCAGTGCTTAGTTAGCATTGTCTATGCACCACAAAGATGGAGGTGACTCACAGAGGAAAACCTGAAGTGGTTGTGATGGGAAGGTCCAGAAGCCTCTGCGGGTCACCAGAGGTATCCGGTTGGTATTCTGAAGGCACCTCAGCTAGGACTTTGCCTAGTGGCATTAATGGCAAACCTTTCATTTTTGCTTTTGGACAGAGTCTTGTTACATAGTTCATGCTGGCCTAGACCTCACTACATACCTAGGTTGGCTTCCAACCTGCAATCCTCCTGCCTTAGTTTTCCAAGTTCTAGGATTACAGGCTTTTGGTAGGATACCTACTTTATTAATGAAGAATGAGACAGGGAAAACTAAGCTTAGTTTGTATTCCCCAAACTGTGTGTTAATAGTGAAATAATCAACTGTGCTTGGCCAAGCTAACAGAGAGGGGATGTTTTAATACCTTCTGAGTATGAGGCCAATTCTTAACTCCTAACCAAAAGTCAACAGAATAAAGATGCTATGATCTTGTTTAAATGCTCATTTTAGGGAAAGCTCTCCGATTGTGGGGGTGACACTAGTCAGCTTTTGTCACAAGGCATGCATGCTCCCTTTTATGTAAAGAGACCTTTCCCCTCAGCCACAGCACAACAGACTAGGAATGCGTGAGGAGATTGTGCTGTGGACCCTCTGCTCACCTCCTTTTCTTTT
>NC_022009.1:53459127-53460121 GCF_000317375.1 Microtus ochrogaster
GCCATTGTTCTTGAGTTCTCAGTAGTCCTCATTGTCCGCTATGTTCAGAGAGTCCGGTTTTATCCCAGGCTTTTCCAGACCTCCTTTTCTAAGCACGCTGCCCCTTCTGGAAGAGACTGCTTATCTGCACCTTTAATTGTAAACCTTGAAAATATACTCATGTTTTATTGGGGAAAAGTATGCTATTATATTATTATTTATTTTATGTGTTATGATTGTGTGTGATGGGGGCATGAAATGTGATACAAGGGTTAATTTTAAAGATGAAAGAAAATCACAAAGCATAACAAGAAGCAAAGAAAGAGTAGTGACAAAAAACAGGCGGCAAAGATGAAATGTCTGCTGTGTAATATGGCAGGCCGACCTCCATTGCTGTGTTTGGTGGATCTGCGCTAGCAGCTAACATCAGACACCCTGACAGCGCAGGGCTCTGGGTACATACAGGGGCTGAGGAGAGAGAGCCAAGAGGACAGCACCTTCTAAGTTTCCTGTAATCGAACTTTCGGAAGACAATGTACGGTTAATCCTGGGAGTGGCCACATGATATCAGAACCAAAGCAAAGGACTAGTTCAATGAGGCCTGTGAATTGTATAAATTAATCCACGTGATTCTGGGTTTGTTTCTTGTTAATCTGACAAACTAGTCAAACAGGCAAACACCTGAACAGTATTTTTACGGATTTACGTAGACAGCACTCCACATTTAAGAGAGAGGAAAATGGAACACGGACCCTAAACGTTTCTGTTTCTTTTTTCATGATAGGAATTCACTTTGTAGGCTGGCTTCCACACCCAAGATCCGTTACCGTCTACGCAGCTCGGAATTCGTGCCTCCGTCTACGCAGCAGCCATGCCGCCGTACACCATTGTCTACTTCCCAGTTCGAGGGCACTGTGAGGCCATGCGCATGCTACTGGCTGACCAGGACCAGAGCTGGAAGGAGGAGGTGGTGTCCATAGATACTTGGATGAAAGGCTTGCTCAAGTCCACCTGT
>NC_022009.1:53460221-53465781 GCF_000317375.1 Microtus ochrogaster
CCAAGTTTCAGGATGGAGACCTTACCCTGTACCAATGTAATGTCATCTTGAGGCACCTGGGCCGATCCCTTGGGCTTTATGGAAAAGATCAGAAGGAGGCTGCCCTGGTGGATATGGTGAATGACGGGGTGGAAGACCTTCGCCTGAAATACATCACCCTCATCTACACCAAATATGAGGAAGGGAAGGATGACTATGTGAAGGTCCTGCCTGGACACCTGAAACCTTTCGAGACCCTGCTGTCCCAGAACCAAGGAGGCAAAGCCTTCATCGTGGGTGACCAGATCTCCTTCGCCGATTACAACTTGCTAGATCTGCTGCTGATCCACCAGGTCCTGGCCCCTGGCTGCCTGGACAACCTCCCCCTGCTCAGTGCCTATGTGGCACGCCTCGGTGCCCGGCCCAAGATCAAGGCCTTCCTGTCCTCCCCTGACCATGTGAACCGTCCCATCAATGGCAACGGCAAGCAGTAATGTAGGGAGAGACCGGAGCTGCCTGTCCTCCTTTCCCCAGCACTAATAAAGTTTGTAAGACAGAAAAAAAAAAAAAAAAAGGAATTCACTTTGTAGACAAGGCTGATATCAAACTTACAGAGATCTACCTGCTTCTGCCTCCTGAGGGATGGGATTAAAGGCATGTGCCACCAGCAGTGGTGTGCCATCCTCCCCCACTACCCCACCCGGCTCTGGTGCAGTTTTCAATACAGGGACTTGTTTGAGAGGAGCCTTGCCCCTAGGCAACAGTGAACAGCGGTTCCTTGTGAACCTGCCTTTACTGCTAACTGGTAAGATTTGGGAATGCTGATTTGGTGACTTGAAAAATGTTTCTTACCAGTGATTAGACAAGAATGTCCTAGGATATTTACAAATAAAGATGTTTTTGTGAGAGTAGAAAATAAAAGTTATCTGAAATCACATGACTTCAAATGAATTTTGATCATTTCTTTTGATTGAACATATCCTCAAATTACAATTACATCCCAGCCATGGTGAAGTTCCAGGGAGGGTCAAGAGCTGTGGGAGTCAAGGAGGAGGCCCAGGGCTTCCTGAATACCCGAGGTGCAGAACAAAGTCATTATCATTAGGAACAGCGCCTAGGTTTAATGTGCAGGGCACAGGGGGGTTGTTTAAAAAATTACAGATTTTTTTTTGTACTTGTAAGTGTCTAACAATGAGAACTGTGATATAAACAGCAACACTTCTGGCATTTTAGACTCAGGCAGCTGAAAAAACCACTCAAAATCTTTTCAATTGCAGTAGTTAGATGTTTTTATCGAGTGGAGAAAGTCTTCATGGTATAAACAGGCCCTGAGAGCACAAGCCACTTTGGGAGGAAGCTGCAACAAGGCAGCGGCCAATTCGTGATGAGACATGTGTGTATAAGCGCTGACTTGGGTTCATACTGATGAAAGCCATCTCCTCCAGGGAAACTCCATGTAGTCTCTGAGTTCCCCAGGACACCGAGAAACCAGATTTGCTGCTATAACCCACATTGGGGTGAGCTAAACCTGGGAGCAAGTTACTTGGGAGTTTACCACAGATCCTTTGCATTGCATCAGTACATAATACAGTGCATGGTCCAAAATTAGTGCAACAAGTACAGTCATGCAGTGTTTCTTATCATTACACAGCACCAACAAAAACAACCTGACTTAATCATTGTACAATGGAGACGCCTGTCAAAGCAAAACTATCACAGTTCACTTTTTAAATAAACACAAATGTTATTTGGTTTCTAGCCATAAATAAAGGACATTATAATTCGCGATCCTAGAGAAGCTAAATAAGAAGGTGAATCCAAAGACAAACATATAGGCATCCTCCTGAATATTAACCTTCATCAGGTGATGAAAGGAGACAGAGACAGAGACCCACATTGGAGCACCAGAAAGAAATCCCAAGGTCCAAATCAGGAGCAGAAGGAGAGGGAGCACGAACAAGGAACTCAGGACCGCGAGGGGTACACCCACACACTGAGACAATGGGGATGTTCTATCGGGAATTCACCAAGGCCAGCTGGCCTGGGTCTGAAAAAGCATGGGATAAAACCGGACTTGCTGAACATAGCAGACAATGAGACTACTGAGAACTCAAGAACAATGGCAATGGGTTTTTGATCCTACTGCACGTACTGGCTTTGTGGGAGCCTAGGCAGTTTGGATGCTCACCTTATTAAACCTGGATGGAGGTGGGCGGTCCTTGGACTTCCCACAGGTCAGGGAACCCTGTTTGCTCTTCGAGCTGATGAGGGAGAGGGACTTGATGGGGGGAGGGGGAGGGAAATGGGAGGTAGTGGCGGGGAGGAGGCAGAAATCCTTAATAAATAAATAAATTTGAAAATAAATAAATAAAACACACATACTATACATACACTTAAATGTTTTAGAAAGCCTTTTCCACAGGGGAACTAGATGAGACTCCTCCCTAAGCTAGACATGCATGTGTGCATAACACACGTACAGGGTTTAAATATTTGCGCAATTCACGTGAACATACCTTCTGGTGTCATCCGTCCAGCTCGAATCAAAGAGGCTTCAAAGGGAAATCCTGCTGAATGGGCGAAATACACAAAAGCGTTCCCGACCGCATAACAGCTTCCAGTGATGTGTGCTTTCTTCAAGACATTTCTGAAACACACAAATACCAAATTATGGAACGTGGATGATAGAAGGTCAGTATAGTACACAGAGTGATGAGTGGAGAGGGCTTTGAAATGCTCTAATTCTGTGCATATACATTTTTCTAAGAATTATAAGGTTATCACAGAGAAGACAGGCAATTTTCTCTACAGCTGTAGGTAGTTTACTGTAACAGCACAGCCTTTACTTTCTAATGAGTGGACATGTGTCATGAAAGAACAGCTAATGTAAGAACTAAGGAGTGGTGGCACAGTAGTACTTAGAAGTGTTCTCTAATTTCCAACACGGTCTTACATTAGTAGAACATAGTGACTACTAATGGGTGGTGTAGACCACAGACATCAGTGCAAATGAGTACAAATGATCTCTGGTAAAGTAACACAGAGAACCAGAGGCAGTGTGACGAGGAGGGCCTCTGTTAAATAAGCACCATGTACACATTTGTTCAAACGTAAACTCTCTTAGATGTTTAGTGTAAAAGGGTGAGCCATCCCATTTTCTTTTTTTCTTTCTCTCTCTCACATGCCATTTCCTCAATGTTCTTTCAGAAATAAGTTGACCCTGTGCCAATGGTCACATGGGGGGACCTATACTTCTTTGTTGTGTTTTCCCTTGATGTTCTTATTTTCTCTTGGTGAAGTCACTTGAGAAGTTAGCATATGCTGTTCTTAGGAAAGAGTAACATGGAAATAGCTTAGCAAGCACCAGAGGGGTCGTCACCCTGAGCAGTGTATTTCCAGGATAAGAGCCAGTAGTGGACTTGAGCTATCATCACCTGTGTCGGGTCTGAAGCTTCTCCTTGTACATTTGCTCAAAGGCATTTTCTCGTGTTAAAGATAGTACAGTACGTATGTTCTCCACAGCTTCGGTTGCAATCTTAGAAGGTGGCACAATAAAATATGAAAATAATATTAGTGATGTTAAACTCCTTGGTAGTGAATTCCTGTCTGGGGATACAGTCTTTCCAGTCAATAAGTTTTTCCTGGCAATTATTCTTACCCCCACCCCAATAAGATAAAAATTGCTTGATGGAAATTTCTTTTGAAAAGATTTAATTCATACATTTTAAGGACCTTAAGTCTTCACTGAATTTAATTTTATTTGTTTCCCCAGTGGGGAAATCAAACATTGGCAGGCATGTTCCCATGCAAATGGCTTCTTATAAATTATGAAACAGTTCTTACAAAAGATAACAGACAAGTCAAGTAAATAATTATCCCATCACAGAATTGTAAATCATAGCCAAACAGGACTCGGGAACAACCCAACAAGGCACCACACAAAGTGGTTGCAAAATGCTTTCTAAGACAAAACTAGTTCTATTTTGAAGACTAGAAACTCAAAAAAGCAATTCAAGTATGACTAATGTTTCTTTATGTTTATATAGTATTAAAAAAGAATGCAATGACATGAGTTTCAAAATGGGAAAGGGAAGGCTTCTGGCTTAGAATACCATGTAAATCTGAGAGTGGGTTACCTTCAAAGATAGATTTTGTGTTGCCACATTTTGTTTCAGACTGCCCCTGTAGACCGCCATACAGGGCACCCAGGTGCACACCTCACATTTATTGAAGGACATTTTGGGGTTGCCAGAGTTGACTAGATGGTTTTAAAGTACTAAGATTCTGCTCTCAGTTTTCATGTTCAGTTGTTTCAAATTCTTATTAACTTTATTAATCTCAAAGAATGCTTCACTTTTCACATATGTTGTTTGCAAAGAAAATGACAAAGAATGCTGGAGTCTTGCTCTAGAGCAAAAAAGAGAGGAACATTAATAAGAAGCTCTTTGTGATTATTTCCCACAGTCTAGAGTATAACATCACTATAGAAATTTAGAAATATGCTAGCTTTTTAAAATGTATATGAGTGTCTTGCTGTCTACATGTCTGCATCTGTGTACCATATGCATGCCTGGTGCCCACAGATCACATGGAGCTGGAATTATGACAGTTGTTAGTCACCATGTGGGTGCTGGGAACTGAACTCAGTTTCTTTGGAAAAGCAGCAGGAGCTTTTAATCATTGAGCCACCTCTGAAGCCTCAGGAAATACTGTAGTCTTAAGGAAAACTAATAAAGCCATTTTTATCAGAATAAAGAGAAACATTAGATGATTTCTTTTAGTTTACATAAGCAAAGAAAGGCTAGTATATTTTATTATTAAAAATTTAAATTTACATAGATTAATTGATTGTGTATATGCACTTGTGTATGGGAGGGCATAAATGGGCAGGGCAGAGGGCAGCTTTGGTTCTGTTCTTTTCCTTTCACCGTGTGGGATTCCAGGATCAAACCCAGGTCATCAGGCTTGGCAGCAAGTGCCTTTACCTACTGAGCCATCTTGCTGGCCTGGTCTATATTCTAAGTTGGTCTTTGGTACGTTGACTTGCTAAAACCAATAGGGACATACTCAGATTGCCTAATTTAGCAGCAGTTACTTATTGTACAATCTCGGGTTAATCTCATGACACAAAAATAAACTATCAAAGGGCACATTTGTAACAAAAGCTAATGACAGAAAAAAATGAGAAAAGAAATCTTATTAGTGTCTCAATAATTTAGAAAATGTTCAAATTATCACCATTTTAAAAACATACATGGAAGGCTAAACAACTCTTCACTGTCTCTGAGGCAAATATTTGCTAAGTAGTTCAGTTTATACAGTACAAGCAGACATTCCAAGGCTCTTTCTTTTTCTAGTGTAAGAAATGTGGAAAGGTCCAAGGGTTAGGCAAACCAGATCACTAAGTAGCTGTCTACACTTAAGAATGTGTGTGATGTTTTATCCTATGGCAGCTCTAGTCTAGTTACTATGATGTAGACTATAGATGACATTGTTATGGTTTAAATAAAATGCCCCAGGTCCCAAAGCAGTGGTAGGCAGTGGCACTCAAGACCACGGCAGGCCACGAAGGCAGCCAGTC
>NC_022009.1:53466201-53468642 GCF_000317375.1 Microtus ochrogaster
GGACAGACCATTACAGACATTTAAGTTATTTTCATATTCAAAGGATGGCAATCAGCTTTGAAGCAGTAGGAAGAGAGAAAAAGCCTAAGGCCTGGAATACACTGCAGCTTCTAAAAGTCTGTCACAATAAAAAGGACTGTAGCATACAAAGCAACCCAAACAAAACAAATGCCATCCCCCTAACCAAAGCATTAAAACACATTGCAAGAGTAGGAAGCCCGAGACAGTAATGTTTGCTAACTACTAGAGGAACGGATGAGCAGAAGTTCTTCCACCAAATGACCTCTTTTAACACAGATGGTTACTCTATGGCAATGTTTTCCTAAACCTCAAACATAATGCTCACTTTTTTGATCCTGAGATCCCGAGATACTTAAATGTGACAAAGGATTTTCTATATATTTGCATGAATTGTTTACTTTGATTATAAAAAAAATGATAGGTAGTATTGAGGTCTTATCAATTTTATTGTCTTGTATTCAGTAGCTGTTAGATTTTTTGTACATTTTGAGGAATAAAATACCCAGAATTATTGTTTGAGAACTTTTAATTATTCCATAAATAGAGGATAGGGAATCATGGCATTATAAAATCCCCCTTGACAGTAAGAGTAATAGCAGATGACACTGTTATGTATGCTTGCTATCTTCTGGCTGCCATTCTAAGTGTTTTGTATAACAATGCTGTTTTGTGTAATACACAGATCTGTAAATGGATTTTTTTTTGTCATCCTTGCTTTTCAGAGGAGCAAACGAAAGGTGGCAAATGTGTATCTAACATATTTGTGACATACGTGTAGGACCTGGCTCAGCTCTGTTCTGAGTCCTAGACTACATTGCTGTAATATACCCACACCTCGTCCAGCACTGATCTACCTGCATTTCAGTATGTATACAGCGCTCTGCAGATTCCTAAGAGACGAAGTGATAAACATGTGACTAGTGAGGAAAACAGAGCCTGCCCTTTACCTTTCCAGCACTCTTGCATTCTTGCTTATCCCTGCTGGCAAATCCAGCCACCGCTGCAGTCTCAATCATCCCTGTCAGGTGGCTGTGAGTACAGGTGCGAAGCTGAGCATCGGGAGAGTCATCTCCTACCCGTGTATGAAGGAGATAAGAACAGACAGCACCATGCTGGTCACATCTTGGGTTATGATACCAAGTTTTGAAGTTGCTGCCTAGAATCAGACATATTTGGGGCAGGGCATGAAATTTAGAAGAATTCTTATATATTCCTGTAAAATAAGGTGTTTTTAAACTTTCACTTGGACTTGACTATTAATGAGGATACATATTTTGTGAAAACCTGGCTAAGGAACCCTTTCATTTTCCACCTTATATTCAGGATTGTCAGCCGCACAAAATGGCACCTGTTCTCACCGTGTAGGAAGACTATAGAGCTTTGGATTATTTGAAATTAAATATGAACTGTTCTGTTGGTTTTATTTTTTGTTTTTTCAGATAGGATCTCTACACACAGTCCTGGCTGTTCATTCACTCACTGAGCAGACTGGATTCAAACTCTCAGAGATCCTCCTGTCTCGAGTTGAGTGCTGGTGTGCATCACCATCTCCCACAAGCAGGACCTGCTTAAAAGTCACACTGAGAGGTCTTTTCAGATGTGTGGGATTTCATGCTCTGATTCTAATTAAATGTCTTGAAAATTAAAGTAACAGGTTTCTTTTGTCTCATTGAAAGGTGTCCCTGCTTTCTTGCACGCACACACACATACACATACACATACACACACCATATACATACCCTATCTCAACCCTAATTTATAGTAGATTTTCTTTTAAATAACTGATCTTATTATTACTGTTTTTTTTTTATTATTATTTGTGTGTGTATATGCTACCCACATGGAAAGGTCAGAGGATAGCTCTGTGAGTTATTTCTTTCTTTCCACCTTTATGTGGGTTCTGAGATTCTAGTTGTGGATTGAATGACAAGTGCTGAGTCATCTTACCAGCCTCTAATTTAGAAACATGTGAAAACAAAGCTGGCACTTGAAGAAGGAGCAGAGTGATGGGCACTGTGTACTATAAAAAAGCAAAGAAGTAAGAGTAAGTTAGTCTTTCATGAAGAATTTTTTAGTGTTTGTTGTTATGAAACTGCACTGACATTTATTTGGTATTTTAAAGGAAAATAAATATCCTAATATTTAATACCATTAAAGTACCAGTTTTACAGACTTACATAATGACATGCACTTAAAATTTAAGTGCCTGGAAAACATGTTTTAAATTGCATATATAAACTTTGTAAAGATTCCATGTATTATACCTAAATAAAAGAATTCTGTTTTTTGCTTACATAGTTATTAAAATCAACTTTTTATCTCTAAAAAGATACTGGAATGAATTGTCTGTTTCTATTTTAACAAAATTTCTTTATGTAATCTGTAAAGCTGAGATTGTTGTGTAGCTTTGGCACAGTTAA
>NC_022009.1:53470787-53474540 GCF_000317375.1 Microtus ochrogaster
TTACCTGGTAAGCCACAGACACATGACGATACACAGATTAATAGAAATGGGTTAAATTAATGTAAGAGTTAGCCAATGAGAAGTTAGAGCTAATGGGCCAGTGTTTTAACTAATACAGTTTCTGTGTGATTATTGGCATCCACATGACCATCTAAATCCACATAAAACCTGAGAGCAATTGAAAAGGAATTCTAGATAAAAAATAATACAGAGTTTAACACAGCTTCTTGCTGTTTGCTGGCAACTTGCTGAAGCACCTTTAAGAGAGATTTTCCTGATTTAGCCATAGTAGGAAAAAAGCCATAGCTGTCTTAAAATGCCGGCTTTCTGGGCTATGCTGCCAGGGTGACCTCTGGCTCTTTCGGGAGACCAACTATTTGGATGGGATTTTTGAGCAGACTGCTGCTGCCTGCTTAATGGTAACGTGGACCAGCTTTGTGTCTGTAACTGGGGTGGTGCACGTGGCTCAGAGACACAAGTGGCTCCACCATGCTGGACTGTGCAGAGTGAGCAGGAAGTATCACATATATCATAGTAATAGTGCAGCTTAAGTTTTAGACTGTGCATAGCAAGCAGACAGTGCCGTTTATTCCCTACCAATAGCACAACTTAAATTTTTAAGAAGCAGTTTTCATTTTAAGAAGTTCTCCTGGACAGTAAAGAATTACAGATTCACAATAGGACAGATTCAGACATAAAGGGGTCACAGTGTTGGATAAATGTACGTAGGCTTAGAAGAGAGAAGAAAAAGAGTATAGAAGGTCATAAAATAAAGTCAATGATTCAATAAAAAAGGGTGTAATGTAGTTAAAGAGACAGAGTACAGACAGTCATAGATTAAAGGAGTAAATAAAAATAAGCCAAGTAAAGATGGAAAATTCACAGAGAGGCTGGATTATGTATATTATTGTTTTTTTGAATTTTTTTAACTGTGAAGGAGTTAAGCACAGTGAGACATTTCATTGCATGGGCTGCTAAGCTAAACCAGCATGTATATTATAAAGTTATCATGACTTCCACATTTGGGTCTAAGAATATATTCCTTTGGAAAAAATGGTTCTTCTTTTGTTTCCACAGAGGATGAGAACCTGTGGATTCGTTCCAGGCTAATATGGTTTGATAGACCACATCTCCTTGAAAGGTCACAGTGAACAATCCCAAAAAATTATGTCACCCAACTGCTGACTGAAACGAACCTAACACACAGGAACCATGAAAGACCTGATTAACAGCGCCTGCAATCAGCAGAAAGTAGTATGGACAAATTTACACCCATATTCTCAAATATTGTCTATAAATGTTTGTTTACATTTAAAGAAGGATATGATATAGATGTGAACAATTTGCATTGGTATGGATCTTGGTTTATTGATACAAATTTAAGGTAAATTTTGCTATATGTATATGTATTTCTGATCTTGATTAAGGTATTGTGTTTGTGTAGTTCACTTAAAAATATGTATAATTAAGAAATATAGGTTAGTGCATAGTCATCTATAAGATTTTTTAGATGTATAGATATATATTTTAGTTAGATAGTTACTCTCTAAATCTTTCATAGACCTTCAGAATATGGCATTTAAATTCTTTAAAAATTTAGGACTTTTCATGACAATGAGACACATCTGCTCCTGGCAGCACCAAGCTACTTCAAGAGGAAAATGGACATTGAAGAGGCTCCTTATAGTGTTGGTTAGCCATTTGGGCAAGAACCTGCTCTTGCCTGGACTGCTTAACTAGACATGCAGGACCCGCAGAGAAATGACTACTGAACTTGCCTAACGGTGAGATGGTCGTTCTGGGTTCCTGATTCATGAAAGAGTCTGCTAGATATTCTGCAGGACACAGAAGAAAGTGACTGACAAACTGCCAATATAGGTGGAACTGTCTTTGAAATTTCCTGCTTCATGGAAAAGTCTGCAAGATACTATGGTCTTGTAGGCTGAAGATGGATGCCCCAACGATACAGAAGAAGTTTGGGTGACTCTCCTGGCAGTGAGATGCCTCTGTCATTTCTAGAATTTTGGAAGTTACTTACAATGCACTTCCTGTTTACTTTGGTAATTTTATATCCTTCTGCAATCTTTGATGGAGTTGAATAATAGCTATATAGTTATAATTTTCCTTAGTTATGATAAGAGATCAAATAGATATAAATATTGTAATTGTAATTCTTGTTTAATATCTGTTTTGTTATATGTAATTTTACTATGTCAAAATAAAAGGGGAGATGATGTGGGAGTTCCCTCAGTGTGCTGCAAATACCATTAATGAATAAAAAACTGCCTTGGCCTGTTGATAGGGCAAAACTTAGGTATTCAGGGAAAACAAAATGTCATGCTGGGAAGAAGAAGGCAGAGTGGGAGAGATGCCATGGAGCTGCCAGATATAGATGCTGGGAATTTTACCCAGTATGCCACTGCCATGTGATGATACACAGATTAATAGAAATGGGTTAAATTGATGTAAGAGTTAGCCAACAAGAAGTTAGAGTTAATGGGCTAAGCAGTGTTTTAATTAATACAGTTTCTGTGCGATCATTTCAGTTCTGGGTGGCCGGGACAAACAAGGGGCCCTCCTCCTATAGCCCAGCCCATTGTGGATGGTACCATCCTTAAGCTGGAGGTTCTGGGTTATATAAGAAGGTCGGTTGAGCAAGACATGGAGAGCAAGTCAGTAAGCAGCACTCCTTAATGGCCTCTGCATCAGTTCTTGCTTCCAGGTTCCTGCCTTGTTTGGGTTACTGTCCTGACTTTTGTCAGTAATAGACTATGATGTTGACATGTAAGCTAAATCAAATATGTCTTCCATAGGTTGCTTTTGGTCATGATATTTCATCATAGCAATAGTAACCATAACTAAGACAACCTCTTTAGCAAATGGTACCTGGAAAATAAATGCTCACATGTAAAAGAATAAAAGTATATCTTCATTTCTTACCTTGAACAAAACTCAACTCCAAATTGGTCAAGGATATTAATTTTGACCAGAAATCTGTGATGGAGGAAGATAGACTTTCTTACAGACTTGATGGGTTTTGTAAAATTATGCCTTTCCCAAAGTATACAATGTCTAGTAAACTATAAAAAGTGATTTGGGGGAGGCAGAGAGATGACTCAGAAGTTAAGAGCACATGCCACTTTTCCAGAGGACCTGGGTTCAATTCCCAGCACCCATATAGCAGCTCATAACTGCCTGTAACTCCAGTTCCAGGGAATCTGATACTCTTATTCAGACACACATGCAGGCAAAACATCAATGCACATAACATAAAAATAAATTATTTAAGAAAAAACAGCTAAAGGGGGCATAACTGGTAAGAAAACTACATACAGAGGAGTGGCTAGCCTGGGCAAATTAAAGGGATCTTAGGATGCAATTATAGTAACATTCTACATGGAAGAATTTCTGCTTCTGGCCAAGATGGAGTAACATTTATCTTTTATCAGAAACACAAAGGAAGTACGTGGCAGGATGGCGTTTAAGGTATTTGACAGAAGGTAACCAGTGGCAAAAATGGCAGACATACATAGTGATTGCCTCCGCTTCTTCCTTTAAATTTTCAGAGCAGTGCAGAGATGTGAACTGAAGCAGAACACTGTAGTAATAGGAGCAGTGGGGCTGCGTCCCCAGCACCCTGGCCGCCTGGCTAGCTTATGCTCCGAAATAACAACACACAAACTGTATTCTTTTAAACACTGCTTGGCCCATTAGCTCTAGCCCTTATTGGCTAATTCTGATATCCCGATCAAC
>NC_022009.1:53475958-53488018 GCF_000317375.1 Microtus ochrogaster
TCCTCCTCCTCCTCCTCCTCCTTCTCCTCCTCATCCTCCTCGTCCTCCTCGTCCTCTCTCTCTCTCTGAGTGTGTGACAGTGACTGTTTCTATATTAATATAAAGATATGCAGATATAAAGATTATACATATAACGATTTATATTCAAAGATTCTTCTTTGCAGTGGGTTTCATGGCTCACAATGGGTTTGTATATGTTAATGCCACTTACTACTCGGTTTGTTTCTGCTTTGACACACGAAACTTAACGTGACTGAAATGTTACCGATTGTTAAGAATTTCTATATAGAACAACTATACATAAGAATACTTACAGAACCTAAGAGAGAACTATGTCAATATAACCTGAAGTGGAATCTGCTAAGATGGTACTATAAGTGGTGGTAGTGAAAATATATATGAGAAGAAATAACGATTAGTTGGACAAACAGACAAAAGCTTGCCATAAGAACGCACATTCTATTTACTCATTGTTATAATTCATCAGTGTGCTTTTTGTGGAAAAATCGTTGAATTTACCAGATTGTGCTACACACTTGATCATTCTTAATAAACTTAGCCTAAAACCTCAGGACAGGACTGTAATTATATGTCAACTTATACTGTGCTAAATAAAGTCATTTCAGTGACTACTAATGTTGCTTGACTCAAAAGGACTATCAAGTTGTTTTATGTACATCCCATGTCAGAGTGAAATCAAGAAATGAGGTCAGCATTGCCCAAGTTAATATGCCAGCACAAACTGATCAGTTCATTGGCTCTGGAATTAATAAATAAAGTAAATGTTTATGATTTCTTGAGGCAACATAATTATAGCTCCGGTGAGCTGAGCTCTTGGCATCATGATTGGGTGTGATGATGGCACAGAGTGTGCACCATGGCGTCAATAACATGTTTTTTTGTGTGTGCAAAACTGAGGTAAGACTTATGGTTGATGACAGAGTTACTAGAATTCATAGAAATAATTATAACTTGTAATTGTGTAGAATCTAGCTTCCAAAAGAAACTAAAATGCATTTATACTTTTATTAAAACTGCTTATTATATGGGAGTCTGTTGATAGATATGTGGGAAGAAAGCCATTACCTGGGGCTAAAACAATAGCAGTTAAAGAGGCTGTGTTCACTTCTTTTAGGAAAGATTTTGTCATGCTGTGTTGCTATGTGACTACAACTCACCAAGATGTTCTGATCATTGTTCTCAAAACACCAGAGCTTCTGCTTCTGCTTCTGCTTCTGCTTCTCCTTCTTCGGGACAGAGTTTCTCTGTGTGGCTCTGGCTGTCCTGAAACTCACTCTGTAGATCAAGCAGGCCTTGAACTCACAGAGATCTGCCTGCCTCTGCCTCCTGAGTGCTGGGATTAAAGGTGTGTGCCACCATGGCCCTGCTAGCATCAGAGCTTCTAAAAGTGATAGTGAGAATATTTGTCAGCAGAAAAAAAAGAATTTGTTGGACAATTCAAAAAAGCTAACTGTATGTACACATATAATATAATATATAATATATATAATATAATACTATTATATATTTTGAGCTAAAAGTTTATGACTAAAACATATTGTTTGTTATTAAGGATCTGTTTTATGGAAATTCACCCTAATAAACGTAGCAAACTTAACTGAAATTGCATCATACAGAAATTGGAATATGATTTACCTACATTCATATGATAGAAATATGACATGAAATTATTTCTAGACTTATCTCTAGTATCTCTTCTTGATAAAGGAATTAGTGAGCAAATAAGGCAGGCAGGCAGGCCATTCCTTATCTGCTAGGAAGAGTATCCATCATGGTGGATGTGAACTCACTGTTATGAAGCCAAGCAAATATTTATGTAAACTCAAATCACTCTCACACCTCGACGTCTTTTCTCATTTTATCTTTCAAATTCATTGAGTTCACAGTGTCTAGGACCTGATCATTTTTCTATAGTTATTGATTTTTGAAAAGGATTTATTTCTTTTTATTTTGTGTATATGGGTGTTTTGCCTACATGTAGTGTCTGTGCACTGTGTGTATGCCTCGTGCTCTTGGAGGCCACCAGAGGGCATTGGGTGCTCTGGGATTGGAATTACAGGGGGTTGCGAGCTACCATGTAGGTGCTAGAAACCAAACCCAGGTCCTTTACAAGAGCAACTTAACATCTGAGCCATCTTTCCAGTCCCATCACAATTTACTTTTGATTAAAGTAGAATGTTTTGACTTGTTCAGAAGTTGCTGTAGGGGCAATATTTTCAGTTGCAATAAGGAAGTTTCATTGATCACCAGCCCTAATTAGATGACTAAAAGGGTCAAGCTGGGCAATGTTCTGTTTTTTAATTTTATTTTTTATTTATATGCACGTGTCTGTGTATGTTGTGTGTGTTTGCATACACATCCTTGTGTAAATGTCAGAAGACAGCTCTGTGGAGTCAGATGTCTGCTTGCACCTTCATGTTGATTCTGGGACTGGAACTCAGTTACTTGTAGTAACTGCCTTTATCTGCTGAATCCTCCAGGCCCACTAGCAACCTAGTAATATTCTTTTTCCTTTTCTCTTTCTTTCTTTCTTTCTTTCTTTCTTTCTTTCTTTCTTTCTTTCTTTTTCTTTCTCTTATAAAGGATTATAAAATCTGATAAAGGATTTCATTCAAAACATTTGAAAGGTAGTGAGAAAAAATAGCACATTAGCACAGTAAAGAAAAAATACCACTTTTGTGGACTGGAGTTTTGCATGGACTTGCCAGGACTGGCATTTCTGTCTAGGGTTGCAGCTGGCACCTCAGATACAGTGGTTGTTCTTGTTCCTACCACCCTGTTTTCTGTTACACAAATACTGTACTTAATATGTTTGCACAGAAAGGTCTTCAGCCCCATTTTAAAATTGAAATCTCATCCAAAGAGGCCTTATTATCTGTTAGAGTTCATATTCTAACAGAGCTTTAAACATTTATCTTGGATTGGGATGATGGCTCAGTGGATTTGACGGTCTAAGTTCTGGTCCCTAGCAACCATATAACTTAACCACACCTGTATCCACAGCGCATAGGAGCTGGAGATAAGAGATGGCTGGCATGTGCTGGTATTGGCTGAGCTCCAGTTTCAGTCAGAGGCCTTGTCTCAGGGCAATAAGAAAGAGTGACGGAGCAGGGTACCTGACATCCTCCACTGGCCAAATGTGTCTGGGCATGCATGTACATGCACACACCCACACACCTGCATTAACAAAAGCAACCTCACTTAAATTAAGACTGTGATAATTTGCTTTGTACTCATTTTCTCAATTATATTAAAATTTTATTTGTTTTATAAAGGTTAATTTTATTAAAATAATTTGAAAAAATTGTATTTATTCTATCATCTATCATCTATCTGTCTGTCTATTATCTATCATCTATCTATCTATCTATCTATCTATCTATCCATCCATCATCTATCTATCATCATCATCATCATCATCGTCATCGTCATCATCATCATCATCATCATCATCATCATCATCATCATCTCTTTGTCTAATGTCACCGTGTAGCCCAGGCTGGTCTTAAATTCACTATGTGAAACAAGCTAGCCTGTAGCTTGGAGCAATCCTCCTGTTTCAGTTTCTCAAGCACTGAAATTACAGACATAAACTACCACACTTGTTTAGCAAGTTGTTCTTTTCCTCCTGCAACAACCCAATTCCCACACTTATTCGAGCATCATGCTAAGTGTGATGCTACCATTTCCGTGACCTGAATATGATGAATAACATTTTCTTTACCTGTGATATGACAGGCTGGTGTTATACATACTGTCTAACATGATCTGCTTAACAATTCACACAGAGTACACCCCTAAATCATAATTACTAAATATCCCTTTAAGTAAGGTCTTAGTTTCTGGGGAAATGGGAATTAAACTTTTTGTTTCATTGACATTTCTGGTGCTGGGCAAAGTGCATGCTTTTAATCCTAGCGTTTGGAGGCTGAGGCAGGATGGAACTTCATGGGCTCAAGGCCAGCCTGAGTTGCTTAATGATGTCCTGTCTTAAGACAAAGTAATGAAACAGTCTGTGTAGGGTGTGTTTTCTTTCCTCTTTCTAATTTCTTTTTCTGTTATTTCCTTGTGAACTCTTGATTCTAATTCTTAGAATCCTTTTAGTTTTAGATTTATTCTAATACATGGACCCTGATCTCAAAGATATCCTTCAGTCTTAAGAATTCCCTGTTGGGTTCACCTTCTTATTTAGCTTCTCTAGGATCACAAATTATATGCTCAATATCCTTTATTTATAGCTAGAAACCAATTATGAGTGAGTACATCCCATGTTCATCTTTTTGGGTCTGGGTTACTTCACTCAGGATAGTGTTTTCTTTTCTTTTTTCTTTTTTGAATGCAAAACCTTTAATATGACTACTGTCTTGTGGAATTTGGTTGAGTATACATCTTTTTCAAGATGCATTGAGTTTGGAAACTTTGGCACTCGCTCCATAATGTAAGACTCATATATTGGAGTTAAGGAGAATATGATGGAACAAAAAAATCTTCTAATGGGCTTTAGTCTTATTAGTTTTTTTTTTAATTTTAAAACTATATTTGCATTTCCCTGGCTGGTTGTTGGTTGACTATTTTTTTTAAATTCATTTATTTATTAAAGATTTCTGTCTCTTCCCCGCCACTGCCTCCCATTTCCCTCCCTCTCCCCCAATTAAGTCCCCCCCTCCTCAGCCCGAAGAGCAATCAGGGTTCCCTGCCCTGTGGGAAGTCCAAGGAACCCCCACCTCCATCCAGGTCTACTAAGTTGAGCATCCAAACTGCCTAGGCTCCCACAAAGCCAGTACGTGCAGTAGGATCAGAAACCCATTGCCATTGTTCTTGAGACAATAATCAACTTTATATGGAAAAACAAAAAACCCAGGATAATGTTTTCTATTTCTATCCATTTGCATGCAAAATTCGCAAAGTCATTGTTTTTTACCGCTGAGTAGTACTCTAATATGTATATATTCCACAATTTCTTCATCCATTCTTCCATTGAAGGGCATCTAGGTTGTTTCCAGGTTCTGGCTATTACAAATAATACTGCTATGAACATAGTTGAACAAATGCTTTTGTCATATGAAAGGGCATCTCTTGGGTATATTCCGAAGAGTGGTATTATTGGATCTTGGGGTAGGTTGATCCCAAATTTCCTGAGAAATCGCCACACTGATTTCCAAAGTGGTTGCACAAGTTTGCATTCCCACCAGCAATGGATGAGTGTGCCCCTTACTCCACAACCTCATCCGCCTGGATATGGGAAGTAGGCAAGATTGCCGGGCAAAAACTGGGAACTTGGGGGTGAGGTGGTATGGGGATAAGGGGAATTGTGGTGAGAAACGTGAGAAGGGGAGGATTGGGGGAGCTTGGGGGAATGAGATGGTTGGGATAAAGGAAGGGTGGACACGGGAGCAGAGAAATATATATCCTAATTAAGGGTTGGCAAGAGACTTGACTCTAGAGGGGCTCGCAGGTATCCAGGGAGATGTCCCCAGATAGTACCTTGGGCAACTGAGGAGAGGGAACCTGAAATGACCCTATCCTATAGCCATACTGATGAATATCTTGCATATCACCTTAGAACCTTCATCTGGCGATGGATCGAGATTGAGACAGAGACCCAAATAGGAGCACCGGACTGAGCTCTTAAGATCCAAATGAGGAGCAGAAGGAGGGAGAACATGAGCAAGGAAGTCAGGACCATGAGGGGTGCACCCACCCACTGTGACAGTGGAACTGATCTATTGGGAGCTCACCAAGGCCAGTGGGACTGGGACTGAATAAGCATGGGATGAAACTGAACTTTCTGAACATGGCGGACAATGAAGGCTGATGAGAAGCCAAAGACAATGGCACTAGGTTTCGATCCTAATACATGAACTGGCTTTGTGGGAGCCTAGCCTGTTTGGATGCTCACCTTCCTGGTCCTGGATAGAAGTGGGAGGACCTTGGACTTCCAGCAGGGCAGGGAATCTGGACTGCTCTTCATTCTCGAGAGGGAGGGGGAATGAGTGGGGGAGAGGGGGAGAGAAGGAGGGGGGGAGGGGGCAATGTGTGGGAGGAGGGGAAGGGAAATGGGAAATGGGGAGAAGGCAGAATTTTTTTTTTCCAACAACTAAAAACAAGAAAGAAAAAAAAAAGAATTCCCTGTTGGCCATGATACTCTGGGTGTCCTTAATCGTAGGTCACCTCAGCATAACACACAGGTAGACACAGACACACATGCATAGATACACATACATACCACACATACTATGCTATTTAACAAATAAGACCACAGGTCTGGAAAGAAGGCTCAGTCGGAAAAGACAACTTTTGCCAAGACAGATGAGCTGAGTTTATCCCCAGGCTTCATTTGGTGGTGGACAGAATCAACTTCAGAAAGCTGTCCTCTGTCCTCCACATATGGACTGTGGCTCATGCTCACTCACACACAGAATGCACAAATGTAATAAAAAACTTAAGAATCACAATCCACATACCCCCTGAATCTGTGCTACATCCACGGCTAAGGTTGTGGTCAAGGCTCCCATGCTGTTTTCGCTATCATCAAACCAGGCCTTATCCTAGAGAGAAGGGGAATTGACACATGCTTAGGAAAACATTCTTCTCACATCTGTGATTTTTTCTGTCCAGTTGGAAAGAACATAGTTGCCTCTCACTTTCCCGTAAGCACCACGGATCAACTGACTTCTGCATCTTGTTCATAAAGCATTATGTTTTGTATAGACTGAAGAATGTAAGGCTGAATTACTGATGCATTACCATATTACAGTATGTAGAATGTAGAATTAGAGACGTAGGACAATTACTGTTAGAAATGGCTATTTGCTGCTATAGAGATCGGCAGTTTTACTCCACAGGAACTTTGTGAGGAACAGATTAGTCATTGATTCAGGTTTTTGGTATTGGGGATCAATGCTCAATGCATGTTCCGTGCCCGTTAGCAATGAGCCCTATAGTTACAGCATTCTATTTGCAGAGTCATGTTCAGTACAACCTAGAAACATCTTCACATCTTTTTTCCTAAACTGATCAGTGATTAAACCAACAACAACACCTACTCTCTCTTTTTCCTTTAGGATGGAGGTATGATCTCACTGGGCACTTTCCATTACTCCCTCAGTTTGGTAAGCCTTAGCTACCATGAAACAAGAATTGGAAGGCTGAAAAACTGCTGCCTAGAAGCGTGGAGTCTGAAAAAGACAGGAAAGAAACACAAACAAACAAAGCACAAGGTAAGAATTGATTTTATCTCAGCTGCGAATAGAGAGGGCGCTTCCAAGCACTTCTCAACCTGAAGAAATGTTTCCTTTCGCTAAGCGTTGCCTCCTGCTGATGCAGACAGTCTTATGAATTAAAGACCAGTGGAGAAGCTGACAAATATGCTTCCTTAGAAAAAAAAAGAAAGAAAAAAATGAAAAAAAAAATTAAAAAGAAAAGAAAGGTAAAGAAAGAAAGAAAAAACTTTTGGTTTTATACAACCCAACCAGGGCTCTGAGGCCCAGGTTACCCAGTTCTGTCAAGGAAACCAAAATAAAAGAGAAGCAGGCTGTGCAGGAATTGTGCCCTGTGCTAGAAGAATGATCTGTGGAGAAAGGCGTCAAGAGTAGGGTGGGTGTAACTGTGTTCTGGAGCCACGGCCACGGAAGCTTTTCTCCAAGGGTCTCAGGTGTCTTTGGTGACCATTGTCTGTGAGCGAAGCACCCCGCAAGAGGCAAACTCTCCAGCCTGACAGCTGCAGTGCAGGAACAGCACTGGACCCGACGGAACTGTCATTCTGGATCCCTGGCCAGAATCTTATGTTCCAGATTCTGTAGTAAGTTACTATACCGCAGAATTAACAAACAGTCTCAGCCACTTGTCCACTCAACAGTATGTTTAAACTGCTTTTCTGCATGTAAGTATTTGTCTTCTTGTGTATGCAATCTATGCCAAAACATTTAGCAGATTTTCTGGAATCTAGCTGGCATTGAGTGAAAACTGGCTTACTTCTTGTCCTCTCAGAGATAAAATAAGTATAAATAGAGGCTATCAGGAATTTTGACATACGTTTTCCGATTGATGATGTTACTAGGAACAAGAACGCCATCACACTCCAAGGAGACTGTGGCGTGTATTCTTTTCTGTAGGTGTTTCAGCTGCCCTGGAGTAAGATTTTCTTTGTGTTCTAACAAATGAAGCTTGCCTGAAGATCCGAGTGCAGAGCTAAGCCACTCGAGGCCAGGCAGTGGTGGCTCACACCTTTAATCTCAGGATTCAGGGCACAGACAGATAGATCCATGTTAGTTCAAGGCTACCCTGGCTTCCACGAAATTGATCCAGTCTGAAAGAGAAACAGATCTCACGCAAAGGTGATCCCAGCACTAGGGATTACATGCCTTTAATCCCAGCACTAAGAAGGTGGAGGCAGGAGTGATAAGACTGGGCAGAGAGAGGAATATAAGTTGGGAAGAGACACAAGCTCAATGCAGTCTGAGGAGCAATGCAGTCTAGGCAATAAGTCTGAGGAGCAATGCAGTCTAGGCAGTAAGTCTGAGGAGCAATGCAGTCTAGGCAGTAAGTCTGAGGAGCAATGCAGTCTGAGGACAGGATCGCCCCTTTGGTCTGATGATTGGTAGAAGTAAGAACTCTCCAGTGAGCTACCTCTCTCTCTTTCTCTGATCTTCAGCCTTAACCCCTATATCTGGCTCTGGGTTTTTGTTACTAATACAAATTAGAATCTGTACTACACAGGCACATGAGGTACTAGGTAACCCACATTTCGTAGATTGGAAACTGGATATAGTGAGGGAAGGAAGGGCTAGGCCAATGGCACACAGCTGGCAAGTGCCAGCCCCAGGTTTTGAGCATCAGTTCTTAAGAAGCTGTGTTATGTTTTTCTGCCTCTCATCTGAAATGTTCTTGGTTGTGTTTTATTTCTTGCTTCTTAAGCTTTGGGATTTGTTACCACACCTTTTGGAAGAAGCTTCAGGCTTCTGGAGACATCTAAGTGACTGTCTTCAATGCTATTAGCTGATGGCTGAAAGGCTCATTTTTATCAAGAATTCCTAAACAATCCAATTTACAAAAGAAATAAAAAAAAAACCCCAAAACAGAAAACAAAGCAACCCCCTTAGACAACAACAAAAAACCCCCACAAAACTTCAAACCCCCACAACTCTGTAGATCAATTACTGACCACTGAAAAATAGAAGGAACAATATTTTCTATCGTGGAAGTTAGGAACAATCAGAATAATTTTTCAGCTGAAAGGCTCTTGAGTAATCACATAAAAGATAGATTGTATACCTACAGAAAGCCACGCCCGATTCTATAAACATGTCTACTTCAGTGAGATTCCAAAATGGTCGTAAAAAGGAGTTGCAGGCCTCAGCACGCTTTGTCAGGTTTCAAAGTTCTGTCTTAGCACAGAAACCCAGGCAATGCAAGTTAGGGAAAATCAGCAATGCCACGAAGGCATTTACAGAAAAAAAAAAAAAAGGTAAAAATGCTGTGCCTATACCAGCTCCTCCATCAAAAAAAAAAAAAAAATGCAAATATAAGAAGCCAGAAGAATGCTGAAGGACCTTGTGAGAAAGAGAAAACATGGAGAGACGGAGGGGGCTGAGTAACGATGGCTAAGCAGCACATGGCTTCTTTGTCCTTGTGGTGTGCTTTCTGAGGGCAGCACTGACAGTGTGTGGCACAGCAAGTCCTGGTGAAGAGTGCTGCTGTGCTCGTGGCCTTCGCATGATTAACGCTAGCGGGTCCACGCGGCTTCGTGCCAGACCACCAGAAGGTCTGACAGCGTTCTCCAGGTTACAGTGCTTCAGGATCTGACGTTCTTCATCTTAAAACATTTTGTGAACAGGGTCTGAAGAGATGGCTCAGTGGTTAAGAGCACTTGTTGCTCTTTCATGGGATCCAAGTTAGGTTTCCAGCATGCAAGCCAGGCAGTTCAACAGCCTCTCACTCCAGTTCTAGGAGCCCTAAGCCTCTGGCCTCTGTCACCTGCATCCACTTGTACATTGCCTTACAGACAAGCATGCATACTAATAGTTATACACACCCTTACAGACATATATACTAATAGTTACACACACCCTTACAGACATATATACTAATAGTTAGACACATTCTTACAGACATATATACTAATAGTTACACACACCCTTACAGACAAACATGCACACTAACATTTACACACACCCTTACAGACATACATACTAACAGTTACACACACCCTTACAGACACACATGCACACTAATAGTTCTACACACCCTTACAGACATACATGCATACTAATAATTAAAAATAAGCTACATATTTAAAAATATTCCATGACACTGAGAAAACATAAAAATCTACATTTGTCTGTGTGAAATATCAAGATATTCAAGAAACAGCTAAAAAATTCTATGAAAACAAATACACTTCAACTGGGGAAAATGAATTCATGAAGATTAAAACTGTAAGTCAGTAATTGCAAAATATAGTTTTAGTTAATTACAGTCTCGCCTTGATTAAGTTCCGAGGTGGAGACATAAGGTGTTAGTAAGTAAAGAAATATAAATTTATTAAGAGTTACATGCAGGGGTTAGATCTATTTTTAATTGTTTTAGATTGGAGGCCGTTTCAAAAGTAGACAAAGCTCTGAGCCAGGACCTTCCTGCACAGTGAGTGTGATGGCCCTCCCTGCTGGGGTCTCAGTGCCTTAGTATGAGAAGCAAGGAGCGAGGAGCGTGGGATTTCTTCTCGTGGCAGCCCCAGACTGCTAAGAAGATGTAAAAACTGCTTTTGACAACTCCCCTGGAATGACAGTAACTCCATTTCTGGAAAGCAAGTGACAGACAGAAGCTTTTCCAGCAGCTCGAAGATAGAAGGCAGAAGCAGGCTTCAATGACTGCCCGCTCGCGGAGGAGCCTGGTCCACTGTAGCTGCTCGTGGGAGATTAGAACTTGACCCGCCTAGTTTAGCCATTTCTGAGAGCGACTGCTCATGGGCAGCGGTCTGACTTGCCAAGCACATGGATGGTGTCTGAGGTGAGGACTTTCTCCCCAACAGCTGAGAGACCCTGTGGAGCAGGAAAACCCTCACCTGCCCATGGAGACCTAAGGGAATGGCTGACTCCTGCCCTGCTCTTCTGAGGGTCTCAAGTTTCTTGTAACTTTTAATTTGTGCTCTTTCTTTCTTATCCCCTAACACAAAGTGGTATGTTAAAGAGAATCTGGGTGGTGGTGGTGCACACCTTTAATCCCAGTACTGGGCAGGATGAGACAGATGGATCTCTGTGAGTTCGAGGCCAGCCTGGTCTACAAGAGCTAGTTCCAGAACAAGCTCCAAAGTTACAGCAAAACCCTGTCTCAAAAAACCAACCAACCAAACAACCAAACAAACAAACAAACAAATTGGAATCGAATGAGATGAATACTAATAGGCCTGAAATCTTTGTTTTAGTTTCAATTTGAATGTGTTTTGCTTTGGGAATTTTTAAAGAAAATTATGTGTATGTGTGTGTGTGTACGTGAGTATGGCTCCTCCAGAAACAACAAATGATCACATCTGTGATCAGAATCAGAATTCCCTGGAATCAGAATTATAAGGAGTTGTAAGCTACCTGATGTGGATTCTCGGATCTGGTCTACTGCAAGAATAGTATGCATTCTTAATTGCTGAACTGTTTTTCCAGCCCCTGTACATGCTTTTAATAGAAGAATATGTTTATAAGAATTCTGATGACAGATTTTAGCTACTGAGAATAACAACAAAAATTTATGCTCTTCAATGATCTGATAGAGAAACTATATCAAGAAATGAGAAAGAACTAAAGGTTAGCATTGACAACAAATCTCAATTAAAAGAAAAAAAATTCCAGTAGTCATACAGTAGACCTGATACAACATGGCTTGAAATGCCAAATGTCTTAATCTCTTGGCTAAATTTCCCTCTTCTTGGCCATAAAACAACCCCTAGGAAGCAAACAAAAAGTTCTTCAGTTATTCTTAACTCTCTTTGTATCACTCAGTTTTTTTTTTAAAGATTTATTTATTTATTACATATACAGACAGTATCCT
>NC_022009.1:53488118-53492849 GCF_000317375.1 Microtus ochrogaster
ATGGTTGTGAGCCACCATGTGGTTGCTGGGAATTGAACTCAGGACCTTTGGAAGAGCAGGTGGTGCTCTTAACCACTGAGCCATCTCTCTAGCCCCCTCAGTTTATTTTCAGCTGAGAAGAGAAGACCATGTAAACAAGGAATCCTGCCTTGTGAGTCAGTTAAAAGTTTACCTGCATCAGGTTCACCAAGAGCAGCAGAGCCCAGGATGATCAGGAGCATGGAGTAAGTTCTGCATCATGTTTTAATGTGGTTTTGTTGTCGTTTTCAAACATCTGAGAAGGAGCAGAGTTTCCATCAGAAGCTTGGAGGAAGTGCAAACAGAAAGCACAACATGTCCACAGACGTCAGCATTTCCCACAGGAATTGCAACACACGGAAAAAACTATGCATTTCTGGGCAAAAATACTTCTCTGTTTACTTTTAATATACATGATAAAATTAACTTACTTTTAATTTCCCTACCTTTGCTTTGTAAATGTATCAAACCAATGAGTCTTCTACTATCATAATATTTTTTCCTTTTTATTATTATTTGAATTTTCCTTCCATCCCTCCCTTCCTCCCCCCTTTTCTCCCTCCCTGCTTTGGGTACTTGTGTGTGAACTGGAGCACTTGTGTATAGGACTGAGGGCAACTGTGGTAGCGGGTTCTTGCCTTCTGCCTTATTGAGGCAGGGCACCTTCTCTGTTTCTGTAATACACACTCTAGTCCACCCATCCACCAGCTTCCTGTCTTTGCCTCAATTCTTGTCATAGAGTGCTGGGTTACAGATGTGTACTGCATTTGGTTTTTAATGAGGGAATCAGACTCAGGTTGTCAGATTTGTACCTGCTCAGACAGCGTTCTAACCCTATAATATTTTTCAGTGAGGTCAGCAGTTTAAATTATTATTTCTAATAACGTCTAGTAACTCGTATTTCTTAATATTCATCAAAAAGTGAGACCTTTGTATGTGCTCCTAAGAGTTGCTCACAAAGTTAGGTATTGGACACACACATTGCTGTGGAAGACAGCTGTGCACAGGCTGCTAAAACAGTGTAGGGTCTGGTGACTTCCTCAACAAGTCCACTCTTCTGGGGCTTTGGCACAATCCCAAACTTACATTCCCTATTTCTGAGCTGGCTGGTAATAAAAATTTGTCATTGTTTGGACAGGTTGGAAAGAGAGAAGCTGTCTCTGTCTTTTCTTGCTTCAGTATTTAGGAATGCTGATACAACACTGCAGTCAGAATTAGTAAACAAAGCAATTTCTTTACAGCTCACCCAGCCAGCAGCACCCAGCTGGACAGAGTGAGCCAGCTATGGCCCATCTCTCAGGCACAGCAGCGGCCCTTCCTACCATGGATCCTGTCCTAGGGATGACCACTGCAAGCTCTGTGTCCCCCTTTGCAGATCACTGTGCTCAGCTCTGTTCTCTGACGATGCTTGAGTTGTTAAAGCATAAATAGGTGTTACCTACAGCGACTAATTTTGCAAAGAAGATAGAAAATGTTGGGTAAACAGATCCAATTAGGACAGAAGCCAGTGTGCCCAGAACAAAAAGGCCATTCAGACTTGTTTAATTTAGGTATTTTTAATAGTGAAACTTCCGGAAGAATTGTCTATAAATAAAACAAGTTGATTAAGAACAATATCAGTCTGAGGATATTATGGAACCCAGAGAAGTGAGGCAGGACAAAGAGAAGCACACTGGAACCTAGCAAATAGAACAGAGGGCAGTGTACAGTTGTATTTTTCTTAGAAAAAATTATCAGTTTTATTACCAATGATGAGTCTCATACATAAAGGAATCTTACACCAAAGTGATGATTTATACAATGTCAGCTTTTGGAATTCCACTCAGTTGCTATCTGTAGTAATAGGAGCGGCGGAGCTGCGTCCCCAACACCCTGGCCACCTGGCTAGTTTATGCTCTGAAATAACAACACACAAACTGTATTCTTTTAAACACTACTTGGCCCATTTCTATCTAGCCTCTTCTAGGCTAACTCTCACACCTGGACTAGCCCATTTCTAATTATCTGTGTAGCCCACGAGGTGGCTTACCAGGGAGATTCTAACCTACGTCCATCCTGGGTCGGAGCTTCATTGCGTGTGCCTCAGAGAGCAGAGCTATCCCTGTGTCCGCCCAGGAGAGGGGAGCATGGCGTCTCTGCTCCAGAGAGCAGAGCTGTTGAGTCTGAGCTCACTTCCTCTTCCTCCCAGCATTCTGTTCAGTTTACTCCTCCCACCTATGTTTTAACCTATGAGGGCCAAGCAGTTTCTTTATTGCTTAACCAATGAAATCAACAGATTGATATATGACACTCACACATCAGCTATCACTAAGAAAGTACAAACTGGGCCTGGAGAGGTGGCTCAATGGTTAAGAACCATGGTTTGATTCCTAGGACCCACATAGCCACCTGTAACTCCAGATCCAGGGGATCTGGTGCCCTCCTCTGACCTCCTCAGGCACTACACACATGTGGCGAACAAACATACATGCAGGAAAACACAAAAAGCAAAATAAAAAAGAGAAAGCAAATATTAGGTCACATGTCATGTAGCTAAGAATCACAAGAAATAACAGAATCAATTTTCCTTAATCTTGTCAGACTGAATTCAATGCTCTAAGAGAGGACAAGGGTTAGGCAGGAAGCCTGCACAGAAAGTGCAGGAGGTCAGCCTCGAAAGTGTTCCAGTGTGGTTGTGTGACTTGGTGTGAGGGCATGTGCACTGCAGGGTGCTTGGGCTGTGTGCTCAGAGCCAAGACTGGAATGATGGAGCCCCATGCAGTACAGGTGAGATGGCCAGGAAAGCTGTGAGCCCATTGCGTGTTTGATATTGAGTTCATAGTTAGCTGTCATGCATTCAGAAACGTTTTACTCTTGTCATTTAAAAAAAATTTTTGTGATCCCAGCATTCAGTTCCATGCCCCTGTATGCAGTCTTGAGGCACAGTTTTAAAAGGATTTTTTTTTTCCTCTAGGATTTAAAAAAAAAAAAAAAGCAGGTTTTTTTTTTTTAAAAAAAGTATTGCTTAAACAGAATTAAGTAGATAGAAAAGAATAAAGTAAGACAAAATCAAAATGAAAAATCCCTGAAAAGTCACAAATAATGTCATATCTAATATATTACGGATTATAGAATGTCTTAAGATAATCTGATGTAAAAATATGAAGTAGGCATTTTCTTTAGAGACACAAACAAGTCTGATAAAGTTAAAAATTTCATTTGATCTGTTTTTGAATTTTATTGAGTTATAATTTGCAAATAGCCAGTTACACATACATATGTAATTTACTTATCACCAATTGCACATGTGTGTGTATTTTGGGAGTTTAGAAGTAGCCTGTTATTGGTGAGTCTATTAACACAATTACATAGATAATACAACTTCCATGGAAGGACCCCCACCTTTGCCAGCCAAGTCTCTTCAGCCTCTGGTTGCCATCAGCTCCTCATCCCGCAGCTCACACTGGCTCTGGTCCTCACTGTTTCCTCTTTCCCTCACTTTGTCATGGGGATGGTGCTGTTTATTTATTTTTTTTAATGCTTTTAATTTTAATTTAATGTTTTTAATTCAGGAGTTCAAGTTCTATAGAAGATAATTGGTTTATAAATACTTCCAGTTTATGGTTTATCCTGTTACTTAAATCTGTTTTATAAAAGGAAATATTCTTCACTAATAATGTCTGATTTATTCTAATCAGTATGTTTTTGGTAATGTTATCTAGGAAATCTTAAAGTCATAAAGATTTTCTACTGGGTATTCTCACATAAAGTCAGTGTTTTTACATTGGTAAAATTTGTGTGTGTGTGTTTGTGTGTGTGTGTACATGCACATCTATGCATGCACATGCCACAGGGTATAGGTGGAGGTCAGGGGACCACGTGCCAGAGTCTGCCGCCAGAGTTGGCGACTGCACTCGGCTGTCAGAAGACTTTTAATCACCAAGCCATCTTATCACCTGATTTTTGTTTTGTTTTATTTCACTACTGATTGTTTTTTTTTTTAATCAAATGCTAAACTTTACTCTGTTGGTTTCTTGAAATAGATAAAAATTCCTATGGTGACTTTTGACGACATCCACAGCGATGAACAATCTTACAAGAGTTTAGTTCTTATATTCAAGGGCTTGTGAGAAAAGTTTTTTTTTCCTCTTCATTTAGATTAATGACCTCTGATTTCTATCCAGAGAGCTTCTCTGAGCTTTGGGACTATATACTAAAAACAAAACAAAGCAAACAAACAAACAGAAAACTAAACAGACCATAAATAAACAACAAAAAACAAAACAAAACAAAATCTCCAAGAATAGGATGTAAAATTGAAAATTATTTTTTTCAATATTTAAAAGATTGATTTTATTAATTTAGTTTGCTCACATGCTTGTATGTATGTGCATGTGTGTCATTGTGTGTCTGGTAAAGACAAGGCTCTTTTTTTACAGGTCTTGTCAGCCTGAAAATTATTTTTATGTGTTTATACAAATAAACCTTTACAAAAATCAAAGTGAGAGAGAAGAGGGGGGAGCCTAAGTGTGAACACCATGAAGTGTTGTAATATGAGCGGCGGGCTGCTTCCCACCACCCGGCTAGTTTTATACCCGAAATAATTACACAGAAACTGTATTCATTTAAACACTGTTTGGTCTATTAGTTCCAGCCTCTTATTGGCTAGCTCTTACATATTGATCTAACCCATTTCTAATATTCTGTGTAGCACCACGAGCTGGCTTACCAGGG
>NC_022009.1:53494564-53500764 GCF_000317375.1 Microtus ochrogaster
CCAGTCCAACATGGCGGAGCTGCTTGTGCCTCTGAGCTGTGGCAAGCACTGTTCCAGGCACATAGCAAGTCCACATTGAGATGGAGCCACACTCAGCAGTTTAATTCTGAGACTGAGCATGCGGCAAAGAAACTCTTTTCATCCAAGTTACAGCCAAATCTGACATGCAGAGCACTGCGCAGTCTTAAAACACCTCTCTGTATAGCGGCAGGAATCCACCATGCTCTTCCGCCTGCCTAAGCCTGATTCTGCCGTCTGCCCAGGTGCAGGCAGGGAGCACTGAGCCATGGGCATGGTCTCAGAGCACTCTCCTTCCGATCCCAAGTGGGAACACAAACATCCAGTCCCATAAAAGTCATTGAAATGCTTTAAAGCCAGAGTTTGCACTGGTGGCACAGCCCCAGGAAGCCGCACATGCTTGTATGTATGTGCATGTGTGTCATTGTGTGTCTGGTAAAGACAAGGCTCTTTTTTACAGGTCTTGTCAGCCTGAAAATTATTTTTTGTGTTTATACGAATAAACCTTTACAAAAATCAAAGTGAGAGAGAAGAGGGGAAAGTCTAGGTGTGAACGCCATGAAGATCACATAGTTGTAGCTAAAGTGTGAAAGAACTACGGCTGTGTCACATAGGACATCAGAAGGACTGGGGTCCGCAGTCCAGACCTCAGGCATATAACTGGTGGCTGAGAGGGAGAAGGTGAGCTGGGAGTCAGCAGGAAGAGCTAAGGAAGAGCGTTAATCTGAATTGTTGAGAGAAGAATGGCTTTCTAGTTTGGGAGATAAGAATGGGCCCAAGAGAGCTGTTGCGTGATTGTCAGCTGGAAACAAAGACACTGAAGCCCCACAGAGGAATTGTTCAGATGAGGGACCTCTGGCTGGAGGTTACCAAACACATAACAGCACCCAGGTTCCGGTAATGGGGCCTGAGGAGAGAGAGAGAGCCTAGGGCTCAGGGAAGTCCGTGGAGGGAAGATGCTTATGAAAAGTTGTGCTGGTTGGTTGGTTGGTTTTGTTTGTTTGTTTCGTTTCCCTCGATTTGACTCAATCCAACACCGTTTGAGGGAACCTCAATTGAGAAACTACCTCCAAGTCTGTGGGTGATTTTTGTGTGGGCAGTGTCACCCCTGGGCAGGTCAATGTATAAGAAAACAAACTGAGCAAGCCGCTGGGAGCAAGTCAGTAGCAGCCTCCATGGGCCTCCGCTTCAGTTCCTGCCTCCAGGCTCCTGTCTTGAGTTCCTGCCCTGAGTTCCCTTCATGAAGGACTCTGTCAGCTGAAATAAACCCCTTTCTCCGAAGTTCCCTTTGAGCATAGTGTTTTTCGCAGCAAAAGAAACCTAACCAGGGAAGGTATTGAAGACCTTCAACTGTGGGTCTGGAAGCCATGGTGGGTTAAGTGGAAGGAGATAAATTGTGAAAGAGAAATGACACCGGGTAGGGTGGTGACTGAAGAGAGTACTGAGTGGTGCTGGGGGCAGGGAGGGATACAGCAGGGTGACCTTTGTACTGGGAGCA
Organism: Microtus ochrogaster; assembly: GCF_000317375.1. NCBI lineage: Eukaryota > Metazoa > Chordata > Mammalia > Rodentia > Cricetidae > Microtus > Microtus ochrogaster. The sequence goes on from NC_022009.1 coordinate 53,496,081, forward strand.
GGGAAGAGGACACCTGGGATCAGGTACCCCTACCCAAGGGAGCTGGCTTAGAGACCCAAACTGCAGCTGGCGGCTGGTCTGTTTCCAGGCTGTTGCAGCGGGAGTAGCCAGTGAAAGAGGTGTTGAGATTAGTTAGAACCCCTCTCCACCAGGACTCTGCGCAGAGAAGGTGGGCAGTATGTGAATGATCAGTCCAGAGACTGATGCTGGGCTGGTTGCAGCTCTCAAGGTCATTTCCAGCGTAGGCTGCCTTTTCCTCCCTTGATAGCAGGCTTGCCTTCTAGGCTATTCACTTGCTCCTGGTCCACAAGGCCCCGGGGAAGTCCCATTGGATGCCCTCTAGACACAATATCCGGACCCAATTTAATCTGGGGTGGCCCTGGTGGTGTTCCGCACACCTCAGGCTGCTGTTTTTTGTTTGTGTGTTTTTGGTTTTTCTAGACAGGGTTTCTCTGTAGTTTTAGAGCCTGTCCTGGAACTGGCTCTTGTAGACCAGGCTGGCAGGCTGCTGTTTTAACCCATGGTTTGCCGTGTAGGAAGGAACAACATGCCTTTATAAGACTTTTTTTTCTTCCCAGCAAAGACCTTTGACAAAAATGTGGTTCAGTAGATGACCTCCTTAGTGTCGTGGGCAGTGAGAGCGACTGTGAACTTAATGGCACAATACTATTTTATTGTACATCAATTATAAATTTCATAAGGATTAATTGGGTATTGGAGAACATGTATACAAGCACTACCTTTTGATGGTGGATGACTTCCTCAGACTGGTCAGCACAGAGGGACTTGGAGCTGCTCACATCACACAGAGAAATAGAGCTGCTTTTTTCCTCAGTGGAACACGTCTTTGCCTCCATTTGTTCATCAGCTTTTTTAATATCCTTAAACAAAGAATGTATCGGCTCTGATAACAATGCCTTAAAAATACAAAGGCAGCATAGGGAGATAGCTCAGCTGGTAAAGTGAGGACACAATTTTGGTCTCCAGAATTCAAGATTTTAAAAAAGCTGGGAATGACAGAATGTCCTTAGTATCCTAGTGCTGGGATGGGAGGAAAGGGAGCTGTAGGATGGGTTGGGAGTTGAGGGAGGGGGACAGCTGGAGGTGAAGATATGCAGGGATAGATAGAGATAAGTTGATCCTTGGGGCTTGCAAACTTGCTAGTCTAGCCTGCTTGGTGAGTTCTAGGCCAGTTAGAGACTCATTCTTAAAAACAAACAAGCACATATGCACACATGCACACACACAGGAAAAAATACAAAGGTATTTGTTGTGTCACAATAAAGTTTGTGTGTGTGTGGCCAGGACCTGAGATCAATCTTAGGAGACAATAATACTTTTCTGGCCATTAGCCACAGCCCAATCCAGAGTGAGACTTCAAAGCAAAATGGGTCTGTGTGCATTGGGACTTCTTGAGAATTAAAAAAAAAAAATACAGAGAAGTCAAACTAACTATGAGTAAGTATTAAAATATACATTAGGGTTAAATTATAAGATAGATTGCACTGAACATAGTTTTTCTTTTTCTTGTAATTTAGAAACATGCGGGCAGTTTCGTGAGACCCCCAAGCAGAGCTCTGCAGTGAGCTGGCAGGAGAGAAGCCTGAGCTCAGAGAGGCAGAATCAGGGAGGCAAGGACAGGACCACATTCCAGGGATGGTCGGATTCCTCAGCAATCTGGGGAGCAGTTAATGAATTACACAGAGACACAGTAACTTGAAAGTCTGTAGTTACAGGTACTTTTACACTATCGCCTTCTTTTCTGTTATTTTTCCACTGTGTAGGAAATCTTTTATTTGACTATTCTTTTTTTGTCCAGAGTTATTTAATCAGTGGGAAATTTAAAATAAAATTTAACCTGATTTCATAGTAAAGCTTTCTAAGGAGAAATTCTGTTGTTGGTCAAAGACAACTCATTTTTCTAAGGAGCTTGCTAGACAAAAGAACAACGAGAGGACGTGATGTTAGAGATTCTAGGTAGAGACAGGAAGATTAGGGCCAACCAAAACTGAAGATGTATGGAAAGTCCTTACAGAAATCCACTAATTTGTAAGGTAACCAAAAAACACAATTGAAAATAATAAAAAAAAAAGGAACTTGAACATAGATATCCTGCATGGGTAAATAAAATCTTAGTGCCAGGCCTCAAACACCTCCTTACAACTCAAGGAGTCCTCAGAGGCCTCCAAAACAATATAGGCTGTTGTCTTTACTCTTGGTTGCTCAGCAAAACCAGAAGGTGAGAAGTTGTTGAAAATAAGACGTATTTTGTTAAAAGACATAGAGAAAGCATACTATGACTGACCTAAGAACTTCCTTCTTGCGGGCTGGCTCTCCTAGTGCAGGAAGGCTTTAGATAGGGAGCTGGGTGGTGGTGGGGGCCAGGAGTAAGCAGGAAAGGCAGCAATAGTCTTGCCCAGCACTGGACCTGAGTGCCTACCAGTCAAGGTGCTACAATAGCAGCAGGAAGCTTATTGGAGTAACCAACTGCTTTTTTATTGGATCTGAGACCTGGAAACAGGAGGGAATTGTTGCATAATATCGTAAACAAGCTTAAAAGCCCATGGATTGAATGGTCATAAGTCTTAGAAGGGAACATATGTCGTATTGTTAAATGAACAACACACCAAATTGTCTTTTAAATATTTACGCTTGGGGTTGGGGATTTAGCTCAGTGGTAGAGCGCTTGCCTAGCAAGTGCAAAACCCTAGATTTGGTCTTCAGCTCTGAAGAAAAAAAGAAAAGAAAAAAAGAAATATTTATTTTTATATTCATAGATTAGTGCTGCTCTCAAGCTTGGCTAAAGACAATAGCTTCTGCAGTGGCAGCAGTTAATGCAGAGACTGGTAGCTGGCTGAGATGCAGAGAATAAGTGACTGTGGAGTGCTACCTCAGGGCTCAGGGCACATAGTAGAAGAAAAGGCAGAGGACTTTGAAGAGTGCTGTGAATGCCCTTGTCTGGACACGACACAGCCGTTCTATTCAGTAACTCACTTCAGCCATGATTACTAGAACAAAATCAAGCCAACAAGGTCAATCAATATTCCAACAGGCAGCACTAACTGGACTCAGAGGCTTACAAAAAAAAAAAAGCAAAAAGAACTGTACATAAAGGTGGGAGGGGGTTGTTGGGGAGTATATTTGGAAGTTGGGGTTGGGAGGAATGTATACATTGTATACATGTACAAAATTGTCAAAGTACACATAAAAGATATTCTGAAAAGTCCGTCTCAGCCACGAGTGGGTAATGCATGCCTTTACTCCCAGTACTTTGTACTTTGTGAGTTTGAGGCCAGCGTGATCTACAGAGTGAGTTCCAGGACAGCTAAGGCCACACAGAGAAACTCTGTCTCAAAAAACAAAACAGAAAACAACAAAAAACAAACAAAACAGAAAATTTGCATCTGTACTGGATTAATTTTTTTTTAGAATTTTTTTTATGAAAAAAAATTGCCCAAATGCGTATATATGTGTGCCTGGTGCCATGGAAGTCAGAAGACAGAATCAGATCCTGCGGAACTGGAGTTATGGATAGTTATGTACCATAATTTGAATGCTTGGGAGAGAACCCGGGTCCTTTGCAGGAGCAGCTCTACTCACTAGGCCATCTCTCTAGCGCCTCTGTACTTGATTTTATATCATATCCACTAATATACAAATCATTCCAAACACTTATAAGAATTAGTTCATTATTAATGAATTGATTACTATGTTTCCCTCATGTTAGGGATTAGAAAATAGAAACATAAAGAAATTAAGACATTTATCCTTGGCCCTGAAAGTGTAGCCTCCCAGAGTCAACTGGCAGTGACAGAACTCATTTCTCAAATTTCCTTCTACCCATGTGTATGTGCGTTCTCTCTTTCTCTCTCTCTCTCTCTCTCTCTCTCTCTCTCTCTCTCTCTCTGTGTGTGTGTGTGTGTGTGTTTGTTTGTGCTTGTGAATGTGGAGGCCCAGGACCAACACTGAGAGTCTTCCTTGTCATTCTCCAATCTTCAAGGCAAGGACGAGTTGGACAGTTGTGTACTGTGCATTCTGTTTCTTCTGAAATGATAGGCGTCCCACCCTGCACTCACACACTGGTGGGAATCTGGAATTACAGCGGTCTGCCACTCTGGAGGGGATCTGGAATTGTGGGACTGGGGGGTACCACATGGTGGGAATCTGGAATCTATCTGGTCTTCACACTTACAATTATTAATAAAAAACTAAAGATGTGTTATTCTAAAGAAAGCCTAAGTATCCTGCTTCTTAAAGATCTCAAAAAATGATGAATTTGACCCTCAATTATGTTCTTTTCTTACCTAGTTATATTGGTTTGGAAATATTAAACTTAGTAACTTTATAAGTTAATGCCTCTAAGACAGCAATTCTCAACCTGAGGGTTGTGATCCTCTTGGGGGTCACATATTCGATATCCTGAACATCAGATAATTATATTATGATTCATAACAGTAGTAAAATTACAGTTATGAAGTACCAGTAAAACAACTTTGTGGTTGGGGGTGACCACAGCATGAGGAACTGTGTTAAGGGTGGCAGCATTAGGAAGGCTGAGAATCCCTGATCTAAGGAATGAAAATGATGTGAATTCAGTGTCAAGCAACATCTCAGATTTATCTATCTATCTATCTATCTATCTATCTATCTATCTATCTATCTATCTATCATCTATCTATCTATC
>NC_022009.1:53500864-53501314 GCF_000317375.1 Microtus ochrogaster
ATCTATCTATCTATCTATCTATCTATCTATCTATCTATCTATCTAATCTATTATCTATCTATCATCTATTTACTCTATTATCTCTCTATCTATTTATGGTTTTTTGAGACAGGGTTTCTATACATAGCTCTGGCTGTCCTGGAATTCACTCTGTAGACCAGGCTCATAAATATCTGTTTGCTTCTGCTTCCTGAGTGCTGGGATTAAAGGTTTGTGCCACCACTACCTGTCCTTACTTTTCCTTTTAAAGGAAATACAGAATATGGACAAATATGAAATAAAAATCAAGTAGTTAAGCAAGTAGATTGTACTTTCTTTGTTTTGATTCTCTTTTAGTGTGTATAGATGACGTGTTGTATGTAAGTACAAGTGAATGTGCACATATGCACATGCGGGTGTGCACATGTGTGTGCATGTAATGTGTATAGGCCAGAGTGTGCACATGTGTGT
>NC_022009.1:53501584-53520389 GCF_000317375.1 Microtus ochrogaster
GCACATGTGTGTGCATGTACATGTGTATAGGCCAGAGGCTAAAACTGAGGAGCTTCCTGCATTGTCCACCATCTTACTTTTTGAGGTAGAGACTTTCATTGAACCTGGGTTCCTGAGTTTAGCTAGACAGTCTGGCCAATGAGCTACAGAGATTCTCCTGTCTCTGCCCATCTCAGAGCTGGAGTCGCAAGTGGAGCCACTGTGTCTTTTCAGCACCCTCCCCACTTTAAATGCAAAACAACAAAAACAACCAGGGTCTCACTGTAGCAAAAAGCAGGCCTGCTCCCCTATTGCAAGAGTTTCACTATGCGTCTCAGATTGACCTTGAACTCAAAAAGATCCTTGTGATTCTGCCTCCTGAAAGCTGGGATTACAGGTCTGAGCCACCATGCTCTGTTTAAGATTATATTTCTACCTTCTGTTTTGTTTTCATTACTTTTATGCTCTAGCCCTTCTGCCCGGCTTCAAGGAACTTCAAATATTGCTCTCTCACTGTCTGTAGTTATTTTCCCAGCACTCCTCTGTCTGCATGGAAGGCTGATCTTTCCTTTTCAGCTGCACAAGGAAGTGTTTGCTTTTGTCTATTTCTGCACTGCTGTCCCATCCCTCTGACTTTCTTCTTGGTTTTACCCCCAACTTTGCAGCCTTCTAATCACTTCCTTGAGGTTTGTAACCCTGTCCCCATTGGTCCTGCTGCCTATGTTACAGAGATACATGCAGATATAACATCCTGTAAACACTACCTGGGTCATGACGAGTGGGTAATACAGCCCCTGCTTTGCCATTAGTTCAGCGTGAGTCCCTTCCTCTGCTACCATGCCGTTCTTCATAGTCACAATCAGGTCTGCCCCACGAATACTGGAAAGAGGGTGTGCTACCAAAATTGTAGTCCGACCTTTGCTCGCCTACTGAAGAGAAGGTGTGGAAATAAGCAGACGAGAGTTAGAAATGATCTCTGCAAAAGTCAGGACAACTAATTTTCACAGTATTAGTTTACAAGGAATCTTATCCTGGGATATAGAAAGTCAGAATATTTAGCAGATTAGAAAGGCCAGTAGAAATTAGAATATAAAAAGTAATTTAGTCTAAATGGTGTTTCTCTCTCTCTTTGAGAGAGAGAGAGAGAGAGAGAGAGAGAGAGAGAGAGAGAGAGAGAGAGAGAGAGAAAGAGAGAGAGAGAGAGAGAGAGGCCATAGTATCTTAGCACTGGAAAGAAACCTAACAAGAAATTTTTAGCAGTTTTGTGATTAGCCCAAATCTTTTGCCCTTTTTCTTTTGGGAGCCATCTTTTTCTTCCTAATTATCAGGAGTTGTTTGCACAGTCTAGTTATGGGGCTTGGTGAGAAACTATGTATTATCCCAACTGTTTCTCCCTCATATGAGGTTTTCTTCTCACGCTAGCTTGTCTTCCAATGGATAGAAACGTCCGATTTTAGAGATGTCCACTTTAGTGACTCATCTCTTTTCCAATTGTGCCTTTTGAGTCCTATTTCAAAATATTACCCTCTGTCACACACAGATATTTTTCTGTCTATTTTTTTTATTATTGTGCCTCTCATGTTTAAATCTTTAATTTACCTGGAGTTGATTATTGTGCATGATGTCATTGTTGGGTTTTAATTAAATGAGTGTTCTAGTGACCTCATCATAGGTAAGGTCTGTTTCTGCCATCCAGGGCACCTGTCACTACACTATGATACTCTGTGCTAGCTGGCATACACCAGAACTGAAACAGTTCTGTGAACCCATTTGAGCCTCTGAGCTTGTTTTTCTCCATGTGGCTGCACTTGCTAACCCTGAGCTCAGTGCTTCCCATTCAAGCCCGGCCCAGGAGCAGGTGCTCGGCAGGCACACTGCAAGTGATTGTCCGCATCACTGCTCATCTATCACAGACATTTAATTTTCTTATTTCTAATTCTATTATCCTCCATTTCAGAGAAGGAAAGTGGAACTCTGAACACCAAGAAGCTTGTTTTGATCCCCTGGCAGCCCTGGAAAGGTGATGTTAGGCTCAGATGCAATTGCTTCCTCCTCCCTCTGAAAGGATATGATTACTGAGGTGAAGGAGACTTGTTTTAAAGTCTCGCAGTTCCAATCTATAAGAACAGGAAACTCTTCAAAGCATTGGTGATTCAGAATCAAAACCAATGAAATCATGTTAGAATGCTACATGGGAACTGCGGAAGAAAATTAATGTCTTTTGTTATGACAATGTTTAAAATATCTGTAGGAAAAAAGACTAAATAAGATATATCAAAATATTAATAGTGCATGTATTTAATTATTGGACCTATGAATTGTGATTTTTTGAATTTTCAGATTTTTATTTAATATAAATGTGCAGTGATGAGGCAAGCAGGCCTCCTTTTCATCCCACCTGGCTCCCGCATGGCTAACTTAGCCCCGGAAATAACAACACACAAACTGTATTCATTTAAACACTGCCTGGCCCCTTAGTTTTAGCCTCTTATTGGATAATTCTCACATCTTGATTAACCCATTTCTAATAATCTGTGTAACACCACGAGGTGGTGGCTTACAGGGAAAGATTCAGTATGTCTGACCTGGCGACTGGCCCCATGGCGTCTGCCCTCACTTCCCTTCTTCCCAGAATTCTGTTCTGTCTACTCCACCCACCTATTTTCTGACCTATCAGGCCAAGCAGTTTCTTTATTAATTAACCAAAGAAAGCAACAGATAGACAGATGACTCTCCTCCATCATAAATGTATTGTACTTTTACTTAAAGTGATAAAATAATTAGGGAAAATGTTCTCTTTCTGAAAGGTTGTGTCCCCATTGTAACCTCTGCATGTACACAAACGAGCCCATGCCATCATGAAGAACGGGAAACAGTTCCTTGGTGTGAGTAAGGTCTTTTGCTAGTTTTTTTTTTAAAGCATCTCATGATGTCTTGGAGAAATAACTATTGGGATACATTTAATTTATTACTATTCAGGACAGTAAGGCAGAGCACAAGACTGAAAGCTTTCGACATGACTGTGGATTATTATGGAAAGAAACCAGGAGGGAGAGACAAACACTGGAAGCCTCTACCATCACCAGGGCTAGAATTAAAAGACAGACCCTGTGAAGAAACCCGGATACGCCCATGCCAAGCCCAGCCGGCTTGGGGCCACTGTGCTAACTTTTCTTTCAGCTCTAACCTGTTCTTCTCTGGGAAATGTATTTTTCTTGATAAACTTCCTCTGTTTCTGCTACTATCCTCCTGCTCCTGTCCAAACCTCTTGTTTCAGGATGCAGAGACCTGGAAATCCCAGAGGCTGCCCACTGAAGCCATTATCTCTTAACATCACTAGGACATTCTTAGTGAGAAAAAAGGGGAGACTAAAAGATGGGGGCCATGCAATGACACCTTGAGAACACTTGAGTCTATGCTCTAGGATTTAGAACATAAAAGATAAGTGAGTTACTATCCATGTTCAGATGACACTAGAGTGTTCTTCTTGGGATTTGACTTTAAAATTCCGTAGAAAATTAATCTGGGCTTGAGAATTGTAATCAAAGCCATTGTTTGCATTATGCAGACCTTTTAAATAGTTTTAAGTCTAAAATATGTTAAAGTATCTGTGAATGTCATATATGTGCATATATTCAGACACACACATATATCTGTGTGTGTGTGTATGTGTGTGCTCACACCAAGTTGTACTTATGAGGGTCGGCAGACAGCTTCCCCCAGATCAAACTCAGATCATCAGGTTTGTCATCTCAGCCTTTACTAACTGAGCCATCTCATTGACCCGATATCCACACATTTGCTAAGAATGTATACACATACATAGGTAGCCCATAAACAAGCATACATTATATCTATGCATATGTGTGCATAGGTACATGCATATTTTATATCAGCCAATATAGCTACGAAAGCGGTGATGGAATAAATGGGTTAGTAGTGAAGAATAAAATGTGTCATTAAGAAATGAGGCTGGGTCTCTGAGTGATGTCAAAGTCATTATAAAGTCTCTCAGATTCCAGTACTCTGCTTTAAGTGAAATTGTGTTAATGTGAACACCCTTACGAGGCATTAAAGAAGAAAAGTTATTAAGGAAGAGAAAAATCCATCAGTGTGAATAGAAGAAGCAAAAGACACCCATTGCTGTTTCTGTGATGATGTTTCTACAAAAAGGTGAGACCTGCTGGAATGGAATGTTATGCAGATTGATGGCGTGTGTGTGTGTGTGTGTGTGTGTGTGTGTGTGTGTGTGTATGCTTAATGTCAACTGTAGCATTTATTTCTCCAAGTCACACCCTGGACCCATACCAGAGGAACTCTGGGAACTGCAAGCTGGTATCCAAAGAACCCCAAATCTGCACTTTCTTGTACTTAAAAACAACAGTGAACCAGCAATGTGAGACTCAGAAAAGATTCTGTCCACTTACCTTCTCCAGTAAAGTTTGAGCAACTGACTCACTTTCTGTGTCAAGAGCAGATGTAGCCTCGTCTAAGATCAGAATTTTGGGGTTTCGAACTAGCGCTCGAGCAATGATGATTCTCTGTTTCTGGCCTCCGCTCATCTGAGCTCCTTGCTCCCCCACTAGTGTGTTCAGTTTCTAATGAGATACAGAGAGGGAAAGGCTCAGAGATAGAAGGGTGATTAAATGATTAGAAGAGGAAATGACAAGCACATTTTGTGTTTTGATACCAACTTAATGACTGCTTTAGCTTGGCCATCCAGACTCCTTGATCTGATCATTGTAAAAATGAACATCTCTGAGAAAAGGTCCTTGCAAAGACAGTAAGGGAAGGTGACTTCGGACCAAACCAGATAAACAGAAAAATTCTTAATTGTAGTGAATTTTCAAATGTCTTTTAGATGACCTCAGAATACTTTAAAAAATATATGAAGCATACACTGTAATATAAGTATTTGTTCGCAGTTTGATAGGTTCTCTATACTTTTCCTCTTGGAGACTCTGAAAAGCAGGATGACAGAATGAACACCATTTAGCAGGGTGTGGTGCTGCCCACGCGGAAACCCAGTGCTGAGAAGTCTGGGCAGGATGCTCAGGAGTCAAGGCCATTCTCAAGTCAATGTTGGGTATAGGAGAACTCGCCTTAGAAACAAGCCCAAAAGTATGGTATGGTGGTGTATGGCTTTAATTCCAGCACTGAGGAGGCAGAGGCAGGTGGGTCTCTGTGAGTTCAAGCCAGTCTTGTTTATGTAGTGAGTCTCAGGACAGGAAGGGCTCTGTCTTAAACAAACAAACAAAACAAAAGTAACAACAACAAAAAAATCAACCAACCAACCAAAACAAAAACACCACACAAAGCCCAAACAAGCTGAAACAAAATTTATCACAACTTCTTTTTTAAAAGCCTTATTTTTTGCTAAAAGTATTTTTCAGTCTTGGGAAAAATTTAAGGCTCTGTTCTTTATTTATTTCTTGATAAATGCGTTTTTAATAAATTGAGCATTATTTTATTATAGTAGGATAGCTTCTAACATCTGTGATCTGTATTAGTCATATTCTGTTGGATTTTGGCACACATTTCAACAAGGATAGAAGTTTAAATATTCTTTCTAAACATTTAATTTCTAGAGACTTTTTTCTCTAAAAAAAAATGTTAGTCTTGGGGCTGAAGTGATGTCTCAGTGGTTAAGAGTACTTGCCACTTTGGTAGAGGATACACATTTGGTTGCCAACATCCACATGGTGCTAACAATCTCCTGTAACTCCCGTTCTCAAGGATCTGATGCCCTCTCCTGCTCTCCATGGACACAGCACACATGTAGTGCAGACAAAGAATCAAATACTCAATAAATGGACACATTTTATGGATACAGCCCTGTTGTTTTTGGCAAACAAGTTTCTACAGCATGCCACTGTCACACAGTTATGGAACAGAACACTACTGTGACCTACAAAATCTCAGGATCTTTTTGAGTCAAAAGCAGACATTGTTTCAAAATATTTACATTTGGTTTCCATAGTGCAAACTTATGTATCTGTCTGTCATCTCTCTCTCTCCTTTTTTTTTTTTTTACTTATTTTTGAGAGTATTTAGTGCAGACCAGGGTGACCTAAAATTTGCTCTGCAACCCAGGATGACCTTGAACTGTTTTTGTGTCTCTTTTCCCGCCTACACTTCCCAAGTGCTAAGATTACAAGCATGGGCCATAATGTCAGGATTTATATATGTGGTGTTGAGAATTGAACCTGAGGCTTCTTGCATGCCAGGCAAACCAGTGTGGTAGTTGTGGGTTTTGATCAGTGTGGTAGTGTTGTGGGTTTTGATTTTTGTATTTTACATTTTTTCCTTTGGTGATTTCATATATATGCAATGTATTTCGTTTATGTCTACCTTCTAGGACCTCAGACCATCCAACTCCCAACTCCTCGTGGACTCTCTCTGGGTTGGGTTCCAAACATGAAGCTCCCTGTGCCCTGCAGCTGGTCAAGCAGAGACATTCAGAACATGTTCTGGTACCGTGTGTCTAGCTGTTTCAGTTTCTAAATGGTGGTTTTTGAAAGAAGGTCTTAATTTAATTTAATCTTTCTTGTATTTATTTCCTCTTCTCTTGGGTGTTGGGGAAGGTGGGTGAGCCCAGGGTCTTGTGCACTCCAGGCAAACACTCCACACTAAGTTACTTACATCCCTAGCCTTTAGTTTCAGTTCTTTTTGTAATATTTTTAAGAGAAATTTCCTACATGTGTACAATGTATCTTGATCACATCCTCACTCTTTTTTGGGGACATTGTTTTATTTATTATCCAGCTCAGACTTCTCAGACACGACATTCTCCTGCCACTGCTCAGACACGACATTCTCCTGCCACTTCTCAGACACGACATTCTCCTGTCATTGCTCAGACACGACATTCTCCTGCCATTGCTCAGACACGACATTCTCCTGCCACTGCCTCTGGGTCACACATGCTTGGCCAGTTGAGTATTTCTTTTTTAAGATTTACTTTTTAAATCTCTATTTGTGTTTGTGTGTGTGTGTGTGTGTGTGTGTGTGTGTGTGTGTGTGTGTGTGCAGGTGCCTAGGGAGGCCAGAAAAGGGTATGTGGTCCACTGGTACTAGAACTACAGGTGGTTGTGAGCTGTCCAGTATGTGTGCTGGGAGCCAAACTTTGTCTTCTGGAAGAGCAGCAAGTGCTATTAACTGCTGAGCTGTCTCTCCTTTCAGCTTTACCCCTCTAAACAATTGCACATAGCTTCCCAATTCTTTGCTTACTGCAACACTGTGATTTTCTTCTTTCACCTACACTATTAATTAATTATTCTTTTGCGACTGTCTTACTGTATAGCTCAGACTGTCTTGTACTTGCTAAGTAATGTGGGCTGGCCTCTAAATGGTGATCCTCCTGCATCAGCCTACTAAGTGCTTTTCTAAATTTTCATTTTTGAAATCCAAGCTAATATTTTGCTCTATGACAAATTAATTTTTTTGGGTGTGGTGTGAGCAAAACCTACACAGTTCTTTGGTTGTCTTATTCCAGGGCCATCCATTTACATTTTTTTCACCTGCTTGATTCTATCCCACTTGTTAAAAATGGGCACGCGGGCCGTTTCTGGAGCCTGCGCCCTGCTGCTCTGCACGCTGTTTTGCCCCTCCACTTCTGCAGTAACCACTTCCAAGTCTTCTCTTGGACGAGATGCTGTGAGTGTCTGCTAGTTTTGTTGTTCTGTTTTTAAAGCTGCTGTGTCTACCTCTCACATTTTGATTTTATAAATACAAAATGGTTTTGGTGTTCATACACCATTTCCTACACATATACAAAAGATTTGTGGAATTCTCTAACTGGTGAAGAATCAGATTTATAGGTCAACTTGGGAAGAATATATCACCTTAAAAACATCGAATCTTTAGTAAGTAAGGTACAACTTAATTAGGACCTCTTTCATTATTTTGGTCAATCTTTTATTAAATGTACTTTTAAGAAATCTTAATTTTGATGATATTTTGAATGTTTTAATTTTTAAATTATGTTTGCTACCTTTTAATGATTCAGTTGATTTTTAAACGATGTTTGGGGTCATTAGTTGGTTGTTTTTCCTTTTTTAAAAATGTGTTTGGTAGTTTGTGTCTTCAAAGGGGTGACCCTTTCCAGGTTGTTTAGTCCACAGGCCATGGAGTTCATAGCATCCCCGTGTGGTCAGTGATGAGGATCTGTGGTCAAGAATGACCTTCCATTGTTGATTCTTCTTTTCCCATTCGCTACCCCCCTCTTTTTCCTTCTTCAACTCCCTCTTCCCCTAACCCCTTCTCTCTCTCTCTCTCTCTCTCTCTCTCTCTCTCTCTCTCTCTCTCTCTCTCTCCCTCTCTTTTCTAGTTAATACACGCCTGTGAACTTCAGTATTCATCATGCTAGTGTGTAGTTTCTCCTTTGGATTACAGCATTGTGAGTTACTATTAGGTTTGCTGTGAGGAGCATCTTGTCTATAAATGCCCTTTTAGTAAAGTGAGCACTAACTTGTAGAGTTGGGTTGAAGAGCTCACAGAATCTGTCCCCAATCTAAGTGAGAGGCAAGAGAGCACCGTGTGTTATAAGGAAATTCGCTGACAAGAGTGAGGTCAACTCCAGGGGAAAAGCCTTTAAACCACTAGTTATATTTCTGACTTACATTCCATGCTAATTACTATGATAAATCATGGCATAATATGCATTATTTTAAAAAGAGTTATTTTGTTGTAATTAATGCACATGGTGTGGTTTGTAAGTATGTCCCTCAAAATGAATGTTTTTTTGCTATTGTAACTTTCTGGAATGATAAGTTTTAGATGTACTTTAATTTCAACTTTCAAGTGTCAGATTTTTTTTTTAATAATATATCTTAGTGGGTGCATCCCACAATTTTTAAGTGGTTCTGATGAACTTAAAAACAGGATAAGTAGATAAATGATTTAATAATTATCACAAAATGCTCACTGATACATGTATTGTTGTCAAGAGTTTCAAATTTATTATGTCTTTTTTACAGTTCCCCATTTCTTACGCATTGTTTATTTCTTCTGCTCGGTCCCCTCAACCTTGCTCAACAATCCTGAGTGTGTTTGAGCGCGCCTTTCTCATATTAACCACTAGGTGGCGGTACAAACCAACATTTTTGCAGAAACCATTTCTCAGCTTGCGCTCAGGATTTTCTCAAATTTCTTTGTCCTGCTTTAACATGGGTATCATTCTCTCTCTTTAAGGTACAGTGAAACACAATAAAAATTAAATATAATAAATAACTTTTGCAACTGGTCTTTCTCTTTTGGACTTTAGAGCTTTCCCTTCTCTTCAGGTGTTGCATCTGAAATACTTCCCACATCAACCCTGGCACTGTACAATGTGAGTTAGCCCGCCCTGGGCTGTGCGGAACCCGGAGGTGCTCAGAATCCAGGCAGCACCATGCTCACCTTAGGGAAGGCCATTATGAAGTCGTAGGCATTTGCCTCCTTGGCTGCCTGCTCCATCTCTTCACTAACGCCTTTACGCCCAAACTTAATATTGTTACCAATGGTGGTCCCAAACAAAACGGGCTCTTGGCTGACCACTCAGATGTGCTCTCAGTAATGCCTCACGTTTTGATTTCGGATGTCGTTCTCATCCACTGTGATGTGCCAAACCAAAGAACCAAGCAAACTATGATGCCGTCTGAGGTCTTGACTTTCGACTATCTTCTTAAACCAAAGAATAAACCGAAAAGTAGTAATCTTGGCAAGGACTAGCTATATTTTGGTAAAATATTTATTGCATATTTTGGTAAAATATTTATTGTTCGAATAACACTGAGTTTTTTTTCCTGGTAGATTGGAACCAATAAATCTTCAAGAAACAACCAACTTAAAATCTCATGAAGCCACAAATTAAGTATTAGTAAGGTTGTCAATAAGATACAGGCACACAAACACTGTAGGTGCTACAGATGTTATTATGGAGACAGAAGCCATCAACTTTGCCATTTTCAGACTGATGGCACCGCTAATATTCTAGCCTTCCTCATTTCTCATTGCAATGTTCTAGCCTTCTAATTTCTCAGTGCAATGTTCTATCTAGTCTTCCTAATTTCTCAATGCCTGTTCAATCACAAAAGACCAAAGTTCCTTCTACTCATCGTTTTAACTCATAGTAAATAAGCTGTCTTCCTAGGTGGCACTGTTACCACAGCATATTCTAGGGACAGGGCCATCAGACTCCACTCCTCACAGCCTGGCATTTATGTGAGACTGGACACTGCTTTACCCTCATCCAGTGATTTCTTTAGTCGATATTAGCATGGACTTGATGTCTATAATATTTTAAACTTGAACTGAGACGTGCAATTTAAAAGAGACTAGCTTCTACAAGATTTTCTTTTAAAGACACCAATTGATGTTAAGGAAAAGCATCAAGAATCACGTTCCTGGGAATACCAGCTTCAGGCAAGAGTTAATGCCAACATTATAGATTATGGACAATGAGAAAGAGTGGGCCAGAGGGATGGCTCTGCATGTAAGGACATCTGCTGTACGAGCCTGTCCACTTGAATTCGATCCTTGGGACCCATATGATGGTGGATGGAGAGAAGCGGTTTCTGAACTACACAGGTGATCTGTAGCTTCTGTCATCCCCTCCCGGACACTCTCTTGAAATAGGAATAAATACAATTTTAAAAGAATAAGCATGCATTCTATAGATATTACTCTTCTAACACATTTTGAAATTCTATTTTTCTGTTGTTTGCTGTGCCATGGGTCAAACCCAAAACCTTAGCATTCCAGGCACACACTCACTAATACCACTCAAGTACAACTTCAGCTTTTGCTCTCTCTCTCTCTCTCTCTCTCTCTCTCTCTCTCTCTCTCTCTCTCTATCTCTCTCTCTCTCTTTTGAAAACATAGTTTCACTATGTAGCCCAGGCTTGGTCTAAACTCATGAGATCTCTTCCTCAACCTCCTGAGTGCTAACATTTTAGGTATGTAGGTATGTATCACCATGCCCAGCTAAATTTTGAAATTATTTAGAAGAACTAGTATGGTAGTTTAAGTGAAATTGGCCCCATGGGCTCATGGGGACTGGTGTTATTGGGAAGTGTGGCATTGTTGGAGGAATTATGTCACTGGGGGCAGGCTTCGAGGTCTCAGAGGCTCAAGCCAGGCCTAGTGTGGCTCATTGTCCTTTTGCTGCCTGCAGAACCAGATGTAGGACTATTCATCCCGCACCATGTCTGCCTGCCTGCCTGCTGCCAGGCTTCCAACTATGATAACAATGGACTAAACTGCTGAACTGTAAGTCAGACACAATTAGATGTTTTCCTTTCTAAGAGATGCCATGGTCATGGTGTCTTCACAGCAATGGAAGCCCTCACTAGGACAACTGGCACCACAAACCCTGCTATTTTCCCTTCACTCATTAACCTTGAACCTGGTCCATAGTCTATTTACTCTCTTTGTTGTCAATCTACATGTAAGAATGCGGACTCCAAAAGGCAGAGGCGTTTGCTTGCTCACTGCAGGCTTCCCAGAGCCCAGACACACCAGGAGCACATCAGCTGAGTGAAGAGCTGCACAGGAAGGAGACCAGCCCAGCTAGTCTCAGTGTCACTGTAAATACTGGGAGTTGGCACAGCTGGTAGTATTTCCAAATTCCATTCTGTGTACATGCCTTTTCTTTCTTTTTGTGTATGTGTGTACATGTTCATATATGTGTGTAGAGACCAATGTTTGTGTAAGCATAGAGACCAATGTTTGGGTTATCTTCCTGGATCACTTTCCTCCTCAATTTTGAGATAGGGCCTCTTAGGGAATTCGGAGCTCACCAATGTATCCACACTGGCTGGCCAGAGATTCTCCCATCTGCACTTCCCCAGCACCAGGGTTGCAGATATACATTCGGCCAACAAGCCTCACAGATTCTCCTGTCTCCAGCTCCCCAGCACTGGGGTTGCAGATATACATTCAGCCAGCAAGCCTCACAGATTCTCCTGTCTCTAGCTCCCCAGCACTGGGGTTGAGATGTGCATCTGATGTGGGATTCCCCTCTGTATGCTCTGAATACCACTGGTTGAACAAGAAACTGCCTTGGCCTGTCGTAGGGCAAAAGAGTAGAGCGAGGCAAGGAAAACTAAACTGAATGCTGGAAGAAGGAAAGTGGCGTTTAGAGAAGCCATGGAGCCAGAGACAGTTGTGCCAAAACTTTGCTGGTAAGCCACAGCCACATGGCAATACACAGATGAATAGAAATGGGCTACATTAAATGTGAGAGTTAGTCAATAAGAAGCTAGAGCTAATGGGCCAAGCAGTGATTTAATTAATACAGATTCTGTGTTGTTATTTCAGGGCTGAGCACCGGGAACAAACAAACGCCCTCCTACAACACACATCTGGCCAGCAAGACTCCCAGATCCCCCTGTCCTTACTTTGCTGGCACCGAGACTGCGGATGTGCAAGCCAGGCCAGGCCTGGTTTTAAGAGAGTGCTGGGAATACAGCACCCGTGACCACACAGCAAGCCCTGAAACACTGAGCCATCTCCCGGTCTCTTTCTCCTGGTTTTCCTAGCATTTGTACGTACGCAGCCTTCTTCGGGATCATATAGCCTCTGCAGAAGCCGGACTGTTGTGCTCTTGCGACTGTCACTGGGACCAACCAAAGCTTCTGTCTCTCCAGAATTAATCTTGAGATTGAGACCTTTGAGAATCTGTTTTGTACACAGAAAATGATACCATTAGGTATTCTAGACAACATGTGCATTCAGCTAGATAGTTCATTTGTAACATAAACAGAAAAACTCTTATGTAACAATAAACAATTCAGATATCATATTTATTTGTATAATATTTCATTTATATCTCCAATAATACATAGTTTGGGAGTATAATGTTTAAAATTTTCTCTATACAAAGAGGAGGTATAATTTAAGAGTTATCTAGCTACAACTAGCTAAACCATTCACTTTTTTTTTGCTTTTTTATTAGCATATTTCAATTGTACAAAAATAAAGGGTTTCATTGTGGCATTTTCTTACATACATATAATATATATTGATCACATTCATCCCTTCATTTCTTTACCTTTCCTCTTCCCTCCGTCTCCTTGAATTCCTTCCTCTTTCCAAAAAAACATTACAATTTTTCCTAAACATGTATGCCTGGTGTGCGTTCCATGTGTATATTATATGCATGTGTATGCATACACATGGAGGCCCGAGGTTAGCATCAGGAATATTCCCCAGTTCTCTGCCTTCAATATTGAGGCAAGGTCTCTCTGAGCGTGGAGCTCAGTATTTTAGGGAGCCTGGGGTGACTAGCTTTCACTGGGGCTTCCATCTCTGCCTCCCGCATGCTGGGATTAGGGGGAGGCTTTAAGTGAGGGTGGGAGGTCTGGACCCTGATTCTCATGTTTCAATAGTGAGCACTTTACCAACTCAGCCTCTGTCAAGCATGCAAACTTCACATTTTAACTGAAATATCTCATAAATCTTTTTTTAAGAAAATTATTTATTTTTATTTTATATGCATGGATGTTTGCCTGCATGTACATCTGTGTGAGGATGCCAGATCTCCTGGAACTTGAGTTATGGACAGTTGTGAGCTGCCATGTTGCTGGTGGGGATTGAATCCTGGTCCTCTGAAAGAGCAGCCAGTGTTCTTAACTGCTGAGACATCTCTCCAGTTCCCTCTTACATGAATCACATGACAATTAAATTAAATTTTTATCTTTTAATTTGCACAGATTAAATCTTGACAGGTAACTTTGAGTTATTCAACGAAGATCTCCCTTAGAATAAGTTTAACGTTTCTACAAGGTATATTCAAGAAAGCAGTTGGCAAGCCCACAGCGGCGCAAGTGAGGTCTTACCAGTTCTGGTCACTTGCTTGGATCTAAGCACACATTTTAGCACAGTGGAGATATTTACAAAATTTTCTCCATGTCTGAGAGTCACTACCAGGCTTTAGTATCCCAGGACTTGCCTTATGAGAACAGCTGCCTACTAATAGACTCCCTCAGAGAGTTTTGCTCCAACTGTGTGTTTTCAGCTCCAAATGAGCCTTTTCTTTTGACTTCACCATTTGTAAAAAAACAAATATTTAAATAAGCACAGTGTGAACCCTCCAGTGTGCCAACCAGCAAGGCAGCTTTGGAAAGGAGATGAGCACCGTGGACTGATGAGAGGGTGTGCTCCACGTATACTTTCACCTCAGCCTGGTTTCCCTTCTTTCCATGGAAGAATGTGTCCTCACTTAAAGCCAGTAGGCCTTTATGTTCAAAAGTTAATTTAAGCGTGGGGAGATGGCTCAGCATATAAAAATGTTAACCACACAAGCCAGATGATTTGGGTTCAATTCCTGAAACCCATTTAAAAAAATTCAATGCAGTAGATTTGTAGATTTTACCTAGGAAGATCACAGGCCAGCTAACATTGGGTATTCATCAAATCAGCAAAAACGAGAGAGGGACCTGTTTCCGGAGAACCACGTCCTGAAAGCTGAGCCGTCCTCTGACGTCCATGTGTGCAAGGTGGCGGGTTCCTCCCTCCCCCACAATGAGTTTAAAACAACTGCTTACCCAAATATGGTGGCACACACCTGTCCAAGTTTGAAGCTGACCTGGGCTTCATAGTGAAAACCCAGTTTCAAATCAAAGAAACAAATAAGGAATTGTTTAGAACAACATGGCTCAGAGCACTATAATGGCACAATTGATGCTCCGGGCCCAGAAGCCAACCTAAATGTATACTCAAAATATAGTCTAAAATACTACTTTAATTTCAGTCTTGTGAGGTGAGAAGGCAAAACCTTGCACAACAATAATCAGTGACAAACAAATCATAAAACAAAAGACTTTGATGAGAGAATCCCAGTAAAAGAGAAAAAACAAGGTAGTGGGAGTGGACACACAATTTTAACCCGAATTCTGTACGGTGATTTGGTATGATTAAGGAACACTGATGCAATAGGAATCTCATCTGGCTCACTTAAAATTGTGCCCCCTTTTCTCCTAATTATGGATTTTGTTAGTAGCTGCCTTTGCAATCTTTAACAATACTATTTTGTGGGTGGGTAGCAAAGGGACTAAACATATTAATTAAATGTAAGGACACAGTTCACAGGAAAGACAGATATGTTTTTTCAAGAGCTATTTGGGTGTTAAAGATTAGTTTACGGAGTGCACTCCAGGAGGGCAGTAGGCTAGACTGCAGTCCCCTTCTAAGAGTGGGACAGACTCTGTGCGTGCGTGTGCTCGCGTGTGCACCTGCACACGCCTGTAAAGTGAGAGGAAGTGTATCAAAGACACAGTTGCTGATGCAGTAGAAGCCTCAGAGCTGAAAGAGGGGAATGCCTAACAAGTGCATAATAACTGGTGGTTGGAACTCCCAGGTCCAAGTGCAACTGGATAATACCCAGGTGCTACCAGGAGGTGGCAGCATTCATTAATCCAAGACATTTTGGTGTGCTCAGAAATACAGAGCAAGGAAACACGGAGTTAAAAGTGCCTAATAGTTAACCATAGGAGAGAGGCTGGAAAAGATAAACCACTGTCCTAAGAGATATTTGCCCATTTTTTATCAGTCAGCCTCGCCTTTAGTCTAATTGACTCTCAAATAATTAGCCAAAATGTGGATCAAAGTTATCTCAGAGAGGGACTGGGGCTTGCTGGGCAGGCACTTGGCATGCAAATGTGAGGCTGGTAGTTCTCTGCCCAGCACTCACAGGAATGCTGGGAGGTGTGTGGGCAGCCCACCTTAATCCTGGGGTTTGGGATCCCTGAGCAAACCGGCTAGCTAGACTGGATGAACTGGTGAGCTTTGGGTTCAAGTGAGAGATCCTTCCTCGATATGTAAGGTGGAGAATGACCAAGGAGGACACCAAAATGCTGATCCGTGGCCTCCACAGACATATACACACATGTACGAGCACACCCACAAGTGAACATGCATACACACATATCACACATACACAAATGAATCTTTAAAAAAAAAAATTCCAGCCCTGGTCCCACTGCCTCTAGAATGATGACATTTATTTGGGCGCAGTCCATCTTTGGGGGGGGATAAGGGGAAAGAAAGAAATATTCTCGTCAGAAGATAATGTCAGAAAATATTACAGTGCAAGTGAATTTAAGTTACTGGGACGAACGGTCTTGATGGATAACTGAAAGAAACATTTCTAAATTCTTTGCTTCCTTCTACACATTCAGGCTTATATCCAGTTGTTGAGAAGTTATCTATATTGGGTTTCTTGGAAAAACAAAGAGACTGTTATACATCTTTAAAGGGCCAAGCTGATAATGCCTCTCTCCCCAAATACTTTAGAGATGAGCTTTAAGTTTCTTTTCAAACTTCCTTCCTGTTTTAGAAGCGCATGAAGTTAGCCATGAAGTTTTCAATAAGACCCATATTCCCCACAAAAGAGTTAAAAGCAGTTTTTCATCCCATAACCAAATGACAACTAAGGTTTGAATGAAATGAGTGTGTCTGTCTTTTGGGCACCTTCTTGCAGTAAGGACTGCTATATTTCAAAGCTTCATCAATAACATGAAAAATATTTAAGACAGCTCCACGGGCTATGGTGAAGGTTTCCAAGTGAGGGGCTGCAGAGCCAATGCAATAACTACTATGGATCGCACTGAAGAAAACCCACAGAAACAGAGCAAACAACAGTCACCTTTCCGCAGTGAGAAAGACGATGGGAAGGAGGGACATGTGTGGCCTGGGTTCACAGAGAAATGCGAGGTAACTTAGGTAGGAATGTGGAGAGGTGATGAACTATACAAAAAACACAGACGGTCCCCAGCATTCTTGGTTTTTTTCTTAGGGCCACTCTCCACTAAACAGTTGTGTCATGGGTATGTGTCTCTACAGCTGCAGTGACACCGGAGCCATCTGAACTGTGCTGGCCCACAGGAAGCTGCCAGCAAGCAGCTCTTGCTGTGCATTCCTCCCCTCCATCGTGGCCTTTGCTGGAAGCTTTAGCAAGAGAGTGATAGAAGTTGATAGCTCAGAGACATTGTGTTGTTTCCTGTCCCTGTTTTAAAAACTGTTCCATTCAGCCAGGTGGTGGTAGCACACACCTTTAATCCCCACACTCTGGGTCTCTGTGAGTTCAAGGCCGGTCTGGCTTATAGAGGGAGTTCGGGACAGGTATCAAAATTCTGGAGAAACCCTGTCTCAGAAAATCAGCTCTTTCTGTCATCTGTCACTGGACAGCTGTCCATATTTAGAAAAATGCCTATGACACTATTGTTATTCTTTCGGTCCCTGCCTTAGCCACGCCCACTCCTTTTTAACCTCTGACCTCAGCGCCATCGCTCTCTCTTCCTGCTTCCTCTCCCGGTGTACACACAGGGTTTGCCTCTCTCCTTCTCTCTCTGTCTCTGTCTCTGTCTCTGTCTCTCTCTCTCTCTCTCTCTCTCTCTCTCTCTCTTCCTCTCCCCCTTTCTTTCTTTCTTTCTTTCTTTCTTTCTTTCTTTCTTTCTTTCTTTCTTTCTTTCTTTCTCTCCTTTTTAATAACTTCTTATATGGCTATTTCCTGTGTTTATATGTCTGTTACTCACGTAGCTGCTTGTCGCATGGCGACTCGACCAGCCCGCCCCAGGGACTGACAACCGTCTCTTCAGGGCTAGCAGCTGCTTTTATGGCTCCATGGGTCTGCTCACATGTGCCCGCTGCATTGGGGGTTCCGCCGCGTGGCTTTCCACTGCCGCTGGGAACCCCCCATATATTTTTTAAGAATAACAACTATGACAGAAAATGTCAAAGAAGGACAGAATTCTACAAAGTAGATGTGGAAACTAGAGGAGCAAAAATTAGATGCAAATTCTTCATACGAGATGAATGAACTTGAAGCATTATGAAAGTCTCAAATCTAAAAGATGAACTTAGTTGAAAGAAGACATATGATAAGACAAGAAGACCAAACAGAAATGGAAGTAGTAGACCAGGTTTTTTTGCTCAGCGAGTCGGACTTTCCCAGCCTGAACTGATGTGTTTGCTGTTGAAACTGAAGAACAACTCCATGAGTTACAATTTCACACATAACTGTAGCAGTTCAAAGGACCTGGGTTGCGAGGTTGGAAAGGGATACGTGGAGCTTTCTTTTTTCTTAGAATTTATGTGCATGTGTTTCTCTCTCTGTGTGTGTACACTCCGCCACCACAACCATCTGCTGACAGAAATCGGTCGTTACAGGTAAAATTTTCTTTTATAAATAAAAATAAATACTGATTTGATTACAGGAGCAGCAGATGGGGCCTTTCAGTTAGCAACGTCTCTGTGGACTGTGATCTAATCCCAGGAAGTCTGAAAGGAAAAGCCTTACTACCATGCTGGATTAAGAGAACTGTATTCAGAGCCGGCATGGGTGTGGGCAGATCTCTGAGATTAAAGCCAGCCTACAAAGTGAGTTCCAGGATGGCCAAGGCTACATAAAGAAACTCTGTCTCAAAAAACAAACAAACAAAAAAAAGCTGTATTTATTAGTGAAGAATTCAATTATGACTATGATTCTTCTGAAAGCACAATCCTTGGCACTGTTAAACGAAGAATGAATCCGCTGTGGTTTGAATGTGAAATGTTCCCCAGAGGCTGAGCTAGTCATATTTTTGGGGAGTCTATGGGATCTTTAGAAGTGGGGTCTATCTGATGACATAGGCTCCTACAGGTGGGTAGAGCCCACTTCTGGCTATTTTTTTTCTCTCTCTCTATTTCCTGGTCCTTGGAGCTAGGAGGCCCAGACATACCTTTTCACCACCACTGGCTCTCCCCTCTATTTATCCTGTCATGGGTGGAATAAAACAAGCTATGAGCCAAAAATAAAACCTCTCTCTTTTTCTTGTTATTTATGCCACAGCAGCACAAAGCTGAT
>NC_022009.1:53521154-53523682 GCF_000317375.1 Microtus ochrogaster
CCTGCTTTTTTAGAGGACCCAGAACCACTAGCTGAGGAATGGAAACACCAACTATGAACTTGGCCCTCCCCCACTGATTGCTAATTAAGAAAATGCCTTAAAGCTGAATCTTATGGAGCATTTTCTCAATTGAAGCTCCATCTAGGAAGACTCTAGATTGTGTCAAGTTGATCGAAAACAACTATTCATTTTCTGAGTTTACTTAAAAAAGACAATTATCTTCACAGAAAATCCCTAGAGGGCAAACACCACACTTTGCTAATCCTTGCACAGTGTGCAGTATTGAACATTCATAAACAGTTGCCAAATTAAACTGAACTGAAGGGGATCATCCACCCTAATGCCTCTTGTCATTTGGGGGAACCTTGGCTTTCATTTGCTTACTCTTCCATTAGTACAATAGTGAAACTTACACCCCTGTGCACCCCTTTATAGCTTCTGTCCATCTTCTCATGAACGGAGAAGGATCTGCTCCTGGTAACACATTCTAGGTATTTTTTCCTATCAAGTGATCCTTACTTCATGCAATCTTGAAATAAAAATGAGGATTACAAGGTCAACACCAGAAGCCAGAATATTACAGCCCTATTGTCCAATGTTCTTCAGAGGGATAGCCAGTGTACTTTGTCCCTGTTCCCCCAAAGAACCCCTCATACTCTGTGCTCATACTGTGTTGAGCAACCCCATTGAAACACATTGGGACACGTGCACAGAAGATGTGACTAGTGCAAGGGGTAAGAGTGAGGGTGACAAAAAAGGTCACTGAGGTAAATATGATAAACTACATTTTATACATGTATGAATAAAACATATTGTTATGTAAAATTAATATATGTTCATACAAATCTTTAAAAATATCTGTCGTATAAATATCCAAGCTTCCCTTTAAGAAATCAGTTCAATCATGGAATATTTTTATTGCTAGAAATCTTTGATTGGACTTGTATAATGATAGCAAGGGAGTCAAGAGATTTTATGAATTCTATTTTTGAAAAATGAGTATTAAAAAATTAAAAGTAATAGTGCCTTTGATGTAAGTACTGGGCATGGCCACTGGAGAGCTGCAGAGACATCATTCTGAGAGATTACACAGAGATACACAGACATACACAGAAGCTTCAAAGCCAGATTGCGGATAAAATCACAATCTTCTGATACATACACTAGAACATTGCTCAGAAAGCAATTGAGAATGAAAATAGAAACTTGTGTAGAAAGCTGAAATATGTTTACTTGGGTGTTAATATATATTCTGAACCATTTAAAGGTATGTAAAGTGTAAAACTGAAGAGACTGATATCACGCAGTATTTTAAGTGTGTTACTTAAGAGTTTCTAATCTTCACTTCCACAGAGTGCATTCATTGGGGGATTTCGAATATACAAAGCTCTGTCAGCAACAACTTAATGTCCAATGTGTAGTCATCCCCTACCTTTGCTGCCCTTTGAAGCAGCACTAGGCTAGTTTTTCTGTTAGTAAGATATTGATGAAAATCACATCTTAGTCATATAATTTGAAGATATAAAAGTAATTACTGGTTAAATAATCAGAGGTCAATAATCTCTCTTATACTTTAGGACATACAGAATAAACAGAAACACCCCTCTCTCTTTTGCAAACGTGGTTAGGTATTGGGCTCATTCTGCTGCTGCCAGGCCCTGACCTTGCTTGCTTACCCTTGAGCACATTGAGGACGAAGCCATATGACAGATGTGGACAGAACCACCAGGGAGAGCTTCCAGCTCTTTATTAAGCTCATCACCAGGCCAACAGAAAACCCAGACATGTTCTGAAACAGCAGTGCCATCTTATCTCTAACGCCACCACAGATTTTGTTGATGTCACTGCAACAAAGAAGGTTCCTGTGGTTCATTTACGCACACACCAAGTCCATACACTAACTGTATTTCCCTTACCCAGCTATGCGAGTGTTAAGTTCACAGATGTCACTGCCATCAAACCAGCTGATGTCTTGTGCCAAAATTGAATGAAAGAACTGTTTTCGAATTCTTCTGGTTTGCTGGGCAGTGGTTATGACCCAGAAGGAAATCTGTATGTAGCCAAAAATGAGGGCAGTTGCTCCTATCCCAACATAGTACAGAGTCAAGCTGAAGGAAGATGATTGGAACATTTGGCAGAAGCATTGCTTTCCCCTGTGATAAGACAAAAGAAAATCCGTCAGCAACTACTGAAAATAGAAAAGAGAGCTAATATTTGATGAAATTTATTCTGGAACCTAGAAAATAACTAAAAGCACCAATAATAACAGAATGAACAAATATTAAATAATATTCTACGTTTCTCTTTACAGCATCTAGAACATATTTTTGATGTTATTAGTAGAAACTACTACTTTTAAAACCTGTTTATTCTATCTTCTTCCAGTATTTATAATACTTTCAGGTATTAAATTACGTTGAGGTAATTAAGATAGGTCCAAGTGGAATAAGAGGGGAAAGAAAATGTTACTATTCACAAACAACTAACAGAAGGTGTGTGTGTGTGTGTGTGTGTGTGTGTGTGTGTGT
>NC_022009.1:53523782-53524583 GCF_000317375.1 Microtus ochrogaster
TGAGCCACCATGTGGTTGCTGGGAATTGAACTCAGGACCTTTGGAAGAGCAGGCAATGCTCTTAACCACTGAGCCATCTCTTTAGCCCCCCTGATGGCTAGTTTTAAATTGTCAGCTTGACATATCTAGAATTCAATCAGCCTGACCTGTGAGCATGCTTATTGAGCAATCTCTTGATTAAATTAATAGAGGTGGGGACACCTGCCCATTCCAGGTGGTCCCATTCCCTTGGTCATGGGTTGCACGGGAAAGGAGAAGGCTAAGCACAAGCATGCAACATTTTTCTCTCTGCCCTTGACTGCTGCTTTGATGCCCCTGCTGTGATGGACTAGGAACTATGAGCAAACACAAACCCTCCTCTCCTAAGTTGCCTTTGTCAGAGTTGTTTGTCACAGCATCAGGAAAGGAAACCTGGGCATTAACCACTTGAGAATCTGAGGAAGTGACAATTTGCCGGGCACCTCACCCACACACAATTTAAATCCTGAGGCTGTCCATGATCCAGTATCTACATCCTTATCTGACTTTTCCTTCTGCTACTGTTTTCTCTGTATTTGAAAAGCTTCTTTCAGCTGTGGGTAGTTTTATTGGTACAATGGGGAGTATCTGATTTGGGAAAGGACATTAGAAACATTAGTTTTATGGACACTGATTTTAGTGAATCTGATTTGAATTGATTTTTTTCTTGTGCACAAAGAAAGTATTTCACTGTCTCAATGGGTGGGTGCACCCCTCGTGGTCCCGACTTCGTTGTTCATGTTCTCCCTCCTTCTGCTCCTCATTGGGACCTTGAGAGCTCAG
>NC_022009.1:53525513-53533539 GCF_000317375.1 Microtus ochrogaster
AATCTTTAAAAATATCTGTCGTATAAATATCCAAGCTTCCCTTTAAGAAATCAGTTCAATCATGGAATATTTTTATTGCTAGAAATCTTTGATTGGACTTGTATAATGATAGCAAGGGAGTCAAGAGATTTTATGAATTCTATTTTTGAAAAATGAGTATTAAAAAATTAAAAGTAATAGTGCCTTTGATGTAAGTACTGGGCATGGCCACTGGAGAGCTGCAGAGACATCATTCTGAGAGATTACACAGAGATACACAGACATACACAGAAGCTTCAAAGCCAGATTGCGGATAAAATCACAATCTTCTGATACATACACTAGAACATTGCTCAGAAAGCAATTGAGAATGAAAATAGAAACTTGTGTAGAAAGCTGAAATATGTTTACTTGGGTGTTAATATATATTCTGAACCATTTAAAGGTATGTAAAGTGTAAAACTGAAGAGACTGATATCACGCAGTATTTTAAGTGTGTTACTTAAGAGTTTCTAATCTTCACTTCCACAGAGTGCATTCATTGGGGGATTTCGAATATACAAAGCTCTGTCAGCAACAACTTAATGTCCAATGTGTAGTCATCCCCTACCTTTGCTGCCCTTTGAAGCAGCACTAGGCTAGTTTTTCTGTTAGTAAGATATTGATGAAAATCACATCTTAGTCATATAATTTGAAGATATAAAAGTAATTACTGGTTAAATAATCAGAGGTCAATAATCTCTCTTATACTTTAGGACATACAGAATAAACAGAAACACCCCTCTCTCTTTTGCAAACGTGGTTAGGTATTGGGCTCATTCTGCTGCTGCCAGGCCCTGACCTTGCTTGCTTACCCTTGAGCACATTGAGGACGAAGCCATATGACAGATGTGGACAGAACCACCAGGGAGAGCTTCCAGCTCTTTATTAAGCTCATCACCAGGCCAACAGAAAACCCAGACATGTTCTGAAACAGCAGTGCCATCTTATCTCTAACGCCACCACAGATTTTGTTGATGTCACTGCAACAAAGAAGGTTCCTGTGGTTCATTTACGCACACACCAAGTCCATACACTAACTGTATTTCCCTTACCCAGCTATGCGAGTGTTAAGTTCACAGATGTCACTGCCATCAAACCAGCTGATGTCTTGTGCCAAAATTGAATGAAAGAACTGTTTTCGAATTCTTCTGGTTTGCTGGGCAGTGGTTATGACCCAGAAGGAAATCTGTATGTAGCCAAAAATGAGGGCAGTTGCTCCTATCCCAACATAGTACAGAGTCAAGCTGAAGGAAGATGATTGGAACATTTGGCAGAAGCATTGCTTTCCCCTGTGATAAGACAAAAGAAAATCCGTCAGCAACTACTGAAAATAGAAAAGAGAGCTAATATTTGATGAAATTTATTCTGGAACCTAGAAAATAACTAAAAGCACCAATAATAACAGAATGAACAAATATTAAATAATATTCTACGTTTCTCTTTACAGCATCTAGAACATATTTTTGATGTTATTAGTAGAAACTACTACTTTTAAAACCTGTTTATTCTATCTTCTTCCAGTATTTATAATACTTTCAGGTATTAAATTACGTTGAGGTAATTAAGATAGGTCCAAGTGGAATAAGAGGGGAAAGAAAATGTTACTATTCACAAACAACTAACAGAAGGTGTGTGTGTGTGTGTGTGTGTGTGTGTGTGTGTGTGTACATATGTAACCCTTATTCTAGAATTCAATGTAAGGAACTTATGTTAAGGTAAAGGCTAAATATTGTGGGTAGTCATTTTATGGATCATACTATGGAAGAGTTGAAAGGAGTTTTAACACTCCCAGTGGTTTGAATGTAATTGACCCTCATAAGCCCGTAGGGTGTGGCACTATTAAAAGGTGTGGCTTTGTTGGAGTAGGTATGGCCTTTTTGGAGGGAATATGTCACTGTGGAAGCAGGCTTTAAGGTTTCATATGTGCTCCAGCCACGCCCAGTGACTCATACCACTTCCTGTTGTCTGCAGGTCAAGATGTAAAACTCGTTCTCTTGCACCATGTCTGCCTGCATGCCACCATGTCACACCGTGATGATAATGGGCTAAACCTCTAAAACTGTAAGCCAGATACAATTAAATGTTTTCCTTTATAAGAGCTGCCATGGTCATGGTGTCTCTTCACAGTAATTGAAACCCTGACTAAGTCAACACCTAACTAGGAGGATAGGTAAGAAGCAGGTTATTTAATAAGCACATATAGGGAATGTACTGTGTGAGGTTCTAGAGCTGTACTCATGTGCAATACAGATACTGACATTCTGGGGACAGTGGGACATAAAAGAAAGGTTCAGGTGTACTTGAAGGGAGCAAACGGGATAGGTCACAGAGGAACTGGTGTGTAAGCATGAGTTAGAAGAGCTAGCACAGATGAGAGCATGCTTAGGTTGAGCAGTGTAGTCAAGAGAGTGCCCTTCATGGAATAAGACAGATTTTCAGGTATTAGCAACAGTTCCGGTTTGAACATATTCGATGTCCTGAACTAGGAGTCTAAAGACTCTAGGACTGGAGAAGGCTTGAGGTGGAATTTGGAAGCCAGAGCTTCCAGGCAGAATTCCAACAAACAACCTGAGCAAAATGACTCTGGGAGACAAATATTAAACTATAGGTTAAGAAAAGAGGGACAAGGCCTAGTTCAGGAATTCTGCAGACAGGTGGTATTTACCCTGAAGAGAAAGAGCCTACAAAGAAAGTAAGTGGTTGGAAGTCAAGGGAGCTAAGCACTTAGAACTAAAGAATAAAGTAAGACTGGTGCCCATTGAAGATTTACTTACAGATTTGTTTAGTACTAAACTTTGCAGCATTCCCAATTGAGGTTTAAAAAGGCTACTCTGTCATCTTAGTTAGTTTTCTGAACAAAACCCTACCATTCTGCGGGTCTCATTTTTGTGCTTCTGTTTATGTCTTTGCTGTTGATAAGCAGTCTTAAGCATCAAGCCAAAGTGGCATCTTGTGGAATGGTGGTACAGACTTTCAATACCATCAGGAGGCAAAGGCAGGTAGATTTCGGAGAGGTCAGGCCAGCTAGCTTAGTGTACACAGAGATTTTTATGCTGACCAGGGATACATAGTCAGACAGACCCTGTGTAAAAAACAAAACAAAACAAAACAAAAATATTAAAAAATTGACAATGACATTTTAAAATGTTTGTAGGACTCAGAAGATCCAGGATCATTTTTAAACATGAAGTTGTTCTGGACCTTAATTTCTGATTTTATTTATTAATTAAAATGATTCTACAGTAAAGAAGAACACTGTATGGTGCTAGTGTAAAGACAAATATATTGATAATTACAAAATTTTTAGAAGTTAGAAATTAATCCTTACAGTAACTGATAGTTGGCTTTTAGCAAAAGTAACACGCTGTGTGGGTGAGAAAGTATAGCTGTGTCCTTAAAAATATGCGGGGATAATGAGTGAGAAAGATGGGGGTGAACCCTTCCTTCGTCAGAAAGTAAGTCAAACTGAACCACAAGTCTTCAGGTAAGGGGTAAACCATGCACACGGCTACAAGAAAAGCAGTAATTCTGGGTTTCTCAAGGAATTCTAAAGTTCTGAAGCACAATTCATAAAGAAACTACTCAATAAATTGAAATTCATCAAAATGTAAAACTTTTGTGTTTCACAGTAAGTCTTTAAGAAAATGAAAACTTGGTGGGAGAGAACAGTTTGCCTTTCAAATCTGGGAAAGAACATGTATCCAGAATTTGTACAGAGCTCTTTCAGCTCAATCATAAAACAGTGCTACAGTTTAGAAAATGTGTACATCACAGAACATCAGTCAACAGGAGCAACCCCCATACACACACACACCCTGAGTCCGTAAAAAATGATAGAGACGAGGAAGTGGATTTAGAATTTATTTAACTTCAATTAGTTTGTATCTATGGAGACACATGAGGCTGTGCTTAAGGACTTTATTCTTAGACCTAAAAGAAGGATGACCATGAGTTCAAAGCTACTCTGAGCTACATGGAGAGTTCTGAGTCCCAGTTGTACAGACCATTTTAGACTACAAATAAATGAACAGTCAAGGGCCAGAGAAAACACTAGGTGTCGTTCTGGTCTGTTTGCAGATTTTAAAAAGCTTAGTGATAAAGTATAGAAATCCTGTGAAGAGAAGCACTAACTCTGCACGTGCTGGTGAGTAAAGTCAAGCTTACTGCCAACTCAGATTTACGAAACAGATGCCTTTATGGCTTTCCATTATCCAGACTTTGTGATTGTTAATCTGGATACAACTTAGTCTCAATTAAACTTTATTTTAAGAAATACTCGCTTCAATGTTTCCCTCGATTCCTCTTCCACCGCCCGTCCTCCTAACGCCTTCCTTTGCTTTTCTTTTTGTGATGCTGTGCCTCAAACCCAAGGCCTTACACGTGCCAAGCTCTCCCAGGAAATTCTATTGCTAGCTCATCTTTCAAATTCTAAAATATATTTAAATTGCATTTTTCTATAACAGTTAAAAAGAAAATAATTTTTTTTAGGAGAGGAAAAATAAATCCTTTATCTTTTAACAGAGGTATTGAGGTACTGCAGTTCTAGGGGCAAAACTGGCAATAAAAACACAGATCCTTACTTTTCTGTTGATGACAGTTTTGCCACATAAAACTCAGAAAATATGACCACATACTTTTTATTTTTAATTCTTTTGTGTTTGTAAAGTATTTATGTTTATGCACCCACGTGTGTGCTTTCACATTCAGAGGCCAAAGGTCAACGTTAGTTGTTTCTTTGTGCTCCATCCTATCTGTTAATACGGGGTATTTTGCGCAACAAGGAGCTGGCTGACTTGTCTATACTGTCTTGCTAATGAGCTTTAAGACTCTGTCTCCCTCATGCCCGACTTTAGAGAGGGTGGTGGGGGCCTGAACTCAGTTCCTCCCACTCACACAGCAAGCACCTTACTGAAGGAGCCATCTCCCCAGACTCATACCCTTTAAGTATATGGGAAAATTATGTACTCATTATCCTATATATGGGATGAGAGAAAAGCACGGTTACTTTAACCACTTATGTTAATGTGAATGATGAAGGTTTCCAGTTTTTTCTTATAGCTATTGATTGGATGAAGTAGGAACATAGTTCTTTATCTGGACTCACATGATGATATCTTCATTCACCTTCTCTTGAGACTGAGAGCAGTTCTGATAGTTCACTGCAAAAAGGTTTCCTCTTTTTAATTATAAAGGAAATTAACAATTAGCCATAATGTTTCATGACTGTTCCTCCAAACCAAATAGACGATTTTTGTTTGTTTGCTTGCTTTTATAGAAAATCAAGTTTTTCTCCCTGGTTTCATGATTCTTTGCTGCCTATGTTTTTAAAGGAGAACTTGCAAGAGCTATCTCTTTTCTCCAGAACTATTTTTTCAAAGTGAGAAGTAAGAGAGAGCACTGAGCTTGCAGCTCACAGAAAGTTCTCCTCTAGAACATTTAATAATTCACTGCCTGCCAGCGGGTTCACAGCATCCCATCTCTTGCCCATGGTTACGCTTTATAAAATTCAAAACGTTACAGAGAGAGTTGTCATGGCAAAAAAATGACACAAATCTCATGGAAACATATTGGTGTTAAGTAGGGAGCTTAGGCCCCAGCACCTTGCATCTATCCTAGCCTCCTGACCCTGAGAGTAAGCACTCTGGACTCCAAATCCCAGAAGGCCAGGTCCTGACCCCTCCCTGGGGGGGGGAGGTCAGGACCACGCCCAAGATTATTTAAGTAAACTCCCAAAAGAGGAACATGTGGTCCTGTTGTGCGGCTTTCTGGTTTTCACAGAAAAAAAAAATGGAAACTTCAAAGTCATTTATCTGTTATATCCCATATAATAATGTCTGAATTTATTTATATGCAACTAGTCATTCCCCATCATTCCATTTATGGAATTGTGATATAATTATAACTAGCCTATATCAAAAAATCATAATTGATGTAGAAGGAATTAAGATAATCCTAATAGAAATAAATTATTTCTATTATTCCTAATAGAAATTAGATTTAACCCGACTGCTAAAGATAATCAACACTGCTTCTAAAATGGCATCACATTGCAATAGAAAGTGCAATCTCAATTTTGAGATTATATTAATAGAAGTAGTCTAAGCAAAAGTATAATGTTTGCACAAAAAGGAACAGTTAATCAATAGTAGTTACCATTTTTATTTTGTTTGTGGCAAATAAACAGTCCTCCTTTATTATTATTATAAGCATTATTAATTAGCAAAGCTTTTGTTAAAATATTCAAAGATGATGCTTTATATTCCTACTTCTTTTAAAAGATTTATTTATTATTTTTATTTTATGTATATAAATGTATTGCTTACATGTATGTGTACCGGATATCCATGGAAATCAGAAGACGGCATCAGATCCCTTGAAACTGTGATGTGCTAGGAACTGAACCCACATCCTCTGAAAAAATAGCAAGTGCTCTTAACCACTGACCTACTTTTCCAGTCCCCAAATAACTCTCTAGTAATGTATAATGCAAAAATATTGTCCAAAAAACGTATCTGAAGTATTTTGCTGCACTGATAAAATACAGCACTACAATATCTGTTACATATGCACCACATGTTCCTACTTAAAGCAAGTGTCTTATTGTTGTTATAAGACACTGTTATAAGGCAACTTATAAAAGAAAACATTCAGTTTGAAGTTCATGGTTCCAGAGGATTAGAGTCAATGGTCATCATGTTGGGTAATGTGGCACCAGACAAGCAGGCACGTCCTGGAGCAGTAGCTGAGAACTCACATCTGATTCACAAGCATGAGGTAGAGAGAAAAAGTGAGGGGGATGAAAAGGAGGAGGAGAAAGGGAGGGAGGAAGAGAGAGAGCAAGCTAACTGGGAACGGCATAGATTTCTGAACCGTCAAAGCATACCTCCAATGACACACCTCCTCCAACAAAACCACACCTCCCAAACCTTCTCAAACAGTTCCATCAACAGGGAACCAAGGAATCAAATATATAAGCCTATGGGGGCCATTCTCATTCAAAGCACCACAGCAAGTAAGACAATTATAGAATACATCAACCCAAATAAATACTACTCAGAAGACAGTCTTAGGCTGCTGGGTTTACCATTCCCTCACTGAGGACTGACAGTCAGTAAATATCAATATGCACAGCAAAAGAATTTTAGCTTATGTCACTAAAATGTAAACATCTTTGTGGTGGGGCACAGGTGTCTTCTTGATCACAGATCACTAGGGAAACCAGGAATGTTAACCACACAGGGATCCCTCCTCAATGGAGGATATAAAATACCTGTTTCTTGCCCAGAGAACTGGGAGTGCACGTTGTTAATGATGGGGTGACCTTTTTGCTATCTGTGGTGCCAGAACTCATCCACTTTTTGCTATAGAGGCAGCCCTCACTCAAATCTCCCAGAATGTCTCTTCCAGACTCTCTCATCTTAGACCTTTATCTTTAGCTAGAGAACCCATCCTCTTGGTCACATATACTTTGTAAAGGAGTTTCTAATTAGTCACACCTAAACTTTATTGTGCATCTGGAATTGGAATGATTGTTGCCTGGAAACTTTTTCCCAAGCTTTACTCTGTTTCAAATATGAGAACAACCTGGATTCCCCAAAGTCTGATCGAGGTTGATGAAATCAATATGAACTGGGTTTTCATTCTCATCTCTTTGCAGGTTCACTTCACTGCCTGAACACCTGCAGCATCCCCCTCATTTTTGCATGCTCTTGTGTGTGTGTGTATGTGTACTCACACATGTGTCTGTAGGTGTATGTTTCCATAGTCCCATAAAGCAGTTCTTTCTCCCTCCCCTCCTCTTTTTCTCTTTTATCTCTTTTTATTCCCTCTCCTCTTTTCTTCCTTTTTGTCCATTTCTACCCCCACTTCCTCTTGCCCTCGCTCCTCTCTCTTCCTTTCTCCTTTTCTCTTTCCTTCCACCACCCTTATATAATTTTGCAGACACACATCTTATTGGTGGTTTTTCTCAAGAACACTAATACAGACTTTGGTTATTTAGTATCAA
>NC_022009.1:53534594-53547770 GCF_000317375.1 Microtus ochrogaster
GGGAGGACCTTGGACTTTCCACAGGGTAGGGAACCCTCACTGCTCTTTGGACTGGAGAGGGAGAGGGAAAGGAGTGGGGGAGAGGGAGAAGGGCGGGAGGAGGGGGAGGGAAATGGGAGGCTGGGAAAAGGCGGAAACTTTTTTTTCTTTTTCTCAATAAAAAATTAAGAAAAAAAAGAAAGAAATGTTACTGCTGGCAAACTAGAGCAAAACTGCTAATAGCTCATTCCATGAAACAAACGTTACCTCACCAACTGATTATAAGATTAACTCGCTCATAAAACTATGGGCATGCCTTATCTGTACTGTGAAAAGGAAACAAGCAAGCAATCTTAACTCTTAAGGATTCACAACAAGGTTTGAAATAGGGCTAAAAAACAAATCAGCCCAAGCAATACAAGCTATAAGAAAACATATGTCAGATCCTATGTGGGCATAACTCCAAATCTTCTGTTTGGAATGATTATTTTAAAGTGCTTAATAAAAAGCCAATCATCAAATTTTCATTTAATAGCATTGGTATACTGCCATCACTAACCATAAACATTCTGCTGATAAAAATGTGAGGAATTATATGTTTGATTTTTTTAAAAGTTTCTCAAATTAAGTTTGCCCCTAAACAATTCCTGTCTTGTAAACAAGGGTCAGTAATGATTTACAGGGGTGTTGGTAGTTTGATGGAATGCTTGAAAGCCAAGCATTGGAATGCTCTGTCTTGTAACAAGTATCCAGAATACCAATTTAAAACCAAACCACAACGAGACTTGTGTGGTGGGTTTTCCATCATGCTGAGAGAGGAAAATTCAAGTGTATGCTGAGCTGCATTAGATGGGAAGAGCAGCAGGCAGGCTTAGTGAATACTATGTGTATGTAGACTGCATATTTTCTTCACTCTGTAACAGCTCAGAAGTAGTTATGAAGTAACTGTCATAGCATTTTGTCAGCACTACACATGATAAGATAAATGTCTGTTCCTGTCTTTCACCACCATAGTGCCTTATCTTATTTTTGAGATTAAAAATTCTGAGAATTTCATATATGGATATATTTCATTTCTTTCCCTTCCTCTTCCATCACTAAGTCCTCTCATATCACTCCAAGTCCATCTTGAAGTCATAGTATCTTCTATAATTATTATTGTTACACATACACACACCCATCTATACATGCATAAATACACATACTCTCCACATACTACAAAATCCATTAATGTTGTCCGCATGTTTATATGTTTGGGGTGTATTGCTTTGTTGGCAAAGTACTTCACATTCTGATACTTCCTAGGATTTTAGCTTTTGAAATACTCAGAAGTTGTTTCATGTGTGCTGCTGTGAAAGATAATTTTGGTTGTCAACTTGACACACTTGGGAAGAAGAGACTTCAAGTGAAGAATTGCCTTCATCAGAAGGCCCTGAAGACATGCCTGTAGGAGGATTTGCTTGACTGCTAATTAATGTAGGAAGGCCCAGTCAACTGTGGGTGCTACCATCCCTAGGCAGTTGAGTCTGGGCTATTAAATATGTTATCTGAGCATGCGTCTGAGAACAAACCAGTAAGCAACATTCCTCCCTGGTTTCTATTTCAAGCTTCTGCTTTATTCTCCTGCCTGGCTTCCCTTGATGATGGACTATACATGTAAATTGAAATAAACCCTTTCCTCTTCCTGTTGCTTTTGGCCATGACATTTATCACATTGACATAAACCAAACTATAGCAGTGACACTAAGTGAAGATATTGGTGTTTGGGGATAGAATGCAAGAAGAATGCATGACAGCTGTCTTAGTTAGAGTTATATTGCTGTAAAGAGACACCATGGCCAAGGCAACTATAAGAGTTGGAAACCATTTAATTGGGTCCGGCTTACAGTTTGAGAGATTTAATCCATTATCATCATGGCAGGAAGCATAGGCAATGTGCAGTAGACTTCCACACTGGTTGTATCTTGAGCAAATATTATACTTCCTCCAACAAAGCCACACTTACTCCAACAAGGCCATGCCTCCTAATGGGTCAAGCATTCAAACACATGAGTCTGTGGAGAGCAATATCTGTTTAAAACACCAATATAGTATTCTTTGGACATAGTTTCAAATATATGTGTTAGTATATTTTCTGTCACAAAAATTCATACAATAATTATTTAAAAACTCTTTATACCAGCTTGACTTCTCTGTGTCCTATAGCTCAAGTATGTGGAATTCAGCAATAGGATTTTTGTATCAACTTCTGGAGGGAAAGCAAGAGCAATGCCAATATTCTGTAATGTTTGGGGGAGGTTTATGGGACCATAATTGTAGACAGAGGCTGCTTGTTCATTCCTAGCTACCCAGACCCCAAATAATTACACAGAAACTGTCTCAACCTTCTGGATTATTTAGTAGATGTGGCAAATGCCAATATTGGACCAATGAATGTAGATCAACAAAAGACAGATAAAGTAACCTGATACCACCAGAAAACTCCTTTGAGGGTACCTCTCACAGGCCCCCAGATCAAACATGGTCCAGTCATTCCCAGTCACTGTGGAGGACATGTCTCACTAGGAAAATTTAAAAAATCCAGTGCCTGCTATAAAAAAAACCGTACTGTTCTAGATGCTAAAACAGACATGGAGGATGAATCAAAAATTCCAGTAGGAAATAGGAAACATATATTTTGGCAGACTTCTATAAATGATCAAAGACCAAAGCTAAGTGTGCTTATAAATGACCAAAGACCAAAACTAAGTGTGCTTATAAATGATCAAAGACCAAATCTAAGTGTGCTTATAAATGACATTGTAATTGAGGAATTACTGGGGATGGGTGTAGATGTCACCATGATTACTCCAAAATTTTGGCATCTGAATTGACCTCTTCAAGAGGCAGATGTTCAATTCCTAGGAATTGGAACCCTATCGTAAGTGAAACAAAGCACAAAATGGGTTGAATACAAAGGGCCAAAAGGAGAGAGAGGAAGGCTGAGGCCATATGTGGCTAATATCACAATGAATTCATGGGGCTGTGACCTGCTACAGCAATGGAATACCCAGATTAACAATCCTGTAGTCCCAGAAACTCATGTTTCTGTGAAGGATATTATAAGGTTCTATAAAAAAAAATGGTCACCAGCCATTCAGGCAGTACAAGGACACAAAGCAACTAGCAAACCATCAGAGGCACCAAAGACCCTACCTTTAAAATGTTTAACTGAAAAAAACAGTATGGATCAAACAATGGCCTTTAACAGACAACAAACTACAGGCTTTAAAACAGTTCATACAGGAGCAACTAGATGCTCAACATATTGAAGAATCAACAAGCCCAGGAATTCTCCAGTATTTGTTGTTAAAAAGAAATCGGGGGAGGGGGGGAATGGGAGGCGGTGGCGGGGAGGAGGCAGAAATCCTCAATAAATAAATAAATTAAAAAAAAAGAGACCTACAGTTGGAGCACATTTAAAAAAAAAGAACTTTAAAAAAAAAGAAATCTGGAAAATGGAGAATGGGGACAGATCTAAGAATTGTTAACAAGATAATTCATCCCATGGACCCTCTACAATCTGGAATTCCTTTGCTTTCCCTGTTACCTAAAAGATGGCTTCTTATAGTTATTGATTTGAAAGATTGTTTCCTCACTATACCTTTACAGGAAAAGAACAGGCAAAAATTTGCCTTCACAGTGCCTACTTATAATAATTCTCAGGCTACTAGGAGATATAAATAGACCATCCTCCCACAGGAAATGCTTAATAGCCTCACCAGTGCTAATACTTTGTAAGTCAGCCATTGGAAATAATATGTAAGCAATTTCCTAAGTCTATAGTCTACCATTACATGGATGACATATTCCTATATGATTCAAATGTAGATACTTTAAAAATAATGTTTAAAGAAGTAAAGAAAGTTTTGCCTAAATGTGCACTACAAATTGCTCCTATAAACACAAAGAGGAGATTCCACCAATTACCTAGGTTATAAAATAGATTTATAAGAAATTAGAATACAAAAGATGCAAATTAGGAGAGAATAATTGTGGGCTCTTAATGATTTTCAAAGATTGTTAGGAGACATTTCCAGTCTATGATCGGATGTTGGGATAACACCTTATCTAATAATTCATTTAAACAAAAGCTTAGATGGTGTCAAAGACTTAAATAGCTTCAGAGAATTAACAACTGAAGCTGAAAAAAAAAATAACTGTGTTTGAAGAAAAATTGCAGAAGGCACATGTGGATCAGGTGCATCCAAATCTTAATTGCATTCTAGTCATATTGCCTTCCAGAATTTCCTCTACAGAAATTTTTAATACAGAGGAAATATATTATCTTAAAATAGATCTTTTTTACCATATAAACTAAGTGAAAATTAAAAACTTATGTAAAAAAGGTACATCTCTGTACATCTGCTGCCCAACGTGGGTATAAGCCCTCCCTCACCTATCGGGATGGCTCATCACTTCTTGCTACTGCCTTTCCAGCCAGCAGTCTGGACTGCCCATAGCACACTGCTGTAACCTTTCCAGCCTCCCAAGTTTTTCCCCTAGAGTGATCTCTATATCCCCAGGCTGTGCACAGACCCTGTTCTCACCCTGTTCATGACTTACAGCTGCTGATAAGTTTGGGTTCCTTGATAACCTGGCCACTAAAAACTCTCTCTGTGTATGAAATTTCTTTAATTGACCAATAACATGAAAAGAGGCACCAAATTCCAGGAACTAGGCTTTTTATTTGATAACCTATGCCAATTCAGGGAGGGATTGTCCCTTTATTGTAGAGTAACTTCATTTTAACTCTTTTTATATGTACATATATATATATATGCATGTGTGTGTACATACATACAAGTATATATATACTTATACACTTATACACATATGCATGTGTATATATACATGTGTGTATACACACATATAAAAGTTTCTACATTAGTAGGTGTCTATATGGTGTTTTTAAAAGTTGTTAGTGCTACTCATCCCTTCTTAGTATTTTCTCTTCTATGCTCACTCTCACCACCACCCCCTCCTAACCACTTTTTGTTCCATTAAAAGCTTTATCACTTCTGACTAGGAAGTGTTATTCTAGCTATGTGGAGAGAAAAGAATCAGCAAACTTCACCCAAATGTAAACCCTCTGAGCTACAATAACAACTGACTTGGCAAGATATGTCTAATGGTGTATTAGTGACACAAACATCATGTGCATAACCAACTACTTTCTGAATGGATTTAAGGTCTGTTCCACAAATGTAAATCAAGCCTTGTGCTGTCAATTGGGCAAAATCCAATGGCTTGGTAGGTTGTAGACTTTAGGGGAGAACCTAATAGTATAATTCTGATAAATGGATATAGAATTAAACTGTCCCCAAGTTCTATATTTATACCCACATGTTTAGTGCATTTCTTAACTCTCATTAGAGAAACTTCTTTTTTAAAGTATATGGTAATTAATACAGGAACCCACCACTGATCAATATGATGAGAATAAGAAACTGTTGAGTGCTTAGCTCTAAGTAGGATCCTCCCTCTTTCCAAATCTCAGGAATCTTTGTAGAAGAGGAAGCAGAAAATTCTTTAAAGAATATAGTATTAACATCCAGAGGGTAGCATTTTACAGATATGACATGGCTATGGCACACATGAACTCACAGTTTTTGGGACTGCATGCCCAAAATCTACACAGGATCAAGCCAAGCAAAATCTCAGAATGAATTCAGAAGAGGTCCATGAAGTCCCACCCTTAACAGGAGCCATTGACAATTGATGACTTGTAAACTAGAGAGAGTTAGCTGTCTTCAGGGATGATGCCATAAGAGGATACCCATGTTACAATGGAAAGTCCTGCATCCCCACATATACTGGCAGCACCAAGTGGACTCAGAGGATTGTTATAAAATGGCACATGAGGGTGGGAGAAAATGAGGGTAGGAAGTGATTTGGAAAAAAAAAAATTGAAGAATGAATTGGAGGTTGATTTGATCAAAATTCATTATATACATATATGATATTTTCAAAGAATAAAAAATAAAGAGACATTTGAAAAAGAATTTGTATACTAGCAACATACATTAATGCATATATATTAGAACTTTCCCCAATGCAAACATAGCGAATATCATGCGTAACTGTCATTGTTGTTGAGCATTTATGGTAGCATTTATGCCCATCACATCTAGAACTTTATGCTGCTGGAAAGCTGTGCAGATACTGCATGTTTCTCTTATCTCTTACTGTGAAGCCTCGAGACAGTTTTATTTTTGTCATTTTGGAAGCTCACTGTGGTGGTTTAAATAAGAGTAACCCCCATAGTCTCATATATTCAAATGTTTAGTCATCAGAGTGTAGAGCTGTTTCAAAGGATTAGAAGGATCAAGAGGTGAGGTTTTGTTGGAGGAAGTATATCACCAGGTATAGGATTTGAGGTTCCAAAAGCCCATACCAGGCTTAGTATCTCCTCTCTCTTTCTGCCTCTGGATCAGGATGTAGGTCTCAATTACTTTTCCAGCACCATACCTGCCTGCCACTTTGTTCCCTGCTATGAAGACAATGAACTATCCCTCTGAAACTGTAAGCAAGCCCCCAGTTTAATGCTTTCTTTTATAAGAGTTGCCATGGTCCTGGTGTCTCTTCACACAACAGAGAATTGGCTATGACAGTCACTATGATGAATCCCTTTCTGCTTCCCCATTTTTTTTTCCACACAGAGGCTGTAAATTACCAAACAAATGTGAGCATCCCATGTGCTACTGTAAATTTCCAC
Source organism: Microtus ochrogaster (assembly GCF_000317375.1). Lineage (NCBI taxonomy): Eukaryota > Metazoa > Chordata > Mammalia > Rodentia > Cricetidae > Microtus > Microtus ochrogaster. The sequence goes on from NC_022009.1 coordinate 53,541,331, forward strand.
AATTTCTAATGCACACACTTGTGTTCTGCTTTTGCTTCTATTTCAATAGGTCCAACAGTTTGATTTCCTGCTTTTTTTTGGCAGTTCTTGCAGAGGTCTGAAAAATAAATATGAAAACAGAAAAGGTAAGTATTAATATAATTTGTAAAATTCTCCAATTAACATTTTGCAAAGTGTGAAATATTACCCTTGACAGCAAATTTATGCAAATTATTAAATTTCAAAGGCTGATTTAATGAGAGGGAGTACATTTTTTTTAAAAGAAAAATCCCTGGAAATTGGCAATAGCTCTCTGTATAGAAGTGAATGCATGCATCTGGGGGTGAAAAATGTTTGAATTATATTAAAATATGCATAGCGGATGACATCACTGTAACCATTTTAAACAGCAATGAGGGCACCCAAAGCATTGTTTACACCATCCACAGAACTCTTCTTCTGCTGTTCTGACTCCCTGTGCCTCTTGAAGATCTTTCCGTGTCCTATTCCCTCAGTCTCCATTCTGCTTCTTGTCTCTATGAACCTGACAGCCCTAGATGTCTCATTCAAGTGGACTCATGTGATACTTTTCCTTGTGTAGTTGCTATAATCTCGCCAAGACTCATTTTGGCATTACTCACTTAGCAGGATAGCTTTGGGTTTCCTCCATGCCACAATCTGTCAGAATTCCCCATCCCCCATTTTAAGGCAGATTGCTATTTTTACTGTTTTCCATGTCCTTTTAGCTCCTCACATCAGTTAACATGCACTAAGAGTTTTTGCATGCTTTGGCCATTGCTACCCATGCTTTGAAGACTATGAATATATACACTGCTTTCAATCTTTTTGGGTGCATGAGGAGATGGAGTTGCTAAATCATACACCAATTATATATTTAATCAAAAGATTTTATTTGAGGTGTATGTGTGTGTGTGTATATATATATGTATATATATACATATATACATACATACACACACATATATATATGTGCATGTGCGCACGCGCGCTCCTGCCATAACACATGAGTGGAGGACAGAGAATAACTTTTGGGAGTTTTCTCCTTTCACTGTGGGATCCAGGGGTTGACCCGCAGACACAACTCTTGTCCAGCAAGCAGTTTTAGCCACTGAACCACTTTGCTGGCCCTGTGTTTTAAATTTCAAGGAAGGGTGTGTAGTTTCCTGCACTTTCCTAGGGGCAGCCCAAGACTCTGCTGCTCTCACCCTCACCACCACTTTGTCTTTTCTTCCTGACAGTCGCTTTCTGCTGAGCATGAAGTGGAAAACAAAATCCCTACCATCTCTAATGCGGTTCTGCAGAGTAGTTGTGAGATCTTTGCTAGTAGGGAATTCTTTTAGGCGCATTTTGTGGGACACTTGGAATTTCGTCGTCTCTTTGAAAATAGCTCAGTTCACATTTGGAGGACGCCGGACTGCAGCATGTGACTTTTGTACATTAACTTCCTACCACACATGCACATTTCCGAAGCACATGAAGCATTTTAAGAAGGGAACAGTGTAAGTTGTCTTAAAGGTGTCCTTCCATGTCTTCTCTCCAGCTTTGACACTCCTCTGTCAGCCTTCATGGATGACCAGCTGTGCAAATTTCTGTCACTGTGAGTAATTTCTGTGTCCCTTCTCCTGCCTCAGGCTAATGGTTAATTTATGTACAGGCCAGTGTCCTGGGAAAGGCATAGACAAAACAGACAAACAAAACCCTGATGCTTTGAAAGTGTAAAGCCATTTTCCCACAGCTAACCTCAGCTTTTGACCTTCACAGGGTTTACGTCAGTTTACATGACTGTTTCCTCTCTACCAGAAGTGAGTGAGGAACCACAGGCTGCCTCCCGTTCAGCTGCCCAGCTGCCATTGTGCAGTGTACAACAAGGTCATCAGGGTCGCTGCACACCGGCCCTGTGTGCTGTCTGCTTGGCTGCAAGCCGACGTAAGTTAGTGATTTAATAATCAATTTTATTTGGCCCAAAGCACCTACATTTCTGTTCTTGGTGTCAACTGAGCCATGCCTACCTAGTCAGAATTTTGCCCAGATTTTGAGGTCAGAGTCAACCCCTTATTCCAGGAATCTGGCTTTTCAAAAATCATCCAACCTAGCCTTTAATCCTTGCCACGGTCTGTTTTCTTTCATCCCCTTTATAGTCTTGTCCCCTCCAAGTGAAGTCAAATGCGCAGTTCCATTTAAGCTTGATAACCCCCAAAACTGCCTCCTCCTCCTCCCTAGTTTTTCCGAGGTGTCAAATGTTTGCTGTCGTGTTCCCATGAATCTACTCATTTCTATGGTTTATGGATGTATATGAAAATCCCACAAGAACAGTGGTGCTGTGACCGTTTTAAAGACGAGTGAATTGAGCTACAAAGTAAACAATTCTAGTTTTCAAGCTAGGGACTGACCTTGACTGTGAATCCAAAACTCAAAGTCTCATCTACAAAGTCATGATGCTGAGGAAATGCCGGCAGAAGGTCTGATTCTTTGCTCCCTTGTTCCATGATGTCCTCAAATGAAATCTAAAAAAATTTGTCTTCTCATCACTCCCTCTTGCCATCATCAACGATATCAAAATTAAATAAGGAACATTCAGTTTATAAGAAAACAGCTCAACAAGATGGGAAAATAACAACCACACAAAAGATTAAAGGCATATGAGTGTGGCAATCAGCTCTTTTGGTTTTCAATACTTATCTTTCACATTTTAAATAGTAACCATTAATTCAGCCATTGTGATAAATAGTATGGGGGATGTCTTAAAAACTGCCAAGTCCAAGCATGGTGCCTCATGCCTTTAATCCCAACAGTTGGGAGGAAGAGGCAGGCTAGTCTCTCTGAGTTCCAGGTCAGCCTGACCTACTAAGTGAGTTTCAGGACAGCCCACGGCTACATAGGTAGAGACCCTGTCTCACAGATCAAAAGAAAACAGTAACAAAACCACAAATAGCTGGGCTGGAGGGCTTGATAAATGGTTAAGAGCATGTTCTACTCTTCCAGAGCATCAGAGTCCTGTTTCCAGCACCAACACCGGGGGCTTGGAGCCACGTGTGGCTCTATTTGCAAGGGATCTGACCTCTCTCGCCTCCACAGGCACCTGCATACATGCAGACATACACTCATACACATAAATGAAAAAATTAAATACAAAATGCCCCATTAAAAATAGAAGAACCAAGTGATCCCACTACAAGTATGTCTTGAAAGGAATTATAATCCATTTGCTGAAGAGTTGTCTGCACATTCACATGTAGGGCATGACTACTTCCACTAGAAAAACCGAAATGACCACCAGTGGACAGAGAGACAAGTATGTGGCATAGATACACTGCACAGTAACAACCAGCCTTTATTCTCTTATTTATATGTGTTTATTTATATTTTAAAGATCCATTTAGTGTGTATGCATGTCTTGCCTGCATACATGTATGTGTATCATGTGTGATGCATGGACCCATAGAAGTTTGGAAAGAGCATCATATTCTCTGCTACCGAAGTTACATATGGCTCTAAATTATCACGTGGGCACTGGAACAAAACCTGGGTTCTTTGCAAGAGCAGTAAGGACTCTTAACTGCTAAACCATCATTATTCCACCCCCTATTGCTTTATTTTTTAAAAAAATAAAATTTGAGATTTGTGTGTGTGTGTGTGTTGAATGTACATGTGTGCGGTTGTTCATGGGTGGGTGAAGTGGGTGATGGATCCCCTGGAGCTGGGGTTGCAGACCTTTGTGAACTATGCTGTATGGATTCTGGAAACCCAACTTGGGTCCTCTAAAAGGGCAGTACTCACTAAGTCATCTCCCTCTTATGAGATAGAGATTCACTGTAACCCAGTCTGGCCTCCAGATCCTCCTACTTCAGCTTTATAGTATTAGGAGTGCAGACATGTCCCATCCCTCTCAGCGTTTCAAAGAAAAGAATCATATCATATGTGAAACGTATGAATCTAGAGGGTGCTACACCAAATAAAAAAGCACAGAAAGACAAATGTAGTATGGTCTCATTTTTATGTGAAATAAAAGTCACACTCATTGTGATTGATTCGGCCGCATAGGGTAGGTGGTGACTTACTGGTGAATGTTTGAAACTGCTAAAATGGTGGGAGACCCTTCTTTGGATATTTTTGGCATCAACAAACCATGTGAACTAGGGAGCTGCTCTCTAGTTATACAGGACATGTGTCCAAATATAAGCTGCAGTTATGGCAAAAGTGAAAACAGGCTTTAAAACTCTTCCTATTTTGTATCCCTGCACAAATGTATTTTGTGTATAGAAAACAATGTACTGTACACAGGCACAAAGACATCTCTTTAGTGATAGGAATGTACCAAAGAGTCAAGTGTCCGTCAATGCTGAAATGAAGCTCTGCAGCCACCTTTCCTCCACGGTCTATTCTACCCCAAGGAACTCAAGAGAGGAGCTATCCAAAGTCCTAACTGAATAATTCCTGTCACAGTTCCTTATCCTGAAACCAATGTGGGAGCTGTTGTAACAACTATAATAGTGGTAATAATAATTACATTAAATTACAGCAAAATGCAAACTGTTAATTTTGAAAAGGAAAACTTTTTGTGCCAGTTGTGAAAGGGATAATGTATGTTTAAAATTTTAGAAAAAAATTATAAAATTTAGTGGAAGCTTACCCATGTTTCTGATTACTTTCTTGCATCCCTTCTGCTCTTTCAGAATGTGCCATATTGTTTATAATTTAATTCTTCTGAAATAAACTAATAATTTTAATAATAGCATGAGTAGGTGAAGTTTTTCATTTGATTGGCATACAACAGCAGTCTACAGAATTCACACTGCCTGGCCTTCCCTTTTGTATGAAGCATTTGCCTAAGCAATTGATCTTACTTATATTTTGACGCTGAATTTGTGAATCTTTCACCTCATTCTTAGCTGAGAGTTGGAGTTCATGGAAATTTTAGAACTGGAATGAAACAATGGAAGTAAAATTGGAGGATGTACTGCGGTGAAAATATTGGGTTTCATTCTCACTCTGCCACTGGTTTGATTCTAGCTGGGGAAACCTTAAAGCTACCTAGTGTTTAGGGTTCTCTATAAAATGTGGAGTATTTTTTGGTATCTAGCAGTCTGAGGAAGTGGTTTTCTGTTTCGTCATTACCTAGTTGTATGTTCCACCCTAGGTAGATTTATAGTAAAAAAGAGCAGCATATTTGGAAAATCTACTCATCAGTAGACAGTAAGTACCACATATTCTTCACTGGGTGATGCTTGTCCTAAAATCACCATTGTGGACATAAATCATTATTTCACTACTAATGAAATATGCCATGACTAATCTCATTTGTTAGGGTATTTAGCACAGCACCCTATCCTGAGATGATACTAAAGTTATGGGTGTAACCTTGAGAGGAATTACTAATAAACTAACAGTACCAAAGCATATGACAGTGCTAATATGCTTTCAGATAGTGGGAATCTTAATCGAATAATTGTGTACCAATGAGTTAGAAAGGAATGCAGCACCAAGATGAAAAAAATACACAATAGTGGGTATAGTAGATACTGCTACTTGCCATAGTGACATTATAGCTTCTCTAGTTTAATGTATACAAAAGAAAAGTGATGAAATAAAATTCAAAAATATTTGGTAAATATAATTTACATATTACAAAACTAATTATTATATAATAAAACCCATATACTCACAATAAGAAGTCATATTAAATCTCACCTTGCTAAGAGCAATCTTCTGTCCATTTACACAAAACTCTTGTGTGGTTTTTCTCTTCAGCAAAGATCATTTCTTTAATGAGTGTGCTTAGTCAACCTTGTATTCTGGTCAAACAGATACAAATATCTGATATCAGCAGTAAAGAATTTCCATGCAAAGCACATGGTGCTCTTCACATGATGTTGCCCTTGGAAACAACATGAGCAAAGAGAATCCAGAGTAAAATAAGTACTCTTTGAAAACATTGTTTAATGATTGCATACCTAGTTTCTGTTGGCTAGTTCTAGAACACCTTTAAAAATAGCTGAAAAAAAATATTTTTCTAGTATGCTCACAGCTCATTGACAGAACAGGCATTAGTAGCAGTCCATGTGCGCACTGATTCTGCTGCCTCGTTACTGCCCCTAGGACATCCTTCTGTGGTTGCTCTTTGTCAGATTTGTATTATGATCAACAACATTTGACCTACCTTACAAATCTATTACCTTGCTATATTATATGTCTTACTTATTACTTTATAAATTACTTGCAAAATAAGTTTATATGATGCACCAGTTATTAGTTACAAGTTTCAAAAAATGTTTCTTTTCCCGGGGAGCTTACAACATCATCTTCCCCAGCCATACCATAGTCTTATAACTCAATGTGTCCCTGAATCAGCCGCTAGGTGTTATGTGGGACAATAATGGCAATGCAGAAATTTTAAGTCTTTTGATTGTGTCAAAATATACATAATATAACCTTTACATTTT
>NC_022009.1:53550070-53550994 GCF_000317375.1 Microtus ochrogaster
TCCAAGACCCTCCCTACTATATGTAGGCTGAGCAAGGTATCATCCAAAGAGAATAAGTTCCCCCAAAAGCCAGTACATGCAATAGGGATAAATCCTAGTGCCACTGAGAGTGGCACCCCAGTCTACCCCAGTCATGCAACTGTCAACCACATTCAGAGGGACTAGTTTGGTCCTATGCTTGTTCCTTCCCAGTCATGCCAGAGTTTGTGAGCTCCCATTATCTCAGGTAGACTGTTTCAGTGGGTGTATCCATCAAGATATTGACCCCTTTGCTTATAGTCTCACTTCTTCCACTCGTCACCTGAACTTTGGGAGTTTGCTCCAGTGCTCCAATGTGGGTCTCTGTTTCTGTTCCCATCAGTTTCTGGATAAAGGTTCTATGGTGACATTTAAGATAGTCATCAGTCTGACTACAGGAAGTCAAGATTAGGCCTTCTTTATTCTATTGCTTAGGGTCTTAGCTGGGGTCATCCTTGTGGATTACTGGGAATTTTTCTAGAGCCAGGTTTCTTGCTAACCCTATAATGGCTCCCTCAATTAAGATATCTCTTTTCTTGCTCTCATCTCTGTCCTTCCTCCTTCTAGACTATCCCATTCCCTTAAGTTCTCCTTACTCCTTCTTTTCTCCTCTTCTCTTCCCCTTCCACCCTTCCTTCTCTCCCTACCTCAATACTCCCAATTTTGTCAGGTGATCTTGTCTGTTTCTACTTTTCAAGTGGAGCTATATATGTTTTTCTTAGGGTTCACCTTACTATTCTTTTGGATCATAGGCTCAATATTTTTTGTTTATAGCTAGTCTCCACTTATGAATGAGTACATACCACATTCATTTTCTTGGGTCTGAGTTACCTTACTCGGGATATTGTTTTCTAATTCCATCCATTCAAAACTCAAGTTGTTTTTTTCCCCCTCTGAGTAGTACTC
>NC_022009.1:53552748-53559712 GCF_000317375.1 Microtus ochrogaster
GGTGTTCTGTAAGCTTCTTGTACCTTCATAGGGATATCTTTTTTTAGGTTGGGAAAGTTTTCTTCTATGATTTTGTTTAATATATTTTCTGTGCCTTTGAGCTGGAGTTCTCCTTCTGTTTTGGTCTTTTCACAGTGTCCCAGAAAATGATGGAGTAGGGTCATGTGTCTATGTGTTAATTTCATTGGTTAATAAAGAAACTGCCTTGGCCTTTGATAGGACAGCAGCTTAGATAGGCAGAGTAGATAGAACAGAATGCTGGGAAGAAGGGAAGTGAGGCAGTCACCATAGCTCTCCTCTCCGAGATGGAAGAAGGCTAGAATCCTTTCTAGTAAGCCATGACCTCGTGGTGCTACACACATTAATAGAAATGGGTTAAGCAAGATGTAGAGTTAGCCAGTAATAGGCTAGAGCTTATAGGCAAGGCAATGTTTAAAAGAATACAGTTTCCGTGTAATTATTTTTGGTAAAGCTAGCTGGTGGCAGGGAGCCATCCCAGGAGGGGGGAAACAGCCTGCCGTGCCACTACACCCAGATTTATTGGATGTTTTGTATCAAGAATTTGTTGGATTTAATGTTTTCTTTGACCAATGAGTATTTAATCTATAGTATCTTCAACACCTGAGATTCTGTCTTCCATCTCTTTTATTCTGTTGGTTACACTTGTTTTGGTAGTTCCTGTTCATTTATCCAGATTTTCCATATCCAGAATTCCCTTGGTTTATGTTTTCTTTATTGCTTCTCTTCAGTCTTAAAGTCTTGAACTGTTTGCTTTACCTATTTGATTGTCTTTTCTTATTTTTTTTGGGGGGGGTTTCTTTGAGGGATTTACTAATCTCTTCCATTTTTGTTTGTCTTTTCCTCCATTACTTTAAGGGAGTTTTTCATTTCCTCTTTAAAGGTCTCCATCATTTTCAGAAAGTTATGTTTAAAGTCTCTTTCTTCTGCTTCTTCTGGGTTAGGATGATCAAGTCTTCCTGCTTTATGACCACTGGGTTATATCGTTACCATGTTGCTTCTTAGGTTGTTGGGTGAATTCTTTCATTGGTATCTACCCATCTCTTCCTTCAAATGAGCCTGGCAGTGTCTTTGAGTCTTGGTCCAATCTTTGCAGCGTTTTGGATCTTTATTAGTCTGCTCTGTATGGTAAATGTCTGTGTCTTAGGAAGCCTCTGAGGTCTCTCTAAGCCTGCTCTCTTGGTCTTCTCACCTAGTTTGCTCCCTTGGTCCTCTCTCTTGGTCCCTTCATTGTTGTAGCAAGTTCTTGGTCCCCTTAGTATTGTAGCAATCTCTTAGTCTTCTCAGTACTCTAGCAAGCTCTTAAATTCCCTCACTATTGGAGCAAGCTATGTTTCAGAGTTTTACTTTTAAGTTCCTTCAGTATTGGAGCAAGTTGTGTTTCAGCAGCTTCTTTTATTAACCAATGGTAGTAAAACATGTTCACAGCATACATAGGGGAATCCCACATCACTCTTTGGTATATTCTGCCTCTATGATTTTTCCTCTTTAAGTCATCTCAAAGAAGAGAAACTATCATCTCGACCAACTTATTCCCTCAAGTTTTCCTTTTTCTTCCTCGTCTCTCCTCTTCCTCCTCCCCTTCCATTGAGAAGGGAGAATGACAGAGAAGGAGGGCAAGGAAAGAGATCTCTTGATTGAGGGAACCATTACAGGCTAGCAAGAAACTTGACACTAGAGAAATTCCCACAAACCCACAAGGGTGACCCTAGCTAAGACCCTAAGCAATAGTGGAGAGGGTGCCAGAACTGGCCTTGCCCTGTAGTCAGATTGATGGCTACCTGAATTGTCATCATAGAACCTTCATCTAGCAACTGATGGAAGCAGATGCAGAGATCCATAGCAGAGCACTGGGCTGAACTCCCAAGATCCAGTCAAAGAGAAGAAGGAGTGATAATATGAGCAAAGGGGTCATGATGGGAATACCCACTGAAATAGCTTACCTGAGCTAATGGGAGCTCACCAATTCTGGTCTGACAGTGGGGTTAGGATGGAAAGAACAAGGATAGGACCAGACTAGGTCTTTTGAATGTGGGTGTCAGTGGTATAGCTGGGGCAGACTGTGGGGCCACTGACAGTGAAACCAGGATATATCCCTACTACTTATAGGCAACTAGTTTCACTCATGGAATTTAACCATTTTCATATGTTGGTTACATTTTGTTACTATTTTCAAGGCTTTTTTTTTTACATAAGTACTGAATTAGCCTCCGATTGATGTGACATAAATAATTTATAAGGACAAAAATATATACCATCTTAAAATTTCAGAAACCAGTCTATGATCAGTTGGCTATTTTTATTTCATACCTGTGGAAATGCAGAATGTCAGGGATTTATGATGTAGCAAAGTTGTTTATCATGGTTTTAAGGAGGGAGAGAGAGACAAGGAGGCAGAAAGGGGGTTGGGAGAAGGAGTGAGGAAAGGGGGTGAGGAGGAAGGAAAAAGAGCAGAGAAGAAAGATGAAGAGATTGGAGTCCCAGTGATCCATTCAAGGTTATAAATCACTTGACCCTATTTGCTTCTAATAACATCCAATTTATGGTGGTCTTTTACCCCTGCCTTGGAGGTTGCAGGTCTTTGACACATGGCCTCTGGGAGAACTTCAGATCCAAGCTGTAGGTAGTATTTGTAAGAAGCATTGGTCCATTTTGTTTTCTTGTGGTATCATTAGTTATGCTGTTAGAGGACAAATTCGAAAGCGTAACAGCTTCAATTTTTAGGGAGAGTTTAAAGAGAAGTGCAGTTATTTTGTGAATCATTGGTGGGATTTTCCAGCAAAGTCACCTGGTTCAGTTCAAGCCAAGTCTGGTCTATAGAGTTCTAGGCCATATTGGATTGCAGGCTGTGGCCCTGTTTCAACTTTTAACCAAAACAAGTAACTACCTGACTTCTTTTGACACACACACACACACACACACACACACACACACACACACACGCACACACACACACACTTTCTCTTTGTCTAGAGAATCCTGACTAATTTATCTGGCAGGAGAGGAAGTTATGTGTGAACAGTATAAGGAGTACCTAATTTAGCATCTGAGGACTCTGAGAAGAAGCAGAATGGCCTCAAAAGCATTCTTTATTTCAGATTAGGATGTTCTGAGGTACATTCTGTGAGGATGGCTATGATTGTGCCAAGAAAAGATGCCTGGAGGAAGAACAGGCGCAATTTCAAGAATACAAGATGAACTGCCTCTCAGTAGAGAGATGAGTTCAGTCATTAGGTAGATAAGATTGTTCTAGGCATTGAACCAAAGCTTTATGGCAACTATTATAATTTTCAGAGAACAATAGATAACCAGATATCTGTATATCATAGAATTAATTTGATGTTATAGTAGACCAGGACTACAAAATCAGTCCAACTCAGGATGGTTGAGTTTGTGGTGGCAAGAGAGATATTTTGGAGCAAGACAAATTAAAGGAAGATTGCCAGGACAAGGAAAAGTAAAAAGTAAAAATTTCAGTAATTAAATTGTAGGAACTGTCATAAAAGGTAGCAGTGAGAGTCTGGAGAGAAGGATGGTTTGTGGTCATGGTAGGTGACTTACACCTTAACCATACAAGTTGCCTTAGCATGAATATCAGCATTAACCTATTTGGCTTACAGACTGAGATGTGGCAATCAAAAATTGCCAATCTAGAGATATCCTCTCAATAGTCATATGTGTGGAAGGAATAATTGAGTTTACTTTTATATTCTGATTCTGTTTTATAAAATTATGGAGAAGAGCTATAATATGGCTAAGTGTGTCACTCCTAGAGTCATATATCTGTGCAACAGGATTTTATGCAATCAGTTTATAGAATTTTGGCCAACCTATTTAGATCTTGTCTGCGGCACCTGAAAGAACAGGCAAACTACAGTTTAGCACTGTAGACAAACTTACTTCAGTTTCAGTGTATATGCATACATGAATGACACAGAGAGCAATGATCTAAGGAGGGTTGTGTGAGTTTAGAAAAACATGACAGAAAACATGTAAATAAATGCCAGTAAGCACATACTAAATAGAAATAGAGCAGCCCTTTCCTAGAACTTTCTCAGAATAAACCAATTTAAATATAGTGCCTGCCATGCTTATTATATAGAGGAAGGCATAAAAGCAAGGCAGAAGGCCATACCCAGATTCAGTGTACACTGACCAGATTGAGTTCTATAGTTATGTTCTGACACCCCACAAGAACAAACATGTCTTATAAATTGAATATAAATGTTTGTCACAGAAAACATTAAATCACGTCCAAGAACAATCCAGGGAACAAGATGAAAGGACCTCTGCCTTTTTTATTGGAGTCTCTCTTGCAGAGGAGCATTGTTCACCATGGGCCATTCTTCTGACCGTGTTTTGACATCAGTTTCTGCCTTCTCTAGTACATTGGGTGTGTGTGCCTGCTAACCACGCACAATGAGTGCTGTGAAGGAGCAAGTGCCTAGTTTCTATGTAATCTATCAAGGATGTCTTTAGAGCAGTGACTCTCAGTCTGTGGCTTGTGACTCTCTTACAAGGATCTCCTAGGACCATGGGAAAAGCTATATTTCTGTTGATCTTAGGAACTGAGACACCACTCTCCTATCCATCTCCAGGCTGGTCTACCCATATGCAGATATGCCCACATAGAAGTACCCAGTGTGATGACATTATTGCACCAACCCTATCATATACACTCCAATGGTCTTACGTGGAACTGTCACACATATGTAGAGAGCAGCTACTGTGTTGAAAGTAGCAATATTGAGGTAAAAATGAGACTTCATGAATTATAATTATTTATAAAATCATCAACTACTGTATATATATATGTATATATATATTCATATCTATCTATCTACCTATCTATACCATGGGAACTTAGAAGCTGATCAGTCTTTTTACATTCTGCTGTTGTTGATGTGAATACTGCTCCCTGTGATAGTAACAGGTATGCAAAAACCAAAAACCAAAACAACAACATAGAGATTGGTAAATCATAGGGAACTTTAATGACTGTATTGACTGAACTATGCCACGTATCACCTTTTGTATTATTAAAACTATTGTTATATATTATTTTCATTGGAGAACTATCCCATGACAATGGATTGTATATAGAAGAACATTAAGGAAAGAAAGTATAGTGAGGATTTTTTTATAATATGGTTTTACCTCCATAGCAGGAATTGAGTGTGTTACTTGTGAAGTTCTATCAGCCTGATCTATGAGGCCGAACACACTAAAATACCATTTTGATGACAGCATTTGAGCTTTGCTTGCAAGGATAAGCTTTGCTGACAAAGAAATCAACTATTTTGAAACCAATGCTGATGGACTCAAGAAAGCCAAATTTGACACTGATAGCAAGTACTATCAACAAGATATAGCATCCATTGAAGCTTCATTTTTGGAAGCACTCAGAATCACCAAGACTATGAAACCTCACACCATTGCTGAGGATTTGCTGTTGTCAGCAGCCAAAGACATTGTTCAAATTATAATCAGATACAGATTTGTTATACACTTGAGTGTAGAAGAATATATGACATGTCTGCTGATAGTCTTGACCAGGTGATCCAGGAAATTCAATCTGTTCCACTACAATATTTAGTATCTAGCTTGATGGATCTACAGATGTTGCAAACTCCCCAGTTACTAGTTTATGTGGTGTATATTAATAATGGCAACATTAAAGATGAGTCTCTTGTTTGCAAACTTCTTGAAACAACAATTACTATATGTGGTATATTTGACACAGTTGGTTCATTTTTAAAAGAGCACGAGATCTCTTGGGGAAAGTTTGTGTTTACACAGATGGTGCTCTAACTGTGCTAAGATGTTGATCTGCATTTCAACTTTTGGTACTGAATGAGTCACCAAAACTCATCAGAACTCACTGTATGATTCATCGGCAAATATTAGTAATGAAGACAATGCCACGAGAGTTACACGAAGTCATGGAAAGCATGAATTCTGTCAGTTTTGTAAAGGCAAGCACTTTCAACAGTCGACTGTTCTCTCAACTGTGCTACCAGTTGGTTACATGAGCAAAGCTCCGCTATTTCACCCTGAAGAGAGATGACTGTCGAGAGGAAAAGTTTTAAAACATGTTTTTGGGTTTCATGATGAACTCAAAAAATTTTTAAATGAGAAAGCTAGACTGCAGTTGGAAGCACTTTCCAATGATGAAAGCAAGTTGCAGACCAGCTTCCTTGGTTGGATCTTTGTCACCTTGGATGAGTTTCATTTATTACTGCGAGGACAAAATGCAACATTCCTCGATTTGTCTGAAAGATCTAATCATTCCTAACTTCCACTTAGGAATAAAAAAAAAACAAATTGATCACATGTTTCCTAGTTCATTTGCTTTTTTTTTTTTTTTTAGGAAGATGTCATTGAACCAGACAAAAGGGTCATGTGATAGTTCCTGTGAAAGAACACTTACACATACTTGCAGATGAAATTTCATCACATCTTCCAAATCATCCTGACACCCCATTTGCCCTTTCCAAATCCATGAAGTCCCCACAAAAGCCAACAAGGAGAGTCCTGTATGTAAAAAGCAAAGAGCCTTTATTTTAATCAAGTTTGCAAGCTTGGTCTTTCCACATGTCCAACGTATTGGAATAACCCAAGAGCCTCGAGCTCAATTAGAATAGGGTTTTATAGTAGTAAAAATGGGAGTGAGGGGTCTCTGAGGTTCAGGAACGCTGACTGGCTTACATTTGTCTAATAGTGTCCTGGTGAGTGTGCACTGGCTGGTGATCCTATCTGCAACAATTGGAATGTTAGGCATTTCCTTTGAATGGTCAGTTCTTGGGGGGTGGTCAGTAATCTCAGTTTGTGGTTCTTTCTACAACCAGGTATTGCCTCAGGGTAAATTACTGAGACTCAGGCCTCTTATTAAATTTATCTATCGATGGCCAGATCTACTCTGGTAGGTGATAATGGTTGGAAACAA
>NC_022009.1:53561914-53564468 GCF_000317375.1 Microtus ochrogaster
CACACACACACACACACACACCACATAGGTAAAATGTAAGTGGAATAAATTGTCTAGAGTTTATGGTACAATGTCTTTTTTATTGTTGTTTGTGAGACATGGTTTCTTTATGTAGTTCAATCTGTTTTTGATCTTACAAATCCTCCTGCTTAAGTCTCCTAAGTGCTGGGATTGCAGCATGTGCCATCATGCATAGCTCCATGCGATGTTTTGATATGTGTGTCTATTGTATAATGTTCAAATCAGGGTAAACATATTTATCTACTAAAACATTATTACTTTCTGATGGAAACATTCAGACTATTGTAACACTTTAGTGAATATGGAATTGTGACATTTTTGACACATTCACTTCTAGCCTGTTAAGACACATATTCCAAGAAATGAGATTTTAGATCATGTGGAAGTTACTCCTTTAGCATTTTGAAGACTATCCATATTGTTTTCTGTTATTGCCATTCTAATTTATAACCCATCCGTAGTGTTCAACTGTTCCCTTTCTCCACCCTCTTATTATCAACATCTTATAGTAAACCAATTGATTTTTTTCAATTGGTAGAAATTCAGAAAGATTGAAACTAATTTTAAATATACATTATAGGTCATTGATTAGTGACAGTGGATAAATCTAAGAGAATTTTCTGTAAAGTGGCTTCAACTGGCACTTTTCAGCTGCTATGGTTCCCTTGTTTGTCAGACCACTAAGGATATGAGTCCTGTTGGTCAGTAGGCATCTCCAGTAGCGCAGCCATTTGAGTAACAGACACAGGCTCTACAGTACTGGTTTATGTAATATTTGAGTATAGACAATTGCTGGTTCAAATTCTTATTAACTTATGCAAAAATCCCTCATGTGATAGTCATATAGTTTCCCTTTCAAGTGAAATTTAAGATTCAAGGATTCAAATGGTTGGTGTCTGTTATCAGCAGTCAGTGGTGATCCACCCATTACCAATACTCTACAGCTAGGAAGACTCTGCATCAACATGCCCGGCCTCCTTTTTCTTCTCTTCCCTTTAAAGTTTCTTGAGCCTGGATGCTGAGTGATCCTTCCATGTGATTTTTCACTCCCACTTGTTCTCTGAAAAGGGGAGACTTGAAGGTCCTGACAGAGGTCACTCATGGAGAACTTGGTGTATGTTCCTTCAGAATTCTTTGGAAAGGAAGGTCTCCCAGAAGAAGGGGCTTGTTTCTCAGGAAGACAGGCCAGGTAAGCTGTCAGGAACCAGGAGTTTTAGGAGTCATTGTCCAGTCTAGTGAAGACCATTGGGAATGGCTGGCCTGGAATGTGACTGGATAATTTGTGACAGGACTCAGAGCATGACTAGGCAGAGTTTAGATGTGCTATGTTGTATGGCAGCTATTGCTCAATGCTCTGAGCCTGGGCTAGAATTTTCCAGGACATTTGGGATACTGTTTTGGTCAAAGCCTACCAGTACTGCAAGGAGTCTTTACAGTCTAGAGAATCTTCAAACCATGCCTTCCAGAGTTCTCTTCAGAGATGTGGAATGAGCTCAGTTTCTGTTTATTTAGAGGGTTCTGTCAATATCACATGGAGAGCCTGGAAATGTGTCTTGCCTAGTGCCTAGAAGCGAATTTAAGATCTTTCTTCTGTAGAAAGAGCAAGACAAGTCAGGCTGTTTTGCTGTTATTGGGGTACTAAGCTGGTGCTAAACACTTCTTACTAAATGTTCTGGAGGCAACATTGAGAACTTGATGAGACTGACCTTCTAGATGTTGAGACATCAGGTTCTCAACAGCAGGGATTTGGTCATAGTTGCTCCTCCTCATAATGGCTTGAGGACACATGTGGCAGTCATATTCTGAACTTTATATGGCTGTGGTGATGAGGCATAGGTTCAGGGATCTGAATAGGAGGTACTGCGGGGGGCATAGGTCAGCTGCCAGATTGCCTGATAGATAGCAGGCTAGTCTGAATACAGTCTGGAACAGTCTCTTTCTGTCTACGTGAATAAACAGTAACTGGATGGATGACCCAGATAGTCTGAGTTCAGCCACATTCACACAGCTTTGCTGTTCACTTTTTTGGTGGTAGGAAGGTCTTCTGCTGTTTTTCTTGCCTGTAGCTTTGGTCTGTCTGTCTTACTACCTGGCTTATTAGCCCTGAGTTGTGAGAATTCTAGATCTTTTGAGTCCTGGTTTTTTTTGGGAGAGGGGTGCTCAGAAAATATAGGACCATGTTCCCATGTCAGTACTTGACAGTAAATCCTTCCTCTTTGCAAAAAAAAGGCCCCACAGTCTTTGCATTTCACTTTGGAGATTTACTCTGGTGGCGGAGCCGTGTGTTCAATCAGTGTCCCTGCTTTTTTAGTACAGTACGAGCTTTAATGGGTTGGTGGTATGATGACCTGCATCCTGCCTCATGCCTGAAGAGTCAGGTTAGCCATCTCCAACTCTTGATTTGAGATTTAGCTGTCTTCCTACTGTCTTTCATCATGTTCTCTAAGAGGTGGTTACTAGAGGCACAACACAAGAAAGGATGTTGCTTTCAGGACATTTGGTGGAAAGAGGAATCTAAATCAATTGATTCTGA
>NC_022009.1:53572643-53589930 GCF_000317375.1 Microtus ochrogaster
TGTCATTATCTATATATTCACGTCTTTCTCTCGTTGATTGTTGAGAGACAATTAACTTGATTCTGTATGTAGCCTTTTGCTAGTGATGCTGTAGGAGCCCTGAAAGTGCAGTCTGAGTATATGTACTCCCATTTCTTCCTGTTTTCTGGGGTAGGATCATTTTAATTTTAGTTAGTCTACCTACACCTATCAATCTGTCTATCATTATGATAGCAAATGCTAAAATATTTGATAGCAAAAGTCAGTAATTCTGAAGATGAAACAATTGTTAAACAATTTAAAATAGTTAAAATAAATTTGAATTTGGTCTTAATATAAAAGCTGCTACTTTAAAAAAACATTAAAATAATTACAATTTTGTTAGAATGATAAGGTAAACATAAAAGTTTGCTCAATTTTTAAAGAATTATTGTTTACAATATTCATAATCTCAACAATTTTACCAATGTAAAATATTTTATTTTAAACTTTTAAGCTATATTTGAAACATGATTTCATTCCATAAAAAAATCACATTTGGATTATTTCTTCTAAGTATTTATGAGAAAGAATAAAGAGCAGAGTATCACTTTCTTATAATCCAGAGGACGAACTACCAAACTATATACATTTTTGGATAACATGAAAACTGTGAAGAAAAGGAGAAAGTATGAGAGAAAAACATTGTTGTCTGCCCCAAACCTCAGGTAGATGTTTGTTTAATAAGACAACAGTTCCTGGTGATACCCAGAGGGCCTACTAGTGAACAATGATTGGAAAGTGTGATTCTAGAGTTTTTATTTGCATCACCACTTAAGGAAAAATGTGTAGCTGTTCTTTCAAAGCAGAAGTTTATTTAGTTCCTAGGATTGATTTTGAACACAGTGACTTTCTGGTATTGTACAGATACTAGCAGGTTCATGGATGGGTGCATTCTGACGTGTGTAAGATGTGGGAACCAGAAAGGAGTTCAAGTTGCTTTAAAAAAGCTTTTGAGAGAAAATGTCTTTACTGACTCCATCTACTTCCTACATCTCATGGCCTCCAGCATCAGCCCTGTTCTCAGCAGCCTCTGCTTCCCACATTTCCCCTGAATTCTAACCCTTGTCTCTAAAATCCATGGGAATAGAATGTTTAGTTTACTTCGGTTTGAGCCTAAATGAACTCTTTAAAGAAACCCATTAAGAATCCTCCCACCCTGAAAGTGTGCTGCCAAGACTAACTGAAAACCACAAAAGATTTGGGGTTGGTTCTAAATTGGAACCTGTGTGGGCCTTAAACTCAATAAAAATACATTTTTATCAGAGGCTCAGAATATTAAACATAGGAACACAAAGTCATTTTCTAGGCCCAAGAGAATCTGGGACAAAACCATGAAATTCTCCAAGGGAATTCCTCAAATGGAAGATTTTTCTTTTTCCTTATTTCCCTTTTAAGTTAAATGAAAAAAACCACAGAAATTTCTCTAGAGAAAGGGTGGGTCTTCGAAAAGGAATCCAACTCCTACATTGAATCTTTGTGACCTGGGCCTGGCCTCTTCATGCCTCCTAGTTCCTCGGGCAAGGAGTGTGCATAATGCTGACTGACCCTGCGTCTGCTTAGATTAGGGAAAAAGTCCATGGTTTTATTATCTAAGTCTGCAATGATAGAAACAGCTTCCCTGATAAGAAGGTATTCTATGCAGTATGAGAATAATTATATGGAATTTTAATAAATAGTAGATATGATAATGAAGAAGAAGAAAGTAATATCATTAACAACTGAGTTATTAGCCCTGTTTTTTACAAGAGTTGATTGAAGTTAGAAGCTATGTGATTGCCTAGATGATGCAGCTGTTCAAGGGGGAACAGCTAAATTGCCTACATCCAAAATCTTTATTCTGAACTGTTTTCTGCTGTCTTTCTACATGTCCAAGACTCACCATTAGTACCACAGTTTACAGGTAGTTGTAGAAACTTTCCTTGCTTATCTCAAAGGCAGGAGAGTCCTCACATACTCTCTCTGCCCAGTGGTTGCTCAGTTTTATCCTGATGACTCTGAGCAGATGTCCAAGGCAGCAGGCTGGGGCTGAACTTCAGTCAAGTGCCCTGCTACCCCGTGTCATTTACCTCAGAGGCATCTGTGAAGGGATGGTGAAGTTATGTGTGAAAGTTTTGAAAACCAGAGAGCAATTAAAACAACAGCAACAGCAAACAACCCCCCCCCCCCCAAACAGCCCCAGATCTCTGAGTTTCTGTGCCCTGATGTCCTCTGCTCTGAGAATTCCAGTATTTGAAAGGTGCTAAGTAGGTACAGACAATTGCTCATTAGCTTCTTGTTGAAATAAGAGCGGCAGGGCTGCATCCCCGGCACCCGGCCACCCACATGGCTAGCTTAGCTTATACCCCAAAATAATTACACGGAAACTGTATTCTTTTAAACACTGCTTGGCCCATTACATCTAGCCTTTTCTCGGCTAACTCTCACACCTGGACTAGCCCATTTCTAATATCCATGTAGCTCACGAGCTGGCTTACCAGGAATGATCTTAACCTGCATCTGCCTGGAGTGGGAGAACCATGGCGACTCACTGACTCAGCTTCTTTCTCCCAGCCTTCTGTTCTGTTTACTCCACCCACCTAAGGGTGGGCCTATCAAAGGGCCTAGGCAGTTTCTTTATTCCTTAACCAATGAAATCAACAGATTGATATATGACACTCCCACATCAGCTTCTCACCGAAATTTCATAAAAAATGTTACTGTAGCTTTATCTTAAAGATGGGGGAGAGAAGATTCTAATGCTTAATTTGTCATTTGTCATTGACTGACCTAAGTTTTATCTAATTATATCTGAGGCTGGAGAGAGGTCTTAATTCAGAGAGATGCAGATAAACATATGTTCATGGACCTATGCATGAGTATATACATTCACATGCATATATGAGGCTAATTTTACAAAGTCAATGTTTAAAATCTATCCTGAACTACATGTAATTTTTTGGAAAAATGCACCAAATTAATTCTTTGGGGCCAGGAAATAACAGCCAATTACATGAAGAATCAAGTGTGTTAGTAGAGTCTTCTAAGAGTAAAATACTAAGCTTGGGCCGCTGCGATAAGCTAGCTCATGCACAGTGGCTAGATTCTGGTCCTCTTGCCAGGGCCCTCAGATTGTCCAAGCTTCACCCCTGTCTCCCATATATGGAGGGCCTAGCTTGGTTAGGGCAATTCTCTTAAAGTCAGTAAATTCTTGGTTTCTCAAGGCATCAAAAACATCACACTAAAAACATGGTTGCTAGAGGGGGAGTTTTATATGCTATTGCTATGAAACAGGACAGATGTTTGAATTCATACCTAAGGCATATGTGCTGCATCTGTAAGAGTTTCTTAAACACTAGGACTCTTCTGATGCAGTAAGAGTTAAAGGGATTCTAAAAAATAGTTTTATGTTCTTAATATACTGTGTATTATAATGACATTTGTCATCTAGGTCTATCTAGCTTACATTTCTACATGTGGCCATAGAGAAACAAATTGGTTTTCTTTCTCAGAACACTAGTTACCGGTGAGTGATGGAGGAGACCAGAGGAGGCTTGTCAGCCTGAACTGTTTTGCCTTGAGAACTGCACTTCAGATTTGGGGTAGAAAGTTGGCAAAGTCTTCTCCAAGTTCTTAATGGAACTTTAAGAACTACTTTGGAACTACTACGTTCCAACTACTTTGGAACGTAGATCTACTGTCAAAGGAGACAGAGCAGGATAAGAGGAGTCAGAGTCTAGAAAGATGGGAGGAGGCATAGAAGGCAGAGGAGTTACCCATTTTCCAAACGGTTTCATCCAGTCTTTGTAAAACACCTGCGATGAAGTTGGTGTTTTCCCAAAGTCTGGCTTCAAGAACCATAATTCTTTCCTTAAGATACTGAAGAGCCATATTATGAAGGACTGCAGTGGCTTTAAAGGAAATGCTCTAGTCGAAGCAAGTCCACCTACCTGCCTTACTCTTCAACCTTTGAATGTTTTAAATATCAATAGCATTGCATACTCTGGAGTATTGCTTACGACCATTAACTGCAAGCCATAGAATACAGAGAAAACTAGCATAAAATGAAATATGACTTCGGGTAAAGTCAGACTCAGAGACTGGTTACACCTGTCCATGTGCCATGCCTGCTGCCTGCTGGGGCCTCTCTTCTCAGCGCTGGACTCTCCTTCAGGTGCTCCTGAGTAAAGAAAAAGCACAATTCTGGAAGTTGGCCACAGTCACTGAGATCTTGAAAGTTAGTTAGAAAGCCCTAATTTCCTTGCTTTGGCTGTCTCTGGAGGTGTTTGCTCTCTAGGGATACTGCTTTCTCTTGGAATGACCCTGCCATCTCAACTGTGAAAATGAATGTGTCCATTGCTTGATAAAGATCCGTGGATTGTATAAAGGGAGATTCTTTTAATAGGTTTTCCTTGTTTTGTTTTAAAAATAACTAGCCAGGCAGTAGGGACACATGCCTTTGATCCCAGCACTTGGGAGGCAGAAGCAGATGGATCTCAGTGAGTTTGAGGCCAGCATGTTCTACAGAGATCAAAAACAAAACAAAAAACCACACAAACAACAAGAAACAATAACAACAAAAAAATCATAGTTTAAAAAAGTTCATTCTTTTTTTAATTGATTTTATTGAGCTCTACATTTTTCTCTGCTCCCCTCCCTTGCTCTCCCCTCCCTTTCAACCCTTGCCCATGGTCCCCATGCTCCCAATTTACTCAGGAGATCTTGTTCTTTTCTACTTCCCATGTAGATTAGATCCATGTATGTCTCTCTTAAGGTTCTCTTTGTTGTCTAGGTTCTCTGGGATTGTGAATTGTAGGCTGGTTTTCTTTGCTTTATATCTAAAAATATGATGTTTTCTAGATCCATTAATTTGCCTGCAGAATTCAAGATGTTGTTAATTTTTTCTGCTTTATAGGACTCCATTGTGTAAATGTACTACATTTTTCTTATCAATTCTTCGGTTGAGGGGCATTTAGGTTGTTTCTAGGTCTAGATCTCATCTATGGCAATCAATGATGCTATGAACATAGTTGAGCACATGTCTTTGTGGTATGATTGAGCATCCTTTGGGTATATACCCAAAAGTGGTATTGCTGGGTCTTGAGAAAGGTTGTTTTTTAATTTTCTGAGAAATGACATCTAAAGGAGCTGTATCAGCTTGCATTCCCATCACCAAATTCATAAGTGTTCCCGTTACTCCACAACCTCTCCAGTACAAGTTGTCATTAGTGTTTATGATCTTGGCCATTCTTTCAGGTATAAGATAGAATTTCAGAGTTGTTTTGATTTGCATTTTTCTGATGGCTAAGGATATTGAGCATTTCCTTAAGTGTCTTTTAGTCATTTTAGATTCCTCTGTTGAGAGTTCTCTGTTTAGGTCTGTACTCCATTTTTTTATTGGATTATTTGTTCTTTTGATGATCAATTTCTTGAGTTCTTTGTATATTTTAGAGATCAGACCTGATCAGTCTGATGAGGGGTTAGTGAAGATCTTTTCCCATTCTGTAGGCTGTTGTTTGGTCTTGTTGACCGTGTGCCTTGCTTTACAGAAGATTTTCAGTTTCAAGAGGTCCTATTTATTAATTGTTTCTCTTAGTGTCTGTGCTCCTGGGGTTATATTTAGTGCATTCAAGTGTACTTCCCACTTTCTCTTTTATGAGATTTAGTGTGGTTGGGTTTATGTTGAGGTCTTTGATACATTTGGACTTGAATTTTGTGCATGGTGATAGATATGGACCTATGTTCATTCTTCTACACGTTGATATCAAGAAAGTTCATTCTTAAGATCTGTGGCATTAAGTTATATTTCTAATCTAACAACAGGCCAGTTTACTGTAGACTGTGTGGAGCCAAGATGTGGAGGAATGGAAGGGGTGAAAAAGACTCATGACTTAAAATCCGTCTTGGAAGTGTGTTTTTGAGCTACATGTTGGTGAAGATGTGACCACAGATAAAAGATGTGAACACATGGTAAGCCTGTGTTGCATAATTTGTATCTATAACACCTTATCACAGGAATCTTTGCTGTTTTCTTAGTTGAAAATAGATTTTTTATACACTGTATTTTGATCATAATTTTCTGTCCCCCAGTTTCTGTGAGACCCTTTTCCACCTCCACTTACCCAACTTTATACTTTTTTTCTTTCTTACAGCAAACACAAAGTTAGCAAACAAAATAAAACACCCAAAATAGGACAAAATAAACAGAAAAAAGCCAAAGATAGAAGCACAAGAAACATGAAGGCTCTATCTCTCTTTCTTTTTTCTCTCTCATTCTTCTACACAGAAATCTCATAAAACATAATTAGAAACCATACTATATAAGCAAAAGACTGTAAGGTAAAAGAATGCCCAGGCAAAGCATTGTCAAACAAACAACAATCAAACAAACAGAAAACCCTTCAAAAATGCCATTAGGTTCATTTTTGTTGGCTATCTACTATTGAACATGGGGCCTGCCTTTAAGTGTGTTTTGCATACCCAGTGAAACTACAACATTGGAGAAAACTAATTTTTTTCCTTTATGAGTAGTTGTCAGTTGGGGATAACTTCTAGGTTAGGGATGGGGGTTTGTGTCTACTTTCCATCTCAGCACTGGAACCCTATCTGGTTTAGACCTGCATAGGCCCTGAGCATGCTGTGACAATCTCTGTGACTTCTACTGTGTTAGCTCTGTTGTGTTAGAAGGCCTTGTTTCCTTGGTGTCCTCCATCCCCAATGGTTCTTACAATCTTTCCACTTCCTTTTCCATAGTGTTCCCTGAACCCTGAGGGTAGAGATTTAATGGTGACATCACATTTAGGAATGAGTATTCCAGATTTTTTGGTGTCTGTACATTGCTCAGTTATGGTCTCTGCATTTGTGTCCATCTTCTGCAGGAGGAAGCTTCTCTGATGACGACCAAGTGAGTCGCTGATCTATGAGGACAGTGGAACATCCTTAGGAGTCGTTTTACTGTTCCTTTTCTTTTCAGACAAGTAATATTTGGTTTTACCTTTTGTTTCTGGCTATTAACCTCTGGTTCTCGGTCATTGTAGGACCCACCCATGACAAGCTCAATAGAGGCCTGAGTCTTAGTAGTTTACCCTAAGGTAATACCTGGTTCTAAGAAAGACCACAAACTGAAACTACCCAGGCACCACCTAGGAACAGACCATCCAAAGAAAATTCCTAGCTTTCCAACCATTGTAGATAAGATCACCTGCCAACACACACTCATTGCTTCTCACCAGGATACCCCTAGACAAATGTCAGCCAATCGGGGGTCCCGAACCTTAGAAATCCCTTACCCCTACCTTTGCTACGATGTGTTAGTACACAGAGAGTCCGAATTTGCAAACTTGAGTAAGAATAAAGGTTCTTTGCTTTTACATACAGAACTCAGTCTCCTAGTTGGTTTTGGGGGGACTCTGTGATCTGGACATAACAGTCAGCCAAGCAGTATCAGGTATGGGTTCCATCTCATGGAGTGGGCCTGAAGTCAAATCAGACATTGGCTAGTTACTCGTACAAGTTTTGTGTTGCTATTGTACCAATATATCATGCAGGCAGTGTTATGCCCAAGTTACTTATCCCCCAAGAAGAAACTCCATGGAACTAGATTCCAATGCAAAGCATAAGAGGGTTTTTAATATTTAAACTCCCTCACTGTTTAGTCCTCTAGTTCCAGGCCCCCCACCCTTAACTAAGTATTTTATTTTCTTTCCCACCCCTAGTTTCTTACTCTATATCTAATTTATCACAGGAATCTTAAGATTGATTAAGATTATTTTGAAAGAATTTAGAGCCATACACTCGTGATAGCTATCTCTGGGCTTTGCTTTACTCATCAGCAAAATAACAGTTGCCTGGATGTCACTGGTCCCTACAAAGGCTGATTTCCAGGCCTCTTCAGAGGTGTCATGCCTTGGACACTGGTATGAGGTAGATCTGTGTTGGATCCATTTTTTATTTGTTGCAGCACTTTATGTGAGTAATTCCAAGCACCAAGCTTCCAAAGGATATTTAGTAATGTCTAGGGAATACTTTGGATTGTCACAAGTGGTGATAGGTGGTGGGGTTGAACCTGTACCTATGGAACTCACCCTAAAATCTGCTGTATAGAATTATACTACAAGGAATAATCCATACAACGTCACTAGAAAACCCTGTTTTGGTTAAATCCTTAACTTGACTTCTGTACTTATTAATATGTCTCTCTATTTTCCTTTCTGATTCATTATCTCTATTCCCTTTCCCCCAGGTTGAGAGTAGGTGAGACAGCTGTGAACACATGGTAGGAGTGAGACAGCTGTGAACACATGGTGGGAGTGAGACAGCTGTGAACACATGGTAGGAGTGAGACAGCTGTGAACACAGAGACAGCTGTGAACACATGGTAGGAGTGAGACAGCTGTGAACACATGGTGGGAGTGAGACAGCTGTGAACACATGATGGGAGTGAGACAGCTGTGAACACATGGTAGGTGTTAAATGGTGATTACTCTAGATCCAAACATTATCTTCAAAGTGACAATAGCAGAGAGGGAGGTCTGTCAGTGATGGCAGGCTGGCTGTGACAGCGGAAGGGATACCACAGCTATGTTGTCACTTGAAAGGCATGGTTAGAAATAAAATATTGCTTCCCTAACCCTTTGTTTCTGTTGACTTTTTTTCTTGTGACCTTGATGATAAAATTTCTTGGAGGGCACAGAGGACACCAACATCTAGGTTAGGGTTAGGTTTAGAATTATAGTGTTAGTCTTAGGGTTAGATTTAGATGTTGGGGTTAGGGTATTGGGGTTAGGGGATTAAGGTTAGGGTCAGAATTAAAGTGTTAAACTTATGATTAGGTTTAGAGAGTTGTTGTCTGAGTTTTCTGTCCTGCCTGGTTCCCACATCATTATGTCTCAAAGAAATCACACAGAAGTCTACATTAAATATAAATTGATCATCCCATTAGCTCAGGCTTATTATAAACTCTTATAATTTATAATGTATGTTATCCCATTATTCTTTTCTATTTTAGCCACATGGCTCAGTAACTATTTCAGCAAGACAATCACATCTTGCTTCTTCTGTGGCTTGATAGGACTGCAGAGGACTGGACTTTTTCTTTTCCAGAATTCTCCTGTTCGCTACTTCCTTTATGGTTGTCCCACCTATACTTCCTGCCTGGCTACTGGCCAATCAGCATTTATTTAAAATATAATTGACAGAATGCAGATCACTGTTCCACACCAGAGATTTAAGGTTAGGGTTAAGGTTAAGTACAGAGGGTTATTTTTAGGGTTCTTATTCCTATAAATCAGACAAACTAAAGTATGACTTTCGTGTTACACTTCTAGTCTGGATGACTTGCCTTCCTGGAGTCTAGACTCTTCATCTGAACAGATCCAGTAATTCTTACCCCAATCATAAACCATGCCCAAAGCCTCCAATACATGCCACATTATGTCATTCCAGGTCACAGAAAAGATGCCACCTTTTTCTGCTGTGACTATCTGTAGTCAGGGTTGTGTTGTTGCTTTAAGCGCCTGTCTTTTCCTCCTCTGTATACAGTTTCTTCTAGTAGGGCCAACTTCATTATTGCTTCCTTGTGAGCATGTTTATAGCTGTTCTTCCTATTTGAAACCAGCCATTTATCGTGAACAACATGGTTCAGTGGGTAAGGCACTTGTGTCCAAATGATGATGATCCCTGGAGCTTTTTTGGTAGCAGGAGAGAAGCAACTCCTGCAAGTTGTCCTCCGACTGCCACACACGCCACCTCATGCTTATGATCATGCACTCATGTACACATATACAATAAATAAATAAACATTTAAAAAATAAAAAGTTATTTAAATTTTCAGCAGAATAGAATAGATATTCAAAATCCAGGACAAGAAACCACTTCCCTGAGAAAAATAAAAAATTAAAACAGCAATATTTCTTGAGTGTAGATTTTAATTCTTCTGAAATGAATGCTATGGTTTTCATCTAGTTTATATCAGAAGCATCTGAGGCCCTTAACATACAGAATAATTTCACTTCAGCTGGGCCCTAAGGAGCCAGAATGCCTTGGAGGCAACTAAAAGTGTATCTTCCTAAGGGCCTTCTTGGGTTGTGGGATATGAAGTGAGGTTTGGAGACAGACACTGGCCAGAACTCTTCCAGCAAAGCTCTCCATTCTGAAACAATTAAAAGCAACAACAACACAAAACAAGCCAAAAACCCAGAACCTGACACTAGGTTTTCCTGAGCCTGCTGGATGGGACCTCTGGGAAAGATGGGTTGTGATGCAATCATAGCTGACATCAGTGCAGACTTGAGCCTAAACCTCAGAGACTGTAGCCTCTAATCTTGGACTGAGAGTCCTAAGCAGTCTCCTAAAGTTTATACCGTGTGATGACCTATTTCATTTTCTGCACTTACCTACCATGCTCTTCTTCCAGCCCCTTTCCCAAGAGGAGTGTTGGCTCTCTGACACTTGCTGCAGCTCTGTAATTTACCTTGAATGATGATGTTATTGGAGGGGGCTGATGTCATAAGAAGAACATCTCTGCTAGCAGTTGCCTCTATAGCAGGGTCCCAGGATGAAAATGACTTGGAAGACAGAATTTGCAGTCAACCTGCAATGCTCATCCTATGTATAGGAAATAGACCTCCCTTGCTTTAGCACCCTGGAATTTGAGGTTACTTAAGCCCAGGGTAACAAACAAGAACGTGAGGAGTATAGATTTCTATGAGCACCCTGCTGAACTGGTCTGAGAAGCAGATGGGAGTGTTTGCTACCTCTTTCAGGACTGCCACTTGGAGTGGGCTTGTGTTCATTCTCCTTGCTCAGCACTTACCATAGAGCACTCAGAAGGCCTCTGGCCTAGCATACAGGTGTTCTTTGACACTTTTAAAAGTGCATCACTGGCCTTGATACCTGTTCTTTGTTGCTGTGGTAAAACAGGCTGACTAAGAGCACTTTAGTGGAGAAAAGTGTTTATCTGGCTTACACATTCAGACCAAAGTTCATTCCTTGTAAAATTGAACAGAAACTCAGGTAGCAACCAGAAGCTGAAAGTATGAGGGGGGCCACTGCTAGCTGGCTTACTCAGGCTCATGCCTAGAAAGTTTTCTTCTATAGCAGAGGGCTACATGCCTAGGGAGTGGTGCCACCCATAGTGGGCTGGGCCCTCCTATATCAGTTAAAAATTAAGATAATCCCCAAAGACATGCCCACAGACCAGTTTGATAGGAGTAGCTCTCAATTTAGACTCTTATGGTTTAAGTAAATTGCTACAGGATCCCCAAGTGGCTGCAATGGGCAGCGGGCCATGAGACCACACTACAGGTCTCCAAAGTGACAGCAGGCAGTGGACAAAGGGTCTCAAGACAATGACAGGCCACAAAGTCATCCAGTCTGAGGCAGGAGCACATGAGGGGCAGTGAGTCCCTGGCAGGGAGCCACATGCAGGTGAGAGACAGAGAGCAGTCAGTGTCAGGCAGGGAGCCACTGTTCCTTGAGTGGGTCCATAGACCATGCCACAGGTCCCCGAAGGCAACTGATCCTAGGCAGGGAGCCATGCAACAGGTGAGAGACAGAGACATGGATATGCTCGCCATGCAGAGTGAGGTTTGATATTTATGTAGTAGGTTATAGAGGGGAAAGAGGAGAAGGAGAGAAGAGCAAAGAGAGAGGCAGAGAGTAGAGAGAGAGAGAGAGAGAGAGAGAGAGAGAGAGAGAGAGAAAGAAGGGGAAGGGGAGAAGTGGGGAGAAGGGAGAGACAGAAGCTGCCTCTTTGAGAGGGAGAGGGAAAAGAAGGGACACAGGCTGGAAGCTGAAGATCAGCTTGCCTCAGTGGATGGGAGTGGGGGTGGGGGGTGGACGCAGGGCAGGGGAGGGAGTAGGTGTGGCTTGTCTCTTAAAAGGACAGAGTAGACCATTCCATAGACTACCTTTGTAGGTAAATTTAGGCTGTGTTAAATTGACAGTTAAACATAGCTAGGTAACTGTCCCTTATGTAGACTACTTGTGGGGTGAGAAGTTGATATTTGTCCATAAGAAAGAAAATCAGCACAGACAATATTCTTTATATAAAAAGAATTGTTGGCCAGTGATGTTTTTAAACAAAACATATTTTAAAGGGGTGAGTGTTATTCACACATTGCCTGCAGAGAGCAGGAAACATCTGCACAGTGCTTACAGGGTTTTGTGATACCCTTGTTTGCATCTCTCTCTTAGCCCTGTTTTATACTTTCTCAGATCCAGGTTTCTAGAGTGTGCTGGATAGTTTTTATGTCTACTTGACACAATCTAGAATTATCAGAGAGGAAGAAACCTCAATTGAGAAAGTGCCTTTAAAAAAACAGGCTGTAGGCAGGCATGTAGGGCATTTTCCTAATTAGTTTTTGATATGGGAAAGCAAAGTCCATTGTGGGTGGTGCCACTCCTGTGCTGATTGTTCTGGGTTCTACAAAGAAAGTAGTCTGACCAAGCTACAAGAGAAGCCAGTAAGCGGCATCCCTCCATGGCCTTTGTTTTAGCTCCTGCATCCAAGTACTGGCCCTGACTTCCTTCAATGATGGGCTACAATTCAGAAATATAAACCAAATAGCCCCTCCCAACATTAACTAGGATATGAGTTAAATGATTATTTCCATCTGCTGCCTATAAAGACAATCATTGTCTGTCACAGTTCTTCTATTTATTTATTTACATTTTGAGTTCTAGGGATTAGAATTCCTGTTTTGCAAACTCATTTTGTAACTATAAGTAAAACTGGGAGACATGATGTAATTTATTTAGGATTAGAATCATTTAGTGACAATTCCAAGTGCATAAACCAAGAATTCAGTTTTATAAAATATCAGATTGGAAAAAAGAAGATTCATTTGTTGACTGCATGATCCAGGTCAGAATTTTATAACCTAAGATTCTTTTTACTACCCTCACATTCTCATTCCCTGCAGTGACTAAGGAAGATGCCTGTCATCTCTGCTTGGAAGAGGAAATTGAACCCTGGAGATGCCAGGCTGTCACAGCGACATGACTACCACATAATTTCTGTGAGAAGAATTGACATCAGATCCGGGTCCCTTGGATGTCACAGTCCACCAGCTCTGCTCTGGAGACACAGCTATCCTCACACTGATCTTTGAAATGAGTTTCTGATTTGACCATCTTACTTTCCATCTCATGTTTCTTCCTCAATTACATATTTTATATCCAAAATAAATATTTCTTCACAGTATCCTCTATCTCTACAGGAAGCAGGGAGTAAAAGGTTGCGTAATTGTCACAATAACTTACAGAGGAAAGGGAAGTTGTGGTTTGCAAGAAGCATGCAGGGAAACGTCAGCATGTCTAGAAACCATTGGTCTTTGGGGCAAGGAGGGGAGTCACCAGGCACAAAGAGCACGTAAATATGTGGTTGAAATTCCTTTATAAACATTAATTGTTAGTGGGGGATAATTTGTTTCCATTAACTATCTGTAATAATTTCTTTATTCATGCCTTATTGCTGTTGTCTGAAGAAGCTATGCGACCTTCTGACCACTAGATATCACTGTTGCTTACAAAATAGAACTGTGTCAGCTTCAGACAACCCAAGTGTCTGTGTAGTCTTGACCTGTCTCTCTTGTTTGCTCTTTAGCTAAGAGTTGTGGATGACATCCAAGATCTAAAACACATGCTTCCTGTCCACAAGGAACTTGTGTTTGGCCCCATAGAAGCAAACTGAACTGACACAAACAAATTCAGAGCATCACAAATATGGAGTGATGTGATTGAAGCTGCACTTAGGAAGATTGACTGTAAGTGGTAGAATGGAAAGATCTAAAGAGAACACGCATTGCTAAGGAGGGAAGAGAATAGCATCTGTAGTCTCCAAGAAGTGCAGTGTGGCAAGAGGTGTGGAACAGCTACTGACTGCCTCGGGCCTATCTGCTCCAATTACACATTCTGCAATGGAAGGAGATTAAAAGCCCACAGACTTCAAACTTGTCATGGTTCTTTATGCTTTTTCAGAACAAGGTCTCTCCTGGTCTCCCAGCACCACACAACACTCTGATCTTGGTATTTGACTTTACTGTCTTCTTATCTCTTTCTCTCCTGCTCATCTTTTGGTTTCAGTTCAGCTGTCACTTCATAAAAGCCTTCCTTGGTGCACGGTGACTTATTTCTAATACAGCATATATAGAGCACGTTGTAAAGTCACCTTCTTTTTACTATTCACTGTCACATAATTTTGCCACTGTAACGTAATCCCCAAAGCAGACTATTTGCAGAGGAAAGAGGGTTATTTGGTTCTTGCAGCTTTGCAGGTTCCAGGACAAGGTGGTGGCATGTGGACCTTTAAACCATGTCTCATCATGAAGGGTGGTATTGGTAAGGAAACATGCATGAGGAAGTAATCATACCTCAAACTGTAAGTGGGGAGAATACCAAGTGAGGCCAGGCTCAGATTTTTTAGCAACCCTTGGCAACTCTTCCAGTTGATCTAAGGACCTGAGTGCTTCCTTCTCCTCCCCCTCTTTTGGGCTCCATAGCCTTGCCAAGTACTGCCACCTTGAAGCTTTGGCTTCTAACAGATGAATCTTTCAGATCCTCAAGCCAAGAGTAACCACAATACTTTTATAGAATCCATATCTTTTCCTTCATAGAACAAGTCTATAGAGGGAATCCCCTTTCCACCCCATAATTATGTGATTGTTTGATTATCCCCATCACTCATAAATTCCACGGTAATAGGATCTGCATATACATTTTTTCACCATTACTTTTGTTTTTATCACTCTGGGAGATGGAATAGACTCACTGTTTCCCTATTCTTGTGATCCTATGAAGGAGACAGGGCCTGGTTAACAAGCTCTAAAGTTTGTAGTCTAAAGACGCTAGCTGAGCAGAGCCTGCTGCTTCAGTATCATTCAGAACTCCAAGGTCTTCAGATGGCATACAATACTACCACTAATGTTCTGGTCCTTGTAGGATATAGACACATTAGGCTTTGAGTCTGTTATAATCAAAGTTACAATTGTTGAATTGAAAAAATAATATAAAATTGAATGAGGTCAAGCCATTCTGAGAGCATTGTCACAAATAATGAGGGTATTTCATAGAATTGTTGTACAAAATTATTAGGGATTTCTGGTCAAGTCTTCATCGTGGCCTTTTGTAAAGGAGGTCTTTAAGGCAGCCTTGGACAAATCCATTGAAACTTCACCTGAAAGAGTCAAACTCATGCCGTTGGATAAAGTTGGGAAGTAATTCTGCACTGTAGTCAATTCATGAACATATTGTTTGCCATGTGGCTGACAAGTGTTTTTTATGGTGACAAGGGTTCTTCACACCCAGCTTGCATGAATGACAAATTCTTCTCTTAGCTGTATGCTAACCTCCTCTTTGCAATGACCTCATGAAGTTAGTAGAGAGATAAGATCAGGACAAGGACAGACTGAGTAACAGGAAATGATTTTATTTCCATTTATATTATTTTTACATTCTTAGTTATGTCATGCCCTGTATTTGAAATATATTCAAAGTCACAGTTCTCATTCTATGTGCTTTAGGTGCTCCTAAAACACCTTCACACCTCTCCAAATGCTAAAATTTTTCCTCCTTGCTTTGAATTCAGGTGGCATTTTTGTGGCTCTCTTAGCAAGTAGACTATTGTAAAAGTGACTCTGCATGACTTGAATGTTAGACCCAACATGTGTTATGGCTTCATATGGACTGCTCTCTCAAGGATGCTCTTGAACACTCTTGGAGAAACCCCAAGGACAGGTGAGGGGAGAAGGTCTGGCAGCTCCTCTTCTCAGCTAAGGTCTCAGCCTGCCTGCCCATGCTGGCTCACATGGAAGCACATGTTCAACCAGTTCTTGCTCCTCCTTTCAATCTGTGCCAGGCACTACTAGGATAAGCACAGGTAAGCTGACCCCATCTTTCCCCATCCCCATTGTAGCTTCACAAGCAATGCGACTGTTACTATAAGACACTGAGTTCCTGACTCGCTTGCAGGGAACTGGAAAAATGTAAGAACCTAATAAAACTGTATTTAAGCTTACTTTGGCCCCCTTTTGTTGTTGCTTTTTAGACCTGAAACAATCTCTTTCCTCTTAACCTATTCTACCGTCTTAACATCAAACTTAGCCTTTGTGATCAACACAGCTGCAAATCTTAGAAATTGTTCCATGATTGTCACCAAATGCCTTTCCTTTGTGTATAAATATTAGTTACAGACTCAGTAAAAATGTCTGATTACATTACATGCCTGATGCTTGTTTCAGTCTGAACACTCAGCTTTTTACTATTTATCTTTGTACCACAAATCGTTGTAGATCCAGAAACCTAAGCAGTGCCTGGTTCTACCACCTTTGCAGGTTTCATTAAGCTACGGGGTATCTTTAGGACTCCCTTTCCTTATCTGTGGAGAAAGATAAGAAGACCAGCTCATGGTTAGGGTGTGGGAATTAAAGAATAAGTCATGTAAGGTGCTGATACACAGAAAATGCTGCACCAAATTTGCTGTTTCAGTAATTAGACCTACCTGAAAAGGAGTAAGCAGTCTTCACTGCAGAAAGCAGGATGAGTGAATACTGGCCTGCGACCTTCATCAGAATTCTGCACTTTATGTTCCTGCTCTTGGCAGCTAAGAGCTCATTACCTTCTTATCGCTATATCATTTTCTTTACACATTGTTCTCAGCAGGAGACTAGATATACCTTAGAAATGAGATGTTCTTTGGATTTATAATTAATTTAAACTCATAGCAAACATCTAACTCTTCAGAGACAAGGCTTAAGGAATATAATGCATTTTTTAAGTTCAAAAGTTTGTTTGTGGTATAGAAATATAGATTTGAAAGTAACAGGAAATGGGGATTTTGCCAAGATCTGTAGAAACTATTCTGATAGCAGGCCCCAAATTTCCCCTCACTTCTCATCTCAACTTCATTTTTCACACAGGAAAGAACTGATGTATCTCAGTGTTCCGTGGTTTGTCTAGGAGAAACTACAAGTCCCTTAGAATTATTTGATTATTTTAGCTGACATAGCAAACTCATCACAGAACGATCACGAGCCTGAAATAAGAAACCCTAAAGTCTGTACATAGCCTTGTGAAAGAGAGGATCTGACAGATAGACGTACAGAGAGCTGAGGGATAGACTGAACTTGAGAGACATGGGTCAAAACAGAAGATGTGGGGGCTGAAGAGATGGCTCAGTGGTTAAGAGCATTGTCTGCTCTTCCAAAGGTCCCGAGTTCAATTCCCAGCAACCACATCGTGGCTCACAACCATCTGTAATGATGTCTGGTGCCCTCTTCTGGCCGGCAGACAC
>NC_022009.1:53590030-53597398 GCF_000317375.1 Microtus ochrogaster
TGTGTGTGTGTGTGTGTGTGTGTGTGTGTGTGTGTGTGTGTTCAGAGTAATGACTAGAGGGCATTGCTAGTGTCTTCCAGCCATGAGAACAGCACTCTTTGAAAACTTTCTAGCTCTTCGGACACCTAATCTTAAAGTATTTGGCACTATGTTAAATTTGAAAATGCAGGTGAACAACTTCAATACAATTTATTTAGGCAGAGATTCCTTTTGTCTTCAGTTACTCCCCTCAGAGTGGAACAGAACCTTCCAGCTTTAAGTGAGTTATTAGCATGGCTTTATTTAGACAGAATGGCATTAAGATTCCTCTGCCAGCTTAGTGGGTTTATGGTTATCTATTGACCATTTTCTGTATAGCTCTTCATCAGTGAGAACCTCTTGCATGTGATTTCCTGGTAGGCTAAACCAACTCTCTCCAAGAAGCCAATAAAAAAGACTTCTGTGGGGACCAGTAGAAGTGGCCCCTCCTACAGCTGCCTGGTTAGCAGGAGTTGCAGCTCTCAGCAGCAGCACATCTTATCACTCTCATCTGGAAGAGCACATGCTGTTCTTGACGATCTTGGCAACAGACTTTATGAGAAAATTTTATGCAAGATGTTTTTTCCAGTGAAAACTAAACCATGAGGGTCAAATTCTACTTTGCACTCAAGATCCATGGGTGAACACTGAGGCAGAAGCTGTGTCATCCAGAGACCGTATTCACAGCAGGGAAGCACAGGTGGCAGCACAGATCTGAGAAGCACTGGCCAACCTGCTTGCCTTTTTGCTCTTGTTTCCACATCTGCAGAGGACCTGTATTCTTTGCTCTTCAGCTTTCTTTTTTTCTAAAGCAAGCAACAAAGGGCTTGCTTTGGGTTAAGTGAGAAAACATATGTTAGCAAACATAATCCATGGCATGTTGGAGGTTCTAGTGAATGTGGGCCCCGTAAGTCATGTTTATTCTTAGTTCTGATTTGACAATGGTAGGAATATTGGGAATCCTGGTTGGAGCTGCGCAGACATTTCCTAGTGCCCTGTCTGCCTTGTAATCAGAACACCGAATGACTACAGCCTGGGAATTGCAGCCATGCAGCTTACACACAGGGAATGAATGATACACGCCAGGATGCCCACAGCTGGGCACATGCACTGATGTGTGGCTGTAAAATGTGAGACAAGCAGCTTGTCCCCCCATTCCGGCAGTCCAGAGTGTAGAAGTCTTGAGAGAGAACACATGCAGAGCACAGTTTGGGAGGGCTGCTTTATTCTTTCATAACCCATTCGTCTAACGTCCCTGGGCAGCTGGATATTTCCATTTTATTTTTCAGATGTTATTTTAGCTACAGTCATGCTTTTTTGCTACAATTTCTGGAGATTATTACTGCTGTTGTTATTATTTTTTCCCTAAGAATTGAACCCAGGGCTTTATGCTAAGCAGTACTTACTACTAAGCGATGCTCCAAGCCTTCCTGAAAATGATGGAATCATTGTTTATGCCAACCTGCACTCTTTTAGCTTTTGTCATGGGGATTTGTGTCTGTGGTTATTATTTTTTAGCAAATATTACAAGTCAAAATTATGATAAAAAGATTATTTTAATGAATAATAAAGGATTATTAAAGAATGGACTTTGAGACTGTACGATACCAACCTGGCTCTCCACTTCCTGCTTTGCGCTTGGAACTCACCTAACTGATATATGCTTCCCAGTTTTTACCCATAGAACAGCTATTATTAAGGTTTAGCTCAAAAGATTTATTTTACATAAAATTAATGGGATTTCCCCCTTTAAGCTCTTAGAACAGTTCCGGGAGCTCTAAACGTTATATAAGTATTTTTAAAGAGCTATCTTGTTTTTAATTTTATGAGTGTGTGTATAAGGTAAGTGCAAATGAACACAGAGAACGAAGCAGCAGAGTTCCAGGCAGTTGTGAGCTGTTGTGTAAGTGCTGGATTCTGCATTCCCAGCAAGTGTTTTAACCACTGAACCATCTCTTTATCACCTATATAAGTATTTTTCATAATTTATTTATTTTTATTATTTTATGTGCATTGGTGTTTTGCCTGCCTGCATATCTATGTAGGCTATCAGATTTTGTAATTACAGACAGTTGTGAGCTGCCATATAGGTGCAGGGATGTGAATCCCAGTTTTCTGAAAGAGCAGTCAGTGCTCTTTAACTGCTGAGCCATCTCCCCAGCCCCTGTAATTTTTAAAAAAATCTTTTAATTCATATTTTATGTATGAGTGTTCTGCTTATATGCCTGCATGCCAGAAGAAGGCATCAGATCCCATTATAGATGGTTTTCAGCCACCATGTGGTTGCTGGGAATTGAAATCAGGACCTCTGGAAGAGCAGCCAGTGCTCTTAACCCACAAGTCACATCTCCAGACCTATATAAATATTATTAAGTGAAGGAATTGTACAGGTTTAACTTTTGACAGTTTTACTTACTTATTTATTTATTTATTTATTTATTTATTTATTTATTTATTTTACTTGGTTCTTTGTACCCAGTATAGTTATTACTTGTTCTGTTTTTGTAGATGTTAAAATTTGTCAACAAAATGTAGTTTCTACTCAGTTTTCACATATGAAAGTCTTTGTTACAAGTAGAATATTTGTTGTGGGTCTTCTTTTGTTTTCACAGAGGATGAGACCCTGTGGATTGCTTCTATCCCAGTATGGTATGATAGACCACGCCCTCCTGAAAGATTGCTGTGAACACCCTCAAAAAATTACTTCACTCAACTGTGACTGAGATGAACCTGGCACACAGGTTACACCATGAAAGATCTGATTAGCAGGGCCCCCATTCAGCATGAAGCAGTTTGGAGAGAAATAACTACGTCCATATTCCCAAATATTGTTTATAAATGTTCTTTTACATTTAAAGGGGGAAATGATATATATTTATCATTTATACATTGGTATAAATTTTACTCTATTGATATAAATTTAAGGTCAATTTTGTTATATGTATATGTATTTCTGACCTTGACTAAGGTATTGTGATTGTGTAGTTCATTTAAAAAGGTAATGTATATAGGTTGTTAATGGATAATCATCAATAATAGCCAAGTTTGTAGTCATGTTAGTTAGATTTTCTAGATGTGCATAGATGTATTTCAGATAGGCATTCTTCATATCTTTCAAAGAATACAGAATATGGCATTAATATTTTAATAACTTAGGGCTGTTCTTGATAGTGAGATACATCTGCTCCTGGCAGCACCAATTTACTTCAAGAGGAAGATGGACATCGAAGAGGCTCCTTATGGAGTTGGTTAGCCATTTGGGCAAGAAACTGCTCTTGCCTGGACTGTTGCAGAAACTGGACACAAAGAACCCTTCAGAGAGAGGACTGCTAAACTTGCCTAAAGGTGAGATAATCCTTCAGGGTTCCTGATTCATGAAAGAGTCTGAAAGACATGCTACAGGATACAGAAAAAAGTGACTGAACTGTCTTTGGAATTTCTTGCTTCATGGAAATGTCTGCTGGATACTATGGGTCTGTAGGCCGAAGATGGATGCCCCAATGGTACAGAGGAACTTTGGGTGACTGTCCAGGCAGCAAGATGTCTCTGTCATTTCTAGAGTTTTGGAAGTTGCTTATTTCTTGTTTACTTATGTAGTATTATATCCTTCTGGAGTCTTTGATGGAGTTGAAGAATGGATAGTTATAGTTTTCCTAAGTTATGATAAAAGATAAAATAGATATAAATATTGTGACTGTAATTCTTGCTTTATAACTGTTTTGCTATATGAAATTGTACTATGTTAAAATGAAAGCCTTTCTTTTTGTTTAAACAGTAAAAGGGGAAATGATGTAGGAGGGTCATCTGTCTATGTGTTACTTTCATTGGTTAATAAAGAGACTGCCTTGGCTTTTTAATAGGGCAGAAAATTAGGTGGGTGGAGTAGACAGAACAGAATGCTGGGAAAAAGGGAAGTGAGTCAGACACCATAGCTCTCCTCTCTGAGATGGACACAGGTTAGAATCTTCCCGGTAAGCCACCACCTCATGCTGCTACACACATTAATAGAAATGGATTAATCAAGATGTGAGAGTTAGCCAGTAAGAGGCTAGAGGTAATATGCCAGTGTTTAATGAATACAATTCATGTGTTGTTATTTTGTGTGTAAAGCTAACCATGCAGGAGCTGGGACAAAAAGCAGGCCTGCTTGCCTCATCACTACATTTGTGATAATAGTCATATCAGTTATAAGTTAAAGCATTATCTTCAAGTTAGATCAAAACATGAGAAAAATGCTGAATAATTCTCTTCAGATATTTTCAGATTATTTTACATGCATTATGGCGTATGCTATTCAATCTAATTTTATTAATACTTTAAATCAGTTTTTGTTATGAATTGTATTAAAACAAAATGCAAACATGCGGTCACATGCCAAGTAGGGACTGTCAGAACACAGTTCTGAGTGCTTGTGAGAAAACCCCCAAAACAAGAGTCTTGCAATTTCAGTTTCTTAAAAAAACATAGAATTATTCTTGGAATGCGCTTTTGTATCTTGCGCAGGTGTCACAGATTGGAGGAGTTTGCTTTAGATTGTTCATTACAACTGGCTACTGTTATTTGTTCATGTGCCTCTATAGAAAAGCATGTTTTGGCCATGCCTGGCTTGTCCACATGATTGGACACTTTACTCATATAACTCTTATCCTTCAGAGTATAAATTGTCTGATGCTCTGAATAAAGTTTGCTATTGCATGAAACTTTAGTCCCTTTCGTTCTTAGGCTCCACCCTCCAAGGGTCACACTGCCTCTAGAGCAGTAAACCGGGACAATAAAGCAGGTCAGAAAAGTCCTATCACAATCTTTCTCTTTTACAGAGTGGTCATCTTTTCCCTATGAGACCTGTTATTTATTCAATCTATAGTCAGTCACCCAGCAGATAGCAGCCACCTTCTGGGCAAAGGGATACCATGGGGGCACAATGACAAAGCCCTGGCCTCATGGAACTTACTTTTTAACAGTGGAACATGGAAAAAAGTAATCAACACATCAATTGCATTGAAGTGACAATGTGTTTCTGTAGAAAAGAAAAGAGGAGTAGATAAGATGGCCATGTTTGGGTGGAAACTGGGGCAACCTCATGGTGATGTGCTTGGGTGTGTGAAGGAAGATGCCTGCATGGCGTGCCTAGCCATGGCATATGAGCTCATGCATACCTGAGATTGAAGAGTGATGGTTCATCTAGGATAGTCCTTGATTTGTTGACCCCAACAAGTGAATGGCCTGCGACTTTCTTTTTGTGTGACATGGAAAAATAATGGGAATTCTTGGACAAAAGAATGACTTGACCCATTGTCTCAGTGTGTGGGTGAACCCCTCGCGGTCCTGAGTTCCATGCTTGTACTCTCTCTCCTTCTGCTCCTGATTTGGACCTTGAGATTTCTGTCCGGTGCTCCAGTGTGGGTCTCTGTCTCTGTCTCCTTTCATCGCCTGATGAAGGTTAATATTCAGGAGGATGCCTATATGTTTTTCTTTGGGTTCTCCTTATTTAGCTTCTCTAGGATCACACACACTGAGACAATGGGGATATTCTATTGGGAACTCACCAAGGCCAGTTGGCCTGGGTCTGAAAAATCCTGAGATAAAACCAGACTCGCTGAACATAACGGACAATGAGGACTACTGAGAACTCAAGAACAATGGCAATGGGTTTTTGATCCTACTGCACGTACTGGCTTTGTGGGAGCCTAGGCAGTTTGGATGCTCACCTTACTAGACCTGGAAGGAGGTGGGTGGTCCTTGGACTTCCCACAGGGCAGGGAACCCTGATAGCTCTATGGGCTGACAAGGGAGGGGAACTTGATTGGGGGAGGGGGAGGGAAATGGGAGGTGGTGGCAGAGAAGAGACAGAAATCTTTAATAAATAAACAGAAAAAAAAATACAGCCGGCAACAAGGAAAAAAAAAGAATGACTTGACCCATGTAAAAAAACACTGTGTGGAGTTTTGACACACTGTCATGTCAGCTAGGTGACTTAGGGAAAATTATTGCTATATTTAATTCCCTCGGTATTCTTTCCAGTAAAATTAGACATAGAGATATGTTAACACACAACTGTAATCTCATCTCCTCAGGAGGCTGCCATTATGAGTTCAAGCCCAGCTTAGGCTATATAGTGAGACGTTGTCTCAAAGCAAAACAAACATACCAAAAAAAAAAAAAAGGAAATCAAAAACAGAAAGGATCATTCAGCTCCTTGGTGCTGAATGTTTTAAAAGGATAAATCTTTCCTTAT
Source organism: Microtus ochrogaster (assembly GCF_000317375.1). Taxonomy (NCBI): domain Eukaryota; kingdom Metazoa; phylum Chordata; class Mammalia; order Rodentia; family Cricetidae; genus Microtus; species Microtus ochrogaster. The sequence continues at coordinate 53,596,284 of NC_022009.1, forward strand.
TGTTTTTCAAGATCATTAAAGTGCAGTTTGAGAGTAAGTTTGGAAACTGTTCGGCTTTTGAAAAACCCAGAGATCGGGTCTGAGACAGCGATTTCCAAAATGACCTGGGCCAGAGCAGGCCTTGGACAATGAACTCCACAACAGCAGAAGGGTATTCAGACTAGGGTCATTTGCAGAAGCAGGACTGGGCCAGTGACCTAGATCAGAGCATAACTAAGGCGGTGAGCTCCATAAGAGCGAGACTGAGCCAGCTACCTAGGCCTGAGCGGGCCTGAGAAAACAAGCTCCATGGAAGTGGGAGCGAATCCGGACCAGGGACATTTCCAGATACAGGACTGAGCCAGAAAACTGGACCAGAGCACATATGAGACAGCAAACTCCACAGGAGCAGGTACAGGGGAGCAACTGATGAGCAAGTGGACCAGAGGCAGAGACAGCTGAGGGTCCAGGCTTGAGTCTTGGACCTCTGAAGGAGTAGGCCTGAGCCAGGACCTCTGTGGGTCAGGGAGTCAGTCTGGCACATGAAAGAGAGTAGGCAGAAATCAGAAACCTCTGTGAGCCAGTCTGAGTGTGAGTCTGGGACCTCTGAGTGAGTAGGCCTGAGCCAGATCCTCTTCAGGTCTGGGTGCACCCAAATCTGGGACCTATGAGGGGAGTATATCAGAACCAGAAACCTTTGCAGGACCAACCCCAAGCCAAGGACCTCTGCAGGAATGGATTCAGACCAGGGACATTTACATAAACAGATCTGAGCTGACAACCTAGGCTAGAGCAGGTCTGAGAAAGCAAACTCCAAGGGAGTGGAGCAAAACCCAGGAGTGCTGAGCGATCTCCAGGAACATGGAGTGACTGTGGCACTGACTGTAGCACAAGGAACAACCATCTGAGCCTTGGATTCTCTGGCATATAGAAGATTAATCAACAGAATCACAGACAGCCCCAACCACACCTGTAAGAGGAAAAGATGAATAGAAAAGGTAAAAACATATGTGACACCATAAAAAGTAACACGACACCAGTAAAACCTAAAGACCCTACAACAGTAAGACGAACAACCAAATATAGATGAAGCAGAATAAAATAACTTCAGAAGAATGTTTGAAATTCTTTTTTTT
>NC_022009.1:53597573-53600046 GCF_000317375.1 Microtus ochrogaster
TGAGCATCCAAACTGCCCAAGCTCCCCCAGAGCCAGCACGTGCAGTAGGATCAAAAACCCATTGCCATTGTTCTTGAGTTCTCATGTTTGAAATTCTTAAAGAGGAAATGAGAAATTCCTTTGAAGAAATGGAGGAAAAGACAAACAAAAAATCGGAAGACATCAACAAATCCATTAAAGAAAACACAAAAGCAAACAAACAGATGAAAGAAATGATTCAAGACTTTAAAACTGAAGGAGGCAATAAAGAAAACACAACCCAAGGGAACTATAGAAACAGAAATCATGAGAAAACAATCAGGAACCACAAACACAAGCATAAACAGCAGAATACAAGAGATGTAAGAGAATCTCAAGTGCTGAAGATATAACATAGGAAATAGACTCATCAGTCAAAGAAAACATTAAATCTAACAAAAGCTTAACCCAAAATATTCAGGAAATATGGGACACCATGAATAATAGGTATAGAAAAAGGAGAAGTTCAACTCAAAATACAGAATATATATTTAACAAAATCATTGAATAAAACTTTCCCAACCTAAAGTAAGATATGCCTATGAAGATACAAGAAGCATACGGAACACCAAAGAGACTGGATAAAAGTCCCCTCACCACATAATAATCAAAACACTAAATATACGGAATTAAGAAAGAATATTAAGAGCCATGTAACATATAAAGGCAGACCTATCAGAATTACAACTAACTTCTCATTGGAGACAATGAAAGCCAGAAGGTTGTGGTCAAGCATCATGCAGACATTAAGAGACCATGGATGCCAGCCTAGAGTACTATACCCAGCAAAACTTTCAGTCATCATAGAGGGACAAAACAAGATATTCCCTGACAAAACCAGATTTAACCAATACCTAGCCACAAACCCAGCACTACACAAAATACTAGAAGGAAAACTCCAACCCAAGGAAGTTGGCTACATCAACAAAAATACAGACAATTGATGGTCTCATAGAAGCAAATTCCAAAGAAGGGAAAAAAATCACAAATTAAAGTCACCAACAATGAAAACTAAGTTAACAGAAGATAGGAATCATTGTTCATTAATATCCCTTAATATTAATGGACTCAACTCACCTATAAAAAGGCATGAGCTAACAGATTGGATATAAAAACAGAATCTATCCTTCTTCTGCATACAAGAAACACAGCTCAACCTCAATGACAGACATCATCTCAGAGTAAAGTGTTGGAAAAAAATATTCCAGTCAAATGGACCCAAGAAATAAGCTAGTGTCGCTATCCTAATATCTAACAAAATAGACTTCAAACTAAAATCAATCAATAGAGAAAAAGAATGACATTTCATATTAGTCACAGGAAAAATACATCAAGAAGAAAACTCAATACTGAACATCTATGCACCAAATACAAGAGCACCCTCATATGAAAAGAACACTTCTAAAGCTTAAATCATACATTAAACCACACACACTAATAGTGGGAGACTTCAACATTACACTCTAACCACCGGACAGGTCAGTCAGACAAGAAATTAACAGAGAAGATGTTATGACTGAAAAGGACTTAACAGACATCTATAGAATATTCCATCCAAACATAAAAAAATATACCTTTTTCTCAGCACCTCATGAAATCTGCTCAAAAATTGATCACATACTCGGTAATAAAACAAACTTCAACAAATGCATAAAAATTAGAATAACCCAATGTACCTTATCAGATCACCATGGTTTAAAAGTAGACTTCAACAGCAATACTAATTCCAGAAAACACACAAACACATGGAAATTAAACAATGCTCGCCTGAATCACCAATGTGTCAAGGAAGAAATAAAGAGAGAAATTAAAGACTTCCTAAAATTCAATGGAAATGATCACACAATATACCCAAATTTATGGGACAAAATGAAAGCAGTGTCAAGAGGAAAGTTCACAGCACTAAATGCCAACAAAAAGAATCTGGAAAAATCCCACACTAGTGAATTAACAGAACATTTGAAAATTTAATAACAAAAAGAAGCAAACTCACCTAAGAGAACTTGATGTCAGGAAATAGTTAAATTGAGAGCTGAGGTAGAAAAGAATACAAAGAAACAATACAAAGAATCAATGAGACAAAGAGTTGGTTCTTCCAGAAAATCAACAAAATAAACAAACCTTTATCCAAACTAACCAAAAGATAGAGAATATCAAAATTAACAGAATCAGAAATGAAAAGGAAAACATAACAACAGACATAAGTGAAATCCAGAGAACCATCAGGTCATATTTCAAAACCTATACTCCACAAAATGGAAAACTTAAAGGAAATTGACACCTTTCTGGATAAATATTATTTACCAACATTAAATCAAGACCAGATAACCGGGGCTGGAGAGTGGCTCAGTGGTTAAGAGCATTGCCTGCTCTTCCAAAGGTCCTGAGTTCAATTCCCGGCAACCACATGGTGGCTCACAACCATCTGGAATGAGGTCTGGTGCCCTCTTCTGGC
>NC_022009.1:53600146-53611611 GCF_000317375.1 Microtus ochrogaster
TCCCGGCAACCACATGGTGGCTCACAACCATCTGGAATGAGGTCTGGTGCCCTCTTCTGGCCTGCAGACATACACACAGACAGAATATTGTATACATCATCATCATCATCATCATCATCATCATCATCATCATCATCATCATAATAAAGTCCAAAGACCAGATAACCAAACTAAACAGACCCACAACTGCTAAAGAAATAGAAACAGTCAATAAAATTCTCCAAACAAACAAAAAAAAGTCCAGGACCAGATGGTTTCAGCTCAGAATTCTACAAGATTTTTAAAGAAGATTTAATACTAATACTCTTCAAATTATTCCACACAATAGGAACAGAAGAAACTCTTTTTATGAGGCAACAATTACCCAGATGCCAAATAAACATAAAGACAGTATTAAGAAAGAGAATTACAGACCAATCTCACTCATAACACTGATGCAAAAATACTAAATAAAATACTGGTGAATCAAATCCAAGAACACATCAGAACCATCATCCACCATGAGCAACTCAGCTTCATCCCAGAGATGCAGGAATGGTTTAACATACCAACATCTGTCAACGTAATCCACATTATAAACAAACTGAAAAATAAAAACCACACGGTGATCTCATTAGATGCCAAAAAAGCTTTCAACAAAATACAACATCCCTTCATGATAAAAGTCTTGGATAGATCAGGGATACAAGGAACATACCTAAACATAATAAAGGCAATATACAGCAAGCCGACAGCCAACATCGTACTAAATGGATAGAAACTCCCAGCGATTCCATTGAAGTCAGGAACAAGACATGGTTTCCACTGTCTCCATATCTGTTCATTATAGTTCTCGAGGTCCTAGCTATGACAATAAGACACCAAAAGGAGATCAAGGGGATACAAATCCAAAAAGATGAAGTCAAACTCTCACTATTTGCTGATGATATAATAGTTTACATAAGCAACCCCAAAAATTTTACCAAGGAACTTCTACAACTCATAAACACTTTCAGTAATGTAGCTGGATACAATATTAACTCAAAAGAATCAGTAGTCCTCCTGTACACAGATGGTAAATGGGCTGAGAAAGAAATCAGAGAAACATCACCCTTCACAATAGCCACAAATAGCATAAACTATCTCAGAGTAGCTTTAACCAAACAAGTGGAAGACTTGTATGACAAGAACTTTAAATCTTTGTAGAAAGAAATTGAAGAAGACACCAGAAAGTGGAACAATCTCTGATGCTCTTGGGTAGGCAGAATTAACATAGTAAATATGACAATCTTACCAAAAGCAATCTACAGATTTAATGCAGTGCCCTTCAAAGTCCCAGCAAAATTCTTCATTGACCTCAAAAGAATGGTTCTCAACTTCATATAGAAAAGCAAAACACCCAGGATAGCCAGAACAATAAAAGAACTTCTAGAGGCATGAAAATCCCTGACTTCAAACTCTACTATTGAGCTACAGTACTGAAATAGCCTGGTATTGGCATAAAAACAGACAGGAGGACCAATGGAACTGAATAGAAGACCCAGATATTAATCCACTCACTTTCAAACACTTGATTTTTGACAAAGAAGCAAAAAATATCAAATGGAATAAAGGAACCATATTTAACAAATGGTGCTTGCATAACTGGTTATCAACATATAGAAGAAAGAAAATAGACCCATATCTATCACCATGCACAACACTCAAGTCCAAATAGATCAAAGGCTTGAACATAAAGCCAGCCACACTGAACTTCATAGAAGAGAAAGTGGAAAGTACACTTGAATGCATTGGCACAGGAACTCACTTCCTAAATATAACTCCAGTAGCATAGACACTGAGAGAAATAATTGATAAATGGGACCTACTGAAACTGAAAAACTTCTGTAAAGCAAAGGACATGATCAAGAAGACAAAACAGCAGTCTACAGAATGGGAAAAATTTTCACCAACCCCACATCTGATAGAGGGCTGATCTCCAAAACATACAAAGAACGCAACAAATTGGTCATCAAAAAAAGCAAATAATCCAATAAAAAATGGAGTACAGACCTAAACAGAGAACTCTCAACAGAGGAATCTAAAATGGCTGAAAGACACTGAAGGAAATGTTCAACATCCTTAGTGATCAGAAAATGCAAATCAAAACAACTCTGAGATTCCATATTATACCTGTAAGAATGACCAAGATGAAAAACACTGATGACAACTTATGCTAGGGAGGCTGTGAGATAAAGGGAACACTCCTGCATTGCTGGTGGGAATGCAAGCTGGTCCAGCCCCTTTAGATTTCAATGTAGTGATTTCTCAGAAAATTAGGAATCGATCTTCCTCAAGACCCGCTTTTGAGTATATACCCAAAGGATGCTCAATCATGCCACAAGGACATGTGCTCAACTATGTTCATAACAGCAGTGTTTGTTATAGCCAGAACCTGAAAACAACCAAAATGCCCTTTGACCAAAGAATGGATAAGAGACATGTGGGACATTTACACATTAGAGTAGTATAGAGCAGAAAAAAAAAATCGACATCTTGAATTTTGTAGGCATATGGATAGAGCTAGAAAACATGATTTTTGAGTGAGGTAACACAGACACAGAAAGACAATTATCACATGTACTCACTCATGAGTGACTTTTAAATATAAAGCAAAGAAAACCAGCCTACAAATCACAATCCCAGAGATCCTAGACAACAATGAGGACCCTAAGAGAGACTTACATAAAGGAGTAAGTCACAAAACAATCCCACACCAGTTTGGAATTATGATTAATAAAAGGATTATTTATTTAAAGGGAAAAATTACAGATCACCATCCTAGACAACAGCCCTCTGCATGACCAGGAAAAGAGTCCAAAGCAAGAGAGAGAACACATGGCTACCGCTGCTTTTTCAAGCCAAAGAGACCATGCCCAAGTGGGTTGCTATCTTAAAGGCTATTAGCTGAAGGAGTGGAAGGAGCTCCCGCAGCACCTCCCCTTTTGTTTAAGTAAGAGAGTTCTAAACCTACTACAAAATTATATACAATAAGAACAAATATCCTATTCTAACTAGCTTAAGTCTTGTATAATAAATAATTTGGCCACACCATGAAAGGAAAGTAGCTACATTTATCTAGTCTTCAACCCCATCGAAGATCCGAGAAGGGAAATAATGTTACCTGAGCAATTAGGAAGTGCAATCAATCAAACAACTTCCAAAACACACAACAAATCACAGGGACAACTGGCTACTGGGCAATTACCCAAAGTCACGTTTGCAGTGTTGAAGCAACCAACTGTGGCTAAGGCTTAGAAAAACTGACAGATTATTATTTTTTTTGGGGGGGGTGTTCCTTTGATGTTTTATTTTTGACTTTTTTATTTTATTTATTTATTAAGGATTTCTGCCTTCTCCCCACCACCGCCTCCCATTTCCCTCCCCCTCCCCCAATCAAGTCCCCCTCCCTTGTTAGTCCGAAGAGCAATCAGGGTTCCCTGCCCTGTGGGAAGTCCAAGGACTGCCCACCTCCATCCAGGTTTAGTAAGGTGAGCATCCAAACTGCCTAGGCTCCCCCAAAGCCAGTACATGCAGTAGGATCAAAAACCCATTGCCATTGTTCTTGAGTTCTCAGTAGATTATTTTTAAAGGCAAGAAAAATTTCAAAATCATCTTACCCTGTCTTGGCAAGATTTGACAGTTCTGCTTATCCATTTCCGGATACTATGTATTTTGTCAGTAGTTGAGGTATGGGCTTTTCTTAACCCAAAGGCCAGTTCTGCCAAGAAGACAAGCTCCAAGTGGAGTGTATTTTGTGCTCGACAATCTCTTGGGACTAGACCAGTATTGCCAGGAGTGATTGTGTCTCACTGCCACAGAACTATAAGTTAGATTAAATGCCATGTTCCACAGCTCTTTGAAGATGTTGAAGACTATCTATTGATACAGAATATAAACTCTATGTATCTAAAAAAACCGATTGGTCTAACTATAAAAATGAGAAACATAGATGACTATAGATCTATAATTCCTAATACCTATCTAACTTAAAGACTAAGACAATAAACAACTGAGCAATAAATGAGGACAATGACCTCTAAATGTAAACAATGTACAAGTATCTTGATCAGAGGTAGAAATGTAATATGGTAAATATATATATATATATATATACATAAACAATATATAAGTATCTTAATCAGAGGTAGAAAGGTATACTACATTATGGTATATCTATATATATATATCTCAATACATAAAATGTTTTAAACAGAGGTAGAAGTATGCATGCATACAATATTCAATATAATTTAACTTTGTATTCATATACAAGAATCTATGCCAATGTAATTATCTATAAACAATAACTCACAAATACCACCCCAAAGAATACAAAACTTCTATAACTTATTTTAGATGTCTTAATGCCTTTGAGTGAATGACTTGAGAGCAAGAGCTGATCAGTCTTAAGAAAATAATAAACTATCTTCCTATTGTACATATGACATATGAAAAAAAAACTTGTTGAAAACTGTGGATTTTTAACATAAATCTCTTAATTTAAGTTGGAACTGGTAAGAGTCTACTTCTTCACTGAAATAGTGATCACTCAAGCTAAGTTTTGTTTGCTTTGAGAAGAAGCTAAACATTAGTTTACATGTAAATCTCAAAGCACATGTCAATGACTCAATAGAGAATAAACATTTACTGTATCTATAGAGATTCTTCAGGCTAAGCACAATACTAGCAGCTTTTGGAGCCCATATTTAGAGGCAGGAATGATAGGAATATCATATTGTTTATATGTATATGTGACCAATTCTGGTAGTCATTCATCATGTGGATAGTTTGATGAAAACCAATCGAATAGTCTCACCAAATTTGCATTAATTTTTATTGACCCTTGAAACAATGTCCTATATGTATAGAATATCTTTCTATCTAGAAGCTACAAACATTTTTTTCAACCTTTTGGCTTTGCAAATGCCTTTATATTAGCTGACTCACAAGATCTGTTTTGTTCCAATTTTGAGTAGCAGGGTTATCTTTTATTAGTATAATAAAAGGGATGTTTACATTCAAAGAAAGTCATTGTGGTCTCTTCCTCCTTGGCATTGACCACTCTGTATTATGCCTTATATTTTAAATATTTGTATCCCTTTGGAAACCATAAACCTCTCCAAGGGAGTCAGGGTCTGGTTTAGAGTGGTGTCTTCAGTCTCCAAAACTATGTCTCACCTTAAGAAAATCTACATTTTTGAAATATGCACACAATCAATGCACATTGCTATCATTTAAATTCATAAAGAAACTGATGTTATGTGAAGTTCAGTGAGGTGTGGTGGAATGAACTTTGAGACTGCTGACTCAAGACCTGTCTTGATGATGACATGTCAGGAGTAGAAGGGCAAGGCATTGTCAAACCTGCAGGGATGAACATAGCTGTATAGAGCTCCATGATGTGAGCCTCAGGAGGGAACAGCTAGGGAAGCTTGATTGAGGAGGGGGGGGGATGAAGTATTTCAGGAAAACTCTGTTGTACTCTTCAATAACAATGTCCCATTTCAGATATGGAGAGCATTCACTGAAAAAATTTCCTTAAAAATCAAGATCTTGCCTGTCAGTGGTGGTGCACCTTTAATCTGAGCACTCAGGAGGCAGAGGCAGGTAAATCTCTGAGTTTGAGGTCAACCTGGTCTACAGAGGTAGGGCTACACAGAAAAACCCTGTCCCAACCAACCAACCAACCAACCAACCACCTTCCCAAACAACCTTCCTCCAAATCAAAATCTTTAAAGATGTAAAATTCTTTGAATAAGCATTTTCTTCTTTTACTGCTTTAAGAAAGACCTCCGATTCTTTTTCTAGGACATCAGATTGCAAACTTAGTTAAAGTGGTTAACTGGTAGATTATATTGTATTTTGTTGTTGTTTTCTGTTATTCAAGGTTAACTCTAGAGCCTCAGGTTGGAGCTGTATTCTCAAACTTCTTTTTACTTTTTGAAAATGAATCTCATTAGTGATCCAGACTGGCCTTGAACTTGTTCTGTATCTTATACAGTTTTTGAATTTGTGATCCTCCAGCCTCATCCTTATAAGTAACTGGTATTACAAGCCTTCACTACTAATTCTGGCTAATCTCTGTTTAATATTCTCCCTAGCTCATGCCTTTCCATATACCTCCTTTCAGATGGCAGTTTCTACAAAAGATATATATATATATATATATATATATATTTTTTTTTTTTTTGGTTTTTCAAGACAGGGTTTCTCTGTGGCTTTGGAGCCTGTCCTGGAACTAGCTCTGTAGACCAGGCTGGTCTCGAACTCACAGAGATCCGCCTGCCTCTGCCTCCCAAGTGCTGGGATTAAAGGCGTGCGCCACCACCGCCCAGCTACAAAAGATATTTTTATGTAGCTCACATTACTTCTGTTTATGTATGAGGCAGCCGAATACTTTTAAAAACAGAACAGTGATTGCTGACACCCCAGTCTCTATCAATGTACTTCTCTTGATCTGCCCAGGACAAGCTCTTCATTGTGAATGGCCAGGAAGATCTAATGTGTCTGGCTGCGTTAAAGTGAAGCAATCTCTGAGTTGCTCATCAGTTTTCTCATTTTATTATCATTTAAATGTTTATAATATAGCCTTCCTGAAATTTGCCAATGGTCTCCAAATAGAAAACAAGCCAACAAAAAATATTTTTTTTAATGAAGCCAGTCATTTAAGTGAACAAAATCAACTTGAACATGTTACTTTTAGTCTAAACAGAGTGTATTTATGTTTTGCACGAACAGTGTCCAACTAGAAAAGGTTGAAGAGCTTTAGTAAAAAATATTCTAACTTTGAGAGGAATTGCAGTAATTTCCTGTTTTGAGGTCACATGAACTACACTGAAAAGTTTTTTCTGTGCTTTTGTTGACTTTGGTTGAAAAATCTATTTGATTATAAATGTCTTTTTAGTGATATTAGACAATTAATTTTGAAGTTCAATTTAAGAAAACATTTCACAAAAAAGTAAGAGAAAGCTTTTGGGGACTACTTCAGAGAGGTACGGTTCACTCTTCCCACCCATGAATCTTTTGTTGTCTTCCTCTCTCGCTCCTTGTGCACTACTTATTTTATTTATTTATATTTATTTATTATATTAATTTATTATAATTGTTTGTTGACAGTAATAATTTATTCTCAAGTGGAAAGCAGTATTTGTGAAAAAGTCCTTTAGGTATTATTATTCTCATAACATGAGATCATGAATAAATTTTCATGTAGGATTAATCTAAGCCATATGTAGTGCAAGCATTTTGGTGGGCTATATATCGAAGTTGGGTGACAAGCTTTGTTGTTGAGAACATACTTCATACTACCTTCTTCCTGTGCCTAAGATTGCTTTCCTAAAGGAGGTTCTACTTCCTGTTGTAAAGATTGGATATTGACAAATGATAATTGTTTATATTATGGGGCACAAAGTAATGTGATAATGCTTGTTCACAATGTGGAATGACTGAACCGTGTATATTAGACTATACAAATTAATGTTGAGTCAAACTTATCCTTCATTCCTTCAACCTAACAGAAAAGTTATATCCCCTGGGTCACCAATATCTCCTGGGTACACAAACCCTCCAGCTCCTGACAGACACAGTTCTGGGTTTTGTTCTATATGCTCATTAATATTTTTCTAAAAAGATATTTAAAACACCTAGAAGATATTCTTTGCTAATGTATCTTTGGTACTGTAACTGTCCCCTCAAACTAATAGCAAAGTAAAATCAGAGGAAAATATATAATAAATAAGCTTAGTTGTTACGATGACTGTAGCAAATCATCAAATGTTATCAAAAGTTCATGGGTTCTAAGGCGATGTCAAGGTTCCAACAATAACCTAAGGTTAACATTGCTTTTTTGTTACTTGTTGAGAAATTAGAACATTTGATTTAATAGTAGAATTACTTTGCTAAACTAGATATCCAATACCAGGTTAGACTAGGGCAATGGTAAGAAAGAACAGAGTCTATACTTTTTATTCAACTTGGTGAGATCTGAGGAAGTTAGACCAAAAAATGGTAATTATGATTGTCCAGGATTTACAACTCTGTATAGATGAGGGACACAGCAGTTCCAAGGACTTTTTTTTGCCACTGAACTTACCCCAACATCCACAGAAGGTAGATCTCAACAAGGAAACAAATGTATCTTGATTGTATTAACAAGGGATATTAGAACTCCCAGTACCACTGCCAGTTTTTTAGTGTTTGCAGAAAAAAAAAGGTATTATTAAAGAGCCACTTGAACAGTACCAGAAGGGAGGGTTGGAGATATTCTGAGAGTGAGTGGGTCGACAAGATACAGAGAAAACACACTGGGGCAAGAAGATCTTTGGAATGGTCACAAGGGTCCTGAAAATGTGGTAAGTGCAAGACAAACTATTCTGTCATGAATTTCCTCAGACAATCTTGCGATGATCCTGCTATTTTTGCCTTAAAGATGGAAGCGCCAGGTCTTAATGACACCAAGCAGCTGTCCCAGGGACTAGTAACTGGCAATACCACAAATAGAATTGCATTTAAGGAGAAACAGGGCAACTTTTACTGCACAATCAGTGGAGAAAATAAAAAGTTTTTGTACTTTTTGAAGTTAGAAGGAGAAACAAGTAGGATGTTGGATTAAACAGTTGAATTTCTAGATACCAGAGGAAGGCTTTTATAAGTTTGGAAACAACGCCCCAGGGTTTGCGAAAGTGACTTTTGTTTTCTGGACACACTCCAATGGAGCTCAGATGTCCGTGTGTCAGAGGTGCTGTGGAAGGAACTCAGCATGGGGTGGGAACAGGACCTTGCATCCATGAGGTTTTACATCCTGTCCTCAGCTCTGAGTTCTTGTGGGGTTGTGGGTGTGGAAAGGAAAAGCTCATTCTTGGGTAGCACTGGTCTTCCTGGGAGCCACAAAGAGGGAAAATGTGTTTTTAACTTCATGAAGTGGCAGAAAGTTAGTTTGTCAGTAGTGCTAAACATTTCCGTGCTTGCTCACATTTCAGAGAATGGGTGGATCCAGAGTGCTGAATTTATGATTTGGATTTACACAGATGCAGGGAGTAACAGAACAGAGCTTTAAAGTGATTTTAGAAGTTAGCCTTGGCATCCTCACTTGCATCTATGTATTTTTGTCATTTGTTATCAAAACTTTTTGTTGGTATCGAAGGTCTAGTGCTGGGTACATATCTAGGATTCCATGGGCCTGAGAACATACAGAGATAGTGTTTTTAAAACCCATGAATTTATTTAAAAGTTGTTCTAGTTTAGAACATAGCCTGAGGTTATTGCATGCTCAAGATGTGGGAGTAGACAGCAGACAAAGGAACCATTCCCAATAATATATTTATATGTAAATTCAAACTGAATAAATATGGTTGTTGAAATGAGGAGCAGCGGGCTGCGTCCCCGGCACCCGGCCGCCCCCACGGCTAGCTTTACCTGAAATAATTACATGGAAACTGTATTCTTTTCAGCACTGCCTGACCCATTAGTTCCAGTTTCATATTGGCTAGCTCTTACATATCGATCTAACCCATTTCTAATAGTCTGTGTAGTCCACGAGCTGGCTTACCAGGAATGATCTTAACCTGCGTCTGTCTGGAGTGGAAGAATCATGGTAACTCCTCAACTCAGCTTCTTTCTCCCAGCATTCTGTTCTGTTTTCTCTGCCTACCTAAGGGTTGGCCTATCAAATGGGTCTAGGCAGTTTCTTTATTAATAAGAAATCACTCCCACATCATATGGTAATGATTTCTCCTTATAAGTTTTTACTATCATCTAACCTTTGTTACTAGTATATATTAATCATATAATATAGTGGGTTTCTTACTTAAAAAAATGTTCAGCATCCTTAGTCATTAGGGAAATGCAAATAAAACCTGCTTTGACATTCTATCTTATACCTATCAGAATGATTGCAATCGATAACACAAGTGACAGACCCAGGGAACTTAGGTAAAGAGGTGGGCTCTAGGGAATGCATAGATCTCCCTGGGAAGGGGAAACAGAGTAGAGTGTGTACGTGAACTGGGGGAGTGTGAGGATAGGGGCAGGCGAGATTAGGTGTATATGGGGGAGTGGAGGGAGAGAGTGTGTGGAGAGACAGCTGGAATTGGGGGGCCTTCTGGGAGTGACATACAAACCCAATATGGTGGAAACTTCCTGGAACCTATAATGGTGGCTTTAGTGAGAATTCCTAGGAGTGGAGGATATGGAATCCGAATTGGCCATCTTCTGTAGCCATGGAATTCGTCCAGTGATGGGACTGGGTGGAATTCAGTTAAGTTGGTGACTGACAGGGTCCCGTGCAGATCTCCAAACAACCCAGCTTGGTGGTATGATAGAGGGTTGTTCTCCACAAAATGACAGTGGGGAGCCCGTAGCAGAAGATACCATCCACACAGCTCACTGAATGTAGATAGTTAGAGCTGCTGCCTTCATGGAGCCTTCATCCTACATTCTTGTCCTTTGGCATAAGAAGATACTCTGCAGGCTATGGAAAGAGAACCTGGATATCAATCTAGCCAATAAATGATTGTCATACCATCTGTCCTGCCTGCAAGATGTGCTGGGGTGATAGTGGCACAGAACTTGTGGGAGTGACCAACCAATGTGTGGTTTAACTTGAGGCCCACACCATGAGAGGGAGCCCATGTCCCACAGTGCCCAGATATCAGAGACTGGAAGACCTAGGATAGGACCAATCATTAAAGGGTAAAACAAAAACAAAAAACAAAACAAAAAAAGAGAAATGATTCTTAATGATATTCTGCTCTACTCATACCTTGTCTAGTCAGAATCAGATGGGAACAGATACAGAGACCCACAGCCATTAGATGGCGAGAGAATCTCAATAGGAGGTCTCCCTCGGGTTCCTCCCCTCAGAACCTGAGGAATTCCTCAGAAGAGGGGGAGGAAGGATTGTAGGAGTCAGAGAGGATGAAGGACACAAGTAGAATATGATCAACTGAATCAACTATCCAGTGCCCGTATGGACTCACAGAGACTGAAACAGAACCCATGGGGCCTGCAAGGGTCTGCACCAGTTCCTCTGTTGGCTTGGTATTTTGGGGAGGTGGGAGAATTCTAACAGTGGGAGGAACCATTTCTCCTCCTGGAACTTTTTTCCTCTTATAGGGTTGCCTTGTCCAGCCTTGATATGAGGGCTTTTGCCTTGTCTTACTGTGTCTTGTTTTCACGTGTTGTCTATTGTCTTTTGGAGGCCTGTTCTTTTCTGAAGGGAGATGGAGGGGGAGTGAACATGGGGAAGGAGGTGGAGAGAGCTGGGAGAAGTGGAGGGAGGGGAAACTGTGATGTATTATAAAAGAGAAGAATCTACTTTCAATAAAAATGAAAAATAACAAAATAAAAATACAGTGGGTTTCTGTATGTGTTGCTTGTGTGCATGATTTAGCTATATCTATATGTATCATGTGTGTGCATGGTATATCTATATCTATATTTATAGT
>NC_022009.1:53612329-53613876 GCF_000317375.1 Microtus ochrogaster
TCACTTCACACATGTGTGCAACCTACTTTGGTCATGTGTACTTTCTCATTGATCTCTTTTGCTCCCTTTACTCATGTCCCCGTCCTCTTTATTATACAGAGTTTCAGGTATAGCGCTAATAACAAAGTGCAGAAATGAAAAAGCAGTTCTCAATTGGTTGGCATATTGGTCTCTTCAAAATGAAAAGTGGCATATGAGTTTTAGTAGGTGAAAGACCAAAACTACTTTCTATTCTGTAATTACTGTGAGCTAGATCTGCTCTTTTTTCCATAAGACCTCCTCCACAATTTTTTATAATTTATTTATGATTGAAATATTCATTTACATTGAAGATATTAGGAAAAGATGACATATAAAATGAGAGATGAACTGACTTTGTAAGAGCATGGCTAGATGAATACTGTTGATTCTCTTTGGTTGAAAACATGAAATAGTACACATGCGCCTTCTGAGTTATGCAGCGATTTTCTGGAGGGTCTTTAGCTAGGGAAGAAGCAAAGAAAACAGTACAGTGCCAGAACAAAGGTATAATCCAGTTGTTCCTTTGGTAATTAAATAGGAAATAAGAAATTTACTTTTGAAATAGTCACTTAGAACTATGAGTGCATGAATCATGTAGATTCATTCAGTTCATCTTTGCTGAGAGTAAGACTTGATTTAGCTCAGCTAATTATGAACTTTTTAATAATACCTTGGATATGTCCCTGAAAAAAGACATCAAAACAGACACTCTTCATCTCAAAGTGTTTCCACCTCATATTAGGTAAACAAAAGTACACAATAACAAATAGAAGGCAACATTGTATCCACATCATAGCTGATACAAAGTAGAGTTCAGAATGCAGAATGACCACTTCCTATATGGGGTGGGAAACAAAGAAGGCTTTGTAGAAAAAAAAAATGACATGTTGGGGGGAAAGAAGGCAAAACAAAAACAAAATGTTGCAGGCAGGTAAGTGATTAAACAGGATGATAGAAAATGTGAATCAGTCCCAAGAAAGCATGCCAGATGGGGTAGAGCTTTAAGTAGGAGAAAAGCCAGGTGTTGTGGTGCACACCTTTAAGCCCAGCACATAGGAGGTGGAGGCAGGTAGATCTCTGTGAGCTTGAGAGTACAAGAGTGTACAGAGTGAGTTCTGGTACAGCCAGAGTGGTTATAGAGAATCCCTGTCTAAAAACAAAATAAAACAAAACAAAACAAACAACAACAACAAAAAACCAAAAAGAAAGAAAAAGAGGAAGGAAGAGGAGGAGGAAAAGGAAGAAGAAGAGACACCAACTTTAATAAGTCTCCTGAAGGCTAGTGACTTTGTACTTATTTTCCAAAGCAGTGAGATGCTATTAAAATTCATGGAATTGAAGAGTGGCCAAACAGTTCAGGGTGCAAACATGTAGAGAGCACAGATCAGTGGATGAAGCAGCAGAATTCAGTAGTTACAATTATGCTTCAGTCATTGTGTGAGTATATAATTGTCTTCATTTAGAAGACGAGTGTCATGTACATACTACTAGATCTATATTACCAGCCCAAACTTTAGATTTTTTTT
>NC_022009.1:53615473-53619616 GCF_000317375.1 Microtus ochrogaster
ATATATATATATTCTGGGATGTGCTTCATAACTGGATCTATTTGTTTCCCAAGGACTGTGGACATTTAAAAGTCTGCATTGTTCTTTTGTTCAGACTAACTGGGCACAATTAGTTCATTTTCACCTCAAAGCAAGTCCAAACTAGACTAAAGATTTTTCATAATTGGATCATAGGTTTGGAACTTCACAGCTATTCACAAGGTCAGAAACACGGTTGTCTAACCAAGGTTGCTACACAAAGCACCCTAAGAAAAGCTTGCCAACTCTTTTCTTGCCAGTCTATTAACAATAGACCCATGTCTCAAAGTCTGCCACTGGGCACTGCACCCCTTATCTGGTTACAGTTTTACTCCTTGAAACCCTTGTGTTGCTATAGCAATGGCAACACCTTATTGCTTACCCTAGGAATGTGCTTTTGACCAACGAGAAGTAACTCTTGTAATTTTGTTATAATTTCAGGCTCCTGGGAGAAAGAGAGTTTTTGAGAAAAAAAAAAAGCTAGGAAGAATTAGAAGTAGGGCAGGAGAATTAAAATACATGTGTGAGAGTTTGTTCGTTCCCCCTCAGATAGCCAGAGAAAAAGTCCTTTCTGCTTATAGCATCTGATTCTGGATTCTGAAAAGTGTCTTGGGCCTGGACCCAAAGGCTTTCATTTAACTTCAGAGATGAATGACAGAAAATGACCAAAAATAAAAGACAAGGCATTCAAAAGAAAAAAAAAATCTTTGGAAGAGGAGTAAGGAAGGGCGCAGAGGACAGAGAAATTAGTTCCACATCGAAGGTCTGTTGGCTGTGATGGCTGAGCGTCAGGGTGGACATGTTAAGCATTAGGATGAAGTAGTGGTCAGGAGGGTGGAGCAGAGATTAGCTAGAGTTATACACATAAATATGGTGTCTGGATGTTGAGTAGTCCATGAGAGAGCAAGACAGCCTGCAGACAGATGAGCAGAACACAGTGGGGATAAGAAGAAAGCCTTATTTTTGCCACATTTTGCTCATTATCTGTCAAAAACTAAAGAACAAGTTTTGAAAAGTAGCCTGAAGTTTTAGCAATGTGGGTGTCATATAGCTTGGTTCTTTTCCAGTTCTGCCGACCATCAAATGTAGTCAGACAGTCAGCTTTTAAAAGCAAACATACCATGTTTTTATTATGAGCTTAGCTAGGAGTGCTGACAAGAGAGACATTCTGAGTGAAAGCAGGATCACTCGCAACTAGGAATGTGTGAGTGGGGGGATGGAAACACAGAAATCAAATATGACGGAGAAAAGGAAAAATCCAACTGAGAATTTTCTCACTGGACCATTTTATGCACTGCTGATGACTGCACATCTCACTTGCCGTGCTTTCCTTAATCTGATACTAAAATTAATTTGTATTTTCTAAGTCCACGAAATCAATGAGAAGGAAAAATAAATGAAAGCTGTCCAGAGCAGCAGAAAGCAGTGCAGAGATAAACCTGTTTTCCTTGTGTCAAAAAGGAGGCCGAGAGTCTCTGCTTATATTTTAGGATCCAGGAGAGTTTTATTTGTTAATAAGACTGCTGTCAAACTTACCTTGTTATGATGGCCTCGGCAGTTAAGAAGGTGTGTGTTCCACACGGTTACCTAGAAATTTATTGTTAAATGAACTTTATCTTAATTTACACACTGTTCTCACATTTTATGATCCCTTTTTAAAACTGTTAATATTTCAGAGTTTTGGAATTTATTTTCTGGTGGTAAATTGCCAGAACCTGAAGAGTAGCAAGCATTTTCATCAGGATCACTTTTTACTGAGATAGTTGCATCAAATGTTCCGGTGTGGCCATCGGCTTCGATGCTGATGTTCTCAGACATTCTGACTTAGGAGATCATTGGTGCTGAAATGAAGCATCTGTAAAAACAGGAAGAAAAAGGCTCAGTAGCTTTGGTGACATATTCTTGTACTTAACGGCTCAAGTTCCTCATCTCATACACTTATTTTCTAATAGGTATGTTTAGAAACTATGCTTTAATTTTGTGATATATGGCAAATTCAGCATAGTTTCTGAAAATAAATAACTTGAAATTAAGTCCTGAAAAACAGATCTGGGAATTTGATTTACAGTAAAACACAATGGCTCCTTTGTCCTAGTCTGTCTGAAGATGACTTAATAAGGCCATAGCAGCATTGACATTTTATACGCCAACTTAAAAATGAAAACATAAGACACAAGGTTGACTAGAATGTGGAAGTGGGCTCATTTTTTCAATGAAGAAAAATAGCAAGTACTAGTCATTGAATACCAACTCTGCCTTTTGATATCTGAATGAAGCAAAGCTACTAGACTCTTCTGAGACAAAGATAATGTCTGTGTGCTGTCACTAGTTCTGTGGTGGGGTAGATAAGAACACATCTATAAAAGCACCCAGCATCCTAATACTCAAGAAATAATTAATTTCAGTCACTAAAATAGTTGAAAGAAAATGTTCCTAAAAGTGTGTTACATCCGTGGGTAGAGGTACCCACAACACAGACCAGCCAAGACATCTCTAAAGCGCAAAGTACAGGAGCAATCTAAGCTGACAGACAAAATCAAGTGCCACCATCTCAGGTTAGGTTTGTATGAAATGTAACTCTTCTAATCACTTTATCTAAACATAGTATGTCTGCTAATGGCATTCAGGTCACTTGCTGAATGAACTAGAATGGCTTTAAAAGAAATAGTAAGCTATAGTTACATGTTATTAACATATTACTTATTAAACATTAACACATTTAATTAGCATTTTATAAATAGAAATGTATAACTTGTTAATAAGGATTCAATGTAAATTAATGTTTGCAAGAGAATCAAAGAGAAAAATTTGTAACTTTGTAAATAGTATTAGAGATATAACAAGCATGTGTTGGGTTGTTTTAAAAATAAAATTTTACAGATTGAATCTATCTGAAAAAACTGTTCTTATGGATGATGAGCTGGTTCTTCAAATATTTGAATTTGAACAATTTCTTTTATGCATTTCAAATTTGTTCTAAATTATCATTCCACATTTTTCTGTTTTATTTATTAAAAGACATACATAAAATTTTATTACAGAAACAGAAATACATTTAACACATAGTGGTTCATAAATTATAGAAAAATGTGCCCTGGAATTTCTTTCTCAACACCACGAATTTTCACCTAAAGAAACTAAACCCAAAACACCCACACCAATGTGCATCTAAATCCTCGAGTGAGACTCCTTAATTAAAGATGGCTCATGGGCTGTGGTTGTTAGGAAGCACATTGAAGCATTCATTAATACTTTACTTAAAAATTCTATTATAATACTGAAAAAAAGTCAGTATCTGTCAATAAGAATGGGATTTCAGAAGGGGAAGCTGATGGTGGCTACAAGTTATGATGGACTTACCAGTTAGAAAGAAGATAACTTTTCCTACTATAAAAGTTTAATCCATATATTTTAAAAACAAGGATTCAGGTATTTCACTCCCTTTGTTTGAAGATACCTAGGGACTCCTAGTGCAGGGTGTGTCGAGGCCAGGATGCTGTGCTGAGGAGCAGTTTGTTTCAGTCTTCTCTGAGGTTACTGGGAGACTTGTTGGGTCAGTGGTTCTTGATACTCTTCCATCGGTTGATTCTGATAGCATGATTTTGGTGATTTTTTCCCTTACTGAATAAAATGTAAAACAGTCAAACATCTGAATGAAACAGTCTACTTTCATAGAAATGAAACTTTATGATGTAGTAAATGCTTGTAAAGATGTTTCAAAAATATGATTTGAAGGTTCCCAAGACCATAGAGGGAATGAAGTTTATTATTTTCACTGGCTAGTGACTTGAAGACTTTTATCCATATCATTTTTACTTTTAGCAGAAGTTGTGTAACTAATTAGGAAAATGAAATTGAAGTGTACTGTGGACTGAATTGTGCTCTTCCCTGACTCTCTTGCTGAAATCCTAACCCTTCCACTTCCAAATGTGACTGTATTAGGCAAAGGAAGTTTGTAGTAGGGCTTTAATCCAGTCTGAGTGCTGTCCTTATAGGACATAAGCAGAGAGAAAGGGAGGACACAGGGAGGGCAGCCACCCATGAGAGACAGACTGACATCCCAGGAAAAGTCAGAGTGGGCTGCAGCCTCCAGACTGTGAGAGACGCATGTTCATTTTTATTTAC
>NC_022009.1:53620096-53631946 GCF_000317375.1 Microtus ochrogaster
TCAAGCTCCTTTGACCTCTTCTTTTTTTTTCTCCTTGGATTTCTAGCTGTTTCTCTAGCCACCTCTTGGTGTGTTTTGCAGGAAAATATGACAGAATCATTGACTTTAAACTGTTCTGCTTTGATAAAGAAAATGTGCATAAAATGCACAACACATAACATTCTTGACATTTTAACATGTGTACTATCAGTGTTAAACACACTCACTTGTGGAATGATCTTCAGCAGTTCTTAGCCCTGCAAGACTGGAACTCTGCTCTAAGCAATATCCATCTTTCATCCTTTCCCATAAGTTTCTGGCAGACACATGGCTATCTCACTCATCTTTTGCTGTGACTCACCATGCCTACCAAGGCAACTTATAGAAGGAAGGGTTTGTTTGGAGTTAGGCTTGGCAGTGGTGAGAACGCATCACAATAGGCAGGCATGCTGATAGGAACAAACACAGCAAACAGACCTGCAAGCAGTGGTTGGCAGTAGGTTTTGAAACCTCAAAGCCCCCTCCATTCATACACTTTTTCCAGCAAGGACACACCTCCTTAGCCTCCCCAACAACTCCACCTCTGAGGATCAAGCTTTCAAACGTCCTCACAGGGGACATTTTCCTTCAAACCATTACACACAAGATCTCTTTTTCTGTGACTGGCTTATTTCACCTTACACAGTGCCCTCAAGAGTGGGTCTGTGCTGAAATAGGCAAGGATTTTCTTTTCTTGTAGACTGAGTGATGCTGCATACGACATACATACCACATTTTATTTAACCCTTCACGTGCTGATGAAGTTTTTGTTTTTCCCTACCTCTTAGCTGTTGCTCAGAGTGTGGATGTACAAATATTGCTGTACAATTCTGCTATTTGGGCTGGTGAGATGGCTAAGAAGGTGCCTGTTGACCTAAGTTGAATCCCTGGCACCCATGATGGATGGAGAAAACAGGTTCCCAACAGTTGGTCTCTGACTTCTCCATGTGCTCTGTGGCACACGCATGCCCACACTCATTGCATATTCTCCTCCCCTTTCCTTTCCCCTCCTCCCCTCCTCTTCTCTCTTCCACTCCCTTCCTCTCCCTCCCATCTCTCCTTTCCTTCCCTTCCCCTCTCTCTTCTCTCTCTCAAACACACACACACACACACACACACACACACAACACCAATAAGAATAAAGAATAATGAGTATTCTATTTATAATGCAGCTAAAAGAAAAAGATTCTGCTTTTAATTATGTTGGCTATAGAACTAGAAGTAAAATTGCTCCATCTTACATTAATTCTATTCTTTGGCTCTTGAGGAGCCATTGTTGTGATTTCATGATGACTGCTCCTCTTTATGTTCTCTCCCATGTTCGTGAGGCTTCCAGTTTCCCTACGTACTGCCAGCTGTTCCTTTTTCTCTGTAATAGTCATTTTGATAGGCAGTGCTAACATCACACTATTGGGAGTTTGGTATCTTTTATGTTTACTGGCAATTTGTCATCTTTGGGTAAGTGACTGAGTCCTTTTCCTAATTTCTCTCAGGTTATTTGTTTTTATTTATTTTTGGTGTTTAATTGTTTTTACATTTCTGAGTTTTAACCCCTTGCTGAAAAACGGTCTTCACTTCATTTTGTATTTGTTTCCTTTGATCCGGGGACTTGTTCAATACAGTCCCATTTCTCTAGTTTTCACTTTTGTTTCTTATATATTAGTGTCAGATCCTGTAAAATCCAACCTCATGAAGATTTTTTGGCTAGGTTTTGTCCAGGAATTTTATAATTTCAGCCCTTGGTGAGGGCTTTAGTCCATTTGTGGTGAGTTTTATGCATGGAGCAATGCGATGAAACTTCACCCCTTCGCATGTGTCTTTTCCTTTCCCTGAGACCATTTGTTGAGTAGCCATGCTCTCCACACTTTATGGTTCTGGAATCCTTACAGAAGGTTATCTGAGCTAGGCTCCAGGATTAATTTGTGTGGTCTGTTCGGTTTTGCTGTATGTCCATGCTTATGCCAGCACCACACTGTTTAGATTACTGTTCTAAACTATTTGAAATTAGGAAGTATGAGACTTCTGTTCTTTTATTGAAAATTTATATTATTGGAGTCTTTTGTGGTTCCTTATGAATTTTAGAATTGCTTTTTTCTGTTCTGTAAAAATAGCTTTGTGATTTTGATAGGTATTACATTTAATTTGTTTGTGTCTTCAGAAGTATGTAAATGATAAACTAATACTCTTTCCAACTCGCTTGCTGCTTCTTCTGTCTCATCCATCTCTATGGTTTCAGAATTCAGATCTGTCACTTCCTTAACTTCATTTCTAATTATCTGACTGTTTGGGTGCTATTGTAAATGGTACTGCTTTTCTGAAGTTCCTGTTTAGTTTGCTTATCTTTGTTAGAATATTTTGTTCTGTTTTTTTTCTTTCTGTTCTGCTAATTTCTTTTGTTAGGTACAACAGGGTTTTTCTTTTTCGTGTGTATAGAATGTTTAGGATGTTATAAAGATCATTTCATGTAATGTCTTCCAAGCACAATGCTAATTTTATTTCTTCCTTTACTTGGAATCTTTTTTACCCACCTTTCCTCTTTTTTTCTTGCCTAACATTCTAGCTTGGAATTCCATGCTAGTTAAGTGAAAGTAGAGGGACCAGGTTTTCTTGTTCTGTTCTTAGTCTTACACGAAAAGACATGAGTCTTTTCCTATTGACTATGGTATTGGCTTTGCTTTCCCATTGCCATATATCGTCTTTATTATGATGATGTGCTATCCTGCCCTGTTTTTAGTTTGTTGAGTGTTTTCATTATGACTAGATGTTGAATTTGGTAAAAAAAATAAAAAATAAAAAGGTCTGCATCAGTTCAGATTGTAACATGGTTTCCTGGTCCTTCGTTTGCTTAATGTTGTACTCATTAATATTTGTATGTGGAGTTATATTTGCACTGTGGGAATAAATTACATTTTGTCATAGTGCACAACTCCTTTATGCTTGTTGATGTTTTATTGACTAATTCTATTTCTGTATTATGTTCATGTGGGATAAAGGTTTATAGTTTTATTTTTTGCGGTGTGTTTGCCTGCCATGTGTATCTGGATAGTATTGGTCTCATAAAATGAGTTTGGGAGTGATCTTAGCTTCTTTTGTGTTGTGGATAGCAGCTGCATATAAGAAGAGATTTATTTTTTGATAAATAATACTTTTCGTGTCCGAGCACCCAAGGTAAGGTAGTCAAATATACTTAGTATTTTGTGGCTATGATATAAAATAGCAGAAGACATCAGAGAAGTCAAGGAGCTAGACGGGGCCTTTAGCACACCCCATCATCTGCTCCAAACGCAGTTCATTCTGTCCATATCAGTGCTTGCAGACTGATTGGAACTCTGTCACTTTTCACTTGATTTCATTCCTATATAGATCTGACCACTTCTTGGTCTCCCCACAAGCTTCAGTATACAATCCTTAAGGGGGTACTATCGAATCTATTGCAGGAGTGTTCCCTCATTTTCAATTTTTTGAAGACTTTGAGAAGGATTGGTATTAATTATTCTTTAAGTATTTTGTAGAATTCTCTGGTGAGAATTCTCTGGACTTTGCATTGTTGGAATTTTAGAAAGATTTTTATGTTACAATCTTCCCTATACTCATAGGAGTATAGGACTTTCTATCTCATCTCTCTTAGTTGTGGTAGTTGCTGCATTTCTAAAAACTTAGGTATTTCTTTTACTTTAATCCAATATAAAGTATTTTTGAACATTCCACTATAGCCCTTTATTTCTGTGACATCAGTTATGTCATTCCCTCTCTACAGAAGAAAGTGACTGAACTGTCTTTGAAATTTCCTGCTTCATGGAAAAGTCTGCTGGATACTATGGTCCTGTAGGCTAAAGATGGATGCCTTCAACGGCACAGAAGAACTTTGGGTGACTGTATAGGCAGCAAGGTGTCTCTGCCAATTCTAGAGTTTTGGAAGTTGTTTACAATGCACTTCCTGTTTACTTAGGTAATAGTATATCCTTCTGGAGTCTTTGATGGAGTTGAAGAATTTATAGTTATAGTTTTCCTTAGTTACGATAAAAGATAAAGTAGATATAGATATTGTAACT
The DNA here is from genome assembly GCF_000317375.1 of Microtus ochrogaster. Classification (NCBI taxonomy): domain Eukaryota; kingdom Metazoa; phylum Chordata; class Mammalia; order Rodentia; family Cricetidae; genus Microtus; species Microtus ochrogaster. Next base: position 53,624,167 of record NC_022009.1, read on the forward strand.
GTAATTCTTGCTGGATAACGGTTTTGTTATATGTAATTTTACTATGTTAAACTTAAAGCCTCCCTTTTTGTTTAAACAGAAAAGGGGAAATGGTGTAGGAGGTTCTTCTGTTTGTGTGTTGCTTTCATTGGATAATAAATAAATAAACTGCCTTGGCCTACTTGATAGGACAGAACATAGGTAGTCAGAGTAGATAGAACTGAATGCTGGGAAGAAGAGCAGAGTGGCAGAAGCCATGGATCTCCTGTCTGAGACAGATTTTGGTTAGAATCTTGCCGATAAGCCACAGCCATATGGCAATACACAGATTTAATAGAAATGGGTTAAATTAATATGTGAGAATTAGCCAATAAGAAGTTAGAGCTAATGGGCCAGGCAGTGTTTAAATGAATACAGTTTCTGTGTGATTATTTCAGGTGTAACCTAGCCAGGTGGCCAGTACAGAACAAAAAAATCTGCTCTCTGCAACACTTCTCATTTCTGATTTTAATTTATTCTTTGTCACTGTCAAATCTGAGTAAACACCCATTTATTTCATTGATAGCTAATTGTAGAGAGAACACTCGTGGAGTTTTTGTCCTGTCTGTAAAATGGGCCCAGAATGTTCTGTGTGGGCTGCTGAACCCCAACACAGCATGCTACTTGCTCTTTACAGTCTTGTACTTGGTGCTTAATAAATAGTATTGAGTCAAGAACTCATTTGCTTTTCATTCATTGCCTAAAAACAAATCCTGTTACCCTAGAAGTCACTCACATCTACTGCTTAGGAAGTGTGTTTCTGGCTGTTTCCCTAGTTTTTATACCATTTTCTCTTGCTTATATGGCCATTTGTTGTGCCTGTTTTATTCTGTAAGGGCAAATTATTTGGGTTGGAGAGATGACTCATCCACTAAAAACACTTGCTGCTCTGCCATAGGACCTATGATTTGATTCACACAGCACCTGCATGGTACCTCACATCTGTAACTCCAGTTTCAGGGGATCTGATGCCCTCTTCTAGCTTCTCAGGGCACCAACAGATAAGTGGTGCACAGACATACATACAGGCAAAATACTCAATACACATAAAAATAAAATAAAAATTAAATAGAAAAAGACAGATTACTTTTACAACCCTTCTATTATTGACTTCATTTTTTTCCCAGAGGAAGTGGGTATTTACTTAGCAGGTTATGGAGGGGAAAGAGAAAGGGGGAAAAGGAAAAGGGAGAAGAGCAGAGAGAGAGGCACAGCGAGAGAGAGAGAGAGAGAGAGAGAGAGAGAAAGAGAAAGAGAGAGAGAGAGAGAAAGAGGAGAGAGAGAAGCTATTGATTTCATTTTACCAAAATTTGAAGTATTAAAATATTTTCTTTCTTTTATGTGTATAATGTTTTGTCTGCACAATATGTAGGCAGTGTCTGCAGACACCAGAAGAGGGCATCAGATCCTCTGGAAATAGAGTTACAGACAGTTGTGAGCCTTGTGAGCCACAGGAACTCAACCCCAAATCCGCAAGAGCAGCAAGTACTCTTAATTGCCCTCTCTATCCCCTAGTAACTCCTGGATTTTGAGTTGGTAACTTGGTAGAGAATTATTTTTAAAGCAGATTTTTTTTAAAAAAAAAACAAACTATTAGAATAATTTCAGTCTTTTCACCTAACCATGAACCCTGATTTTATATCACTGTCTCCATAAATTTAAAACCCTTCATTAAAGTGAAAGTCGATTCTAGTAAAGTACCTGCTTTACTAGATATGGTTTCAAATTTTGAGAGGAAAGGAATACCTTTCTTTTTTCCTTTGACTTCTCGTGTGTCGGTTGGGTAGGCTTTTGTTTGAATTACAGCTTGATTAGATATAGCTGACTTTCAATTTTGTCCCAATTATGGACTCTGAAAACAATTATAGGTATGGATAATGAATTTTATATTAAATTCTAACCCAAAAGCAGCATTTGGCTTCATGAACAAAGAAAAATTCATTGTTTCCCTTGATGAAAATGTCTAGTGTATTATTGGCATTATTATTATTATTCTATGAATCATTGTTATACAAAAAAAGAATGGGATCTGGGTGTGCAGAGAAGTAAGCATTATTACACTTTTTGAAAATTGTTTGAGTTAATTCCAAAATGAGCAGAAAATTCAGCATCTCCTATGTTGGATCTTATTATTATGTGGGAGTAATACTAAAGCCACTTGATTTAAAATCACTCCATTCAGCCTTTACCTCTGCCAACAAGAAAACTTTGAACCTCAGCAATTGATTGGAGCTTTGTTGGTCTGTTTGGGCTTCATGTGCTTCTCATTCCTGGGCTTTGGCTGATGAGCACTCGCTGTGTGGGGCCTACCCTTCTCATGGTGAAGGGAAGGCCTGATGATCATAAATAAACCACAGACTCACATCATGTCCCTTTCAAAGCAGGTCACCAGGCCACGCCCAAATTAGTGGTACAGTGGAAGTGTTAACTCTTCCTCTAGGAAAGGCAGGCAAGGGTCAATAGGATTCAATAATCATGCACAGTGATTCAGTCTCTGAGGAGAAAATGCTGTGGGAATACTGCCAAGCCTTCCTGTGCAATCCTCTAACATGTACAGTACATCAAACTATAAATGTCAGACTCCAAATATCTCATTTCTAGTCAAAGAATTTTATAAACATAAGATAATTTTGAGTCATAGATTCCTTTATTCAAAATGATGCTATATGATAAATCCAGAAAGTAAAAGGATTAGAATGGAGCTGTGGGTGCTGACCTCTTCTGTTCCTTTTCATTTCTCTGAAGTCTTTTCTGGGCCTTCCTGGAAACTCCTGACAGGATTCTGCAAAGCATATCTTAAAAATCACCAGTGTCTTGCTTCTCTGAGCAGGCTCCACAGATGGTAAGAGGTGTTGGGTTACAAAATATGCAAAATGTTTGGATGGGTTGGGAAATGTTAAGCAGAGCTGCAGGAATTCTCAGAAGCTCTAGAGTGTTGACGTTCCTTCAGAACTTCTGCGAAGGGAATGCAGGTCTCAGAATTCCCAAGTCTTTTTTAAAGTAATTCATTGTTTTGGATCATATCTTAGGAGAGACTATACTAAACAGTCCTCTCTGGTAAAAGCATATATTTTGGTAGAAATATATAGTAGGGCAGAAACTCACAACAAGATTACTGCCTGTGCTTTTCAACATCTGGTTAGTTGCATTTGGAGGAGTCTCTCTGGTCATGTTATTGGGTTCTTCCTATGACCTGGACATACTTGCCCTATGATGTAAATGCTTCTGTGGGTATTTTTTAACCTTTGAGAACAATAAGCCCGGTCAATGCCTTTGTTAGAAACTGATGTGAAAGACATTGAGTGGCTGTGAGTGACTGGTTTCACAAAATGAATGAGGGACTGTGTGAGCTGACCTGAAGCCACAGTGGTCATCACCCACAGAATTAGCAAGCACTCAGGGATTTCCCCTCTGATGTATTTGAAACTCCATTCATGAAGAAGATAATGGATGTTGAAAACTGTCATTTCCCATAATACACCAAAATACACAGATTACTCATTCCCCATCCCCACTTTGGTTCACAAGCAAATAGCTGTTATTAATCTGTGTAATTTGTGTCATAGGTTACTGTTTACAAAGATCAGTGGACAGGCTAATATACCACTAGAAGGTAGATTTGAGCCAAGTTCTACTCAGAATTTCATAGGGAGGGTATATTCTCAAAAACCTGATGACATAAGTAATAAAGATCCAAGTTCCTGTTTTTGAAATGTATATATATTAGAATGTATATATATTAGAAGAACATAAGGGTAAAAGTGTGAGCATGGAGAAACAGACTCTGTAAGTTCCTCATCCCTCTTTTTCACCTAAGTTGTTAATGTTTTTATGAAATAGTAACTAACTACTGTCATATGAGGAGAATCCAGCAGTGGTATGTCATATTTCATTACGAAAAACCTTATTAAAAAGAACTTTAATTTTTTATGTTAAGCATTGTACAATAATGCATCTAGTAATATGTATGTAATTGCTACAATTACTACATATTAAATATGTACATATGCAATAGGTAAATATATATAATGAAGTTTTAATTTCTACTTAAAATAATAGAAAAGAATTGCTAATGTTTCTCTATTACTTCTTGGAAACTCTAATGTAATTTCCTCAGAAAGGCCATTTCTTAAATCCTTTAACTTAAGGTTTTTCATATCTTCTCTCTTCCATGATAATAACACTTTCAGTGATGTGTAAGGAAGTACTTAGATTTTTTAATTTAATGTCAAGCTTATTCAGGAAACTTTAGTCGATAGGCTGCAGACTGTGTTTGTATGTGGTAAGCCAGTTTAAGTTCTGGAGAGCTTCAGAAGCCTAGAGAGGTAGAACAACTAACTGCCCTTGGAAAAATGTGTTTGCTGTCCAGGATGGGTCCCACCCAACTCCTCCCCCTTCATTTTACAGGGACTGGTAATCAGGGTCAGGCACTTCCTGGAAGAAGGAAAGATAAACAAGGACTTCTTAAAACAGAATTGGTCCAGGAGGTGTAAAGGTGAATTTGTCATCATAGACCTGTCAGGGGAAGTCTCTGTTTACTGTCTTAAGTGCATTCATGATGGGAATGGCCATATGCTTAAAATTATGAGACGTATTGACAGACAGTTCAGACTTACATAGCAAATGTCTGTAAGTCAGAGTCAGAATCCCCCTCATTCATGCCCCAAGGATGCTGCTTCTTCCATTTACCTACACTCAGTGAAAGAGCTCAGGTCTCTTGAGTCATGTGGTTACTTGGCTGCTCTATTTTGTAGGGTGTGTTCTATAGCTCTGCTCATACTTTCAATAAATCTGAACTTTGAGTCCTGCTGCCCGCCTGGTCTAAGTCACTGAGACATTAAAATCCTGGACCTCATGCCATGCAACACCTGGGACCCACGCTGGTGACAGGCATGTCTGTAGTACTGAGCACAGTGCTCATCTTAGGGTACCCATTCATGCTTTCCACAAATGACTGGCAATATTCCTGTGATTGTAAACGTCACTGCTGTTATCTGGGTTAGCAGATTTAACGCGAGCTTAGTGTGCTGGATACATGAGTTTGCTGTTTCCACCTCAGAGTCCTCTAGAGTCTTCTTTACATAACAAAACCCACCTGTACAAGCACAGCTCTAGGTTTGTTGATAGCTGGTTGGGTCTGCATTTTTAGGCCACTTTACTGTCTTCTTTGTGGCTCCACCTCCGCTCTCATTTAGCACTCCAGGCTCCCTTGGTCTCCTGCCTTGCTTCCCCTCAGTTCCATGCTGTGTGGACTAGAACTTTCTCTACTCCAGCTTCATCCACTTTCCATCAGGATAAACATCCCACCATGCTGCCATACTGGTTGGTGAACTTGAGACAGTGGAGCCTAAAAATAAGGCAGACTAAAGTCTTATGCCATAGCCAACTTTATTTAGGACATTAGGCAATTTATATTCTTAGCATTAAACAAGGTTGTCTGAGCACTTCACTTGAGTTCAAGCTGTATCAAGTCACAAGAATAACCCATGCTTGGAAACATCATGTAAATAACAAAAGTAAACAACAATATGTAACCTGAAGGAAACCCACTTCTATTAATCTACTGGGGAAGGGCACAAAAGCAAATTCCAAGAACAGAGGTTACAGAACTCTTGTCTGTTTACTTGGAGTTTTTGTTGTTGTTGTTTTTAAAACAAGTGCTTATCATATAGCTTCATTCTTTTTGAAAACTCGAATTCAAGGAAGTTGAGAATTATGCTAAACAGAGCTTTCCATTCTGGGAGCTGCTTCCAAATTACTGTAAAGAGACTTACATTAATTGTAAATGCTTGCCCAATAAATAGCTCAGGCTAACACTAACTAAATTGCCCTTACATTTTAAGTTAGCCCATATTCCTTACTTACACTATGCCACGTGGCGGTACCTTTATTAACATGGCTTATTCATCTCACACTCCCTCTTCATCTGGATGGAGACTCCTATGACTCTGCCCTCCTTCTTCCCATTATTCTGTTTGGCTTTCCCACCTAACTTCCTGACCGGCTACTGACCTATCAGCTTTTTACTAACCTATGGGAGTAATACATATTGACAGTGTGCAGAAGGATTATTCCACAGCAATCTACTCAATTATAATGTACGCACAAGCCCCAGCTCCACACACACATACAGCCTGGATCCCAGGCTGTGTACTTAGTGCTAGCCTCTGTAGATGGACTTCTGGAGGCAAGGTCACACTTCCCTTCAACATCTGTCCTGGCTAGTTTTTTATTACTGTGATAAAGACCATGACCAAAAGCAACTTGGGGAAGAAAGGGTTTGTTTCACCTTACACTTTCAGGAAAACAGTTCATCACTGAGGGAAGCCAAGGCAGGAACTGAAGGCAGGAACTGAAGCAGAAGCCATGGAGAAATGCTGCTTTCTGGCTTGCTCGCTATGACTTTCTCAGTTTGCTTTTGAAAATATACCCCAGAAACACTTGCCCAAGGTTCACAGTGGGCTGTGCCCTGCCACATCAAGAATTAATCAAAAAAAAATTGAATACTCTACAGGCTTGCCTACAGGTAACTGATGGCAGGATTTTCTCAATTGAGAGTTTTCTTTCAGATAACTCTAGCTTCTGTCAAGTTGAAAACATAAATAGACTAGCATAACCTCTCAACCTGAAGTCCCACAGCTGTCACCATTGTACTTCTTGCAAATGTACTTGTCTTATGGGAACTGCTTCCCAAATAGTGGTAATCCAATTCCTATGTGTTGTTACAAGTTTAAGTAAATAAACTTCCCTGGGCTGCTGTGCACTTAAATCTTTCCCTCTCCTTAGCAATTCTAGCTCTGCTAGGGAGCTGTCATGTCTACCTTTGGGACAGCATAGAAGTAATAGGCGATGTTCTGGGACATGGCAGTGTTAGGCCTAGGGCTACGGCACCCCATTCATAATCCTCCCTTATTGGAAAGAACACCATATCTGTCTATACTTAAATACATAGAGTTGATGGCTTTGGTGTAAAGGTATATTTTTCCCAGTGGAGAGTTCCTCTTTTTCTCTTCTGATTGATTTTAGTTTGGCCTGTTTGTCAGACATTAGGACAGCAACAACTGCTTGTTTCTTGGCTCCATTTGCCTATGGCATTTTTCCTTCCTTCACCTCTCAGGGGTCACCTATCCCTGAAGGTAAGAGGAGTTTCTTGTGGACAACAACAACAACAAAAAACACATTTTGTTTCTTAATTCATTTAACTAACTAGTATCTTTTCATTGGGTGACTGAGGCCATTAATATTTAAAGTTATTATTGAAAGGTGTGAGTTAATTTGTTTTGTGTTATTAGTCCTATTTTGTGTTTTAGTGATTATATCTTAATTTTCTTTCTTTCTATACCTTCTTGGATGTGCTTATTCAGAAGGAAAAAAAGGTAAAAAGCCCCGAGGCAAGACACAAATAAAGAGAAGCTTTTCTTTGTCTTGACTGGTCCTGTAACTTCTTATAAAATAATCACTCAGAAAATTAATATTAATTATAACCATTTGGCTAATGGCTCAGGCTTATTACTGACATTTAAATTAACCCATTTCTATTAATCTGAGTATTTCCATGTGGCCTGTTACTTACCAGTGATGCTCTGACCTCTTTCTCTTCTGGTGGCTGCTGGTGTCTCTCTCAACTCTGTCTTCTTTCTCTCTGTATTCAGTTTGGCTTTCCCTCCTAGCTATATTCTGCTCTACCATAGGGCAAAACATCTCTTTTCATCAACTAATAAAAGCAAAATGTATTCACACTGTACAGAAGGATATTCCACAT
>NC_022009.1:53632716-53639312 GCF_000317375.1 Microtus ochrogaster
GACCATCTCACCTTGTTTTGACAAAGTTTAGCAGTCATTTTCCTGCTGGTCTTGTTTGTCCAGTTCATACAACATTTTTTTTCAAGCAGTTCAGAGAGGTAGCCTTGCTACATTGACAGCAAACTCCATAATGAGCTCTTTAGTGCCCACCATCCTCTTGAAGTAATTAGTGCTGCCAAAAGTAGGCATGTCTCACTTTTGAGAAAAGTATAAGTTCTTAAGACATTTTAAATGCCATATTATGTAGGTCTTTAAAGTGTTTGAAGAATACCTATCCATCTGAAATATATCTCCACATATATAGAAAATCTAACATGACTATAAGTTTGACTATTCTAGACGAATATTAATTTGTATTTTTAACGATACATTACATTTTTAAATGAGCTGCATAAACATAATACCTTAAACAAGAGTTAAAATATACATATAGTATAACAAAATTGACCTTAAATTTTTATCAAAAAACTAAAATCCATACCAATATATTTTGAGATTATCAGTGTTTTTTGGATTAAAGTAGATTTAACAGTTACATTTTTCATCATTTTTATATTGTATCCCCCTTTTTTCATTAGAAAGAGATTGACCCTTTTAAATTAAAATAAGCATTTATAAACTTTTTTTTCTTTTGGAATTTGGGTATAGTTTATTTTTAGTAATTCTTGATGACTAGGGGTGTTAGTACTTCCTGCTAATCTTATGGGGACCTTGAGAAAATCTAGAATTATCATCAAGTCCTGTCTGGACTATTTTGTTAGGTTGGTACATCTCAGCCAGTAGCTTTGAAGCTGTTCTGGATGTTGGATCACCTGAGCCATGGTTCCCACTGGAGACCTTTCAGGGGGTCTTACTTGATCAAACCACATTAACCTGGAAGGAATCCATAGCTTTCCATTTTCTGTGGAAACAGAAGCAGAACTGCTTCTCCAAAGCAATGCATCTTTTATGTTCCATTTTACAAATAGAGTTTTTGATTTTTGCTTTAAAGTTAAAGTATTTTAAAAATATTTAGGTTGGTATATTTTATGAGTATCTCTTTCAGTCTCATGCCTCTCAGCAGCTGTCTTTTGCTTTTAGTAACCAAAAAAATTAAAAATCAGCACAGTGCTATACAGGATCCAGACTTCTTGTATATTTTCAAATTTTTGTATGGTTTTTCCTTCTTTATTACTTAATGTCTCTTTAAAGGCTTTGTTATATTTTTAAAAACCATATATTTCTCTCTTTATACCTATTTTCTTTCTTTCTCCCCAAGCCTATGTACATTTTAAACACACTGTGACCCATTTAGAGTTTTTTGGTCTGAATCTGTCTTTATTGTATATCTGTAATCTTTTTTTTTTTTGATTACTGTTTTAAACTGCTAAGTGGGTGTGGCTAGGACCAAAGCAACAGGGCAAGAGGTTTGATTGTCGACTCTACCCAATCTGGCTTCAGATACCCAGGAAAGTCACACTTACACCCCACCCCACCCCCAAATGTTGCCATCAGGTAGTGTGCTACCAGCCCACAAACCCTTTTTGTCAGTATAAGTAAAAAATAAATCTACCATACTAGGCCTTATGGAATTTTGAGAGTCACACATTGGGCACCAAATGTAGCCAGAGGCTTTTCTGTTCCACTTGCTAGTTCCTGTAGCTGTTTCTTAACCTAATAATTACTCAGAGGCTTAATACAAACTATAATTGTTTTTTCTGATAACTCAGGCTTATTGCTAACCAACTCTTCAATATAAATTAACTCATTTCTATTAATTTCTGTATCATCACATGGTTCCTGGCTTACCAGTGAGGCTGTGACATCTTTCGTTTTCAGTGGCTGCTGGCATCTCTCTCAAATCTACCTTCTTTCTCCCTATATTTGGCTTTCCTTTCTAGCTATAATCTGCCCTTCCATAGGCCGAAGTAGCTTTATTCATCAACCAATAAAAGCAACACATAGTCACACCATACAGAAAGACATCCCCATTAGAGAAACGAGTTCATTTAAGTTTTAAGAGCTGATGGGACCAGCATAAGACTAAACATTTGTATCTAATAAGTTTCTGTGTATCGATTTGGGAGCTTGTTGGTGACCCAAGAGAAAGCTTGCTACAGTTATAGCTTTATGGTTACATTTTTTTAGCAGTATGGCTCTGAGTGAGTATCTTTTACTTGAAATGCTTGAAAAATCACCACTTTGAGTATTGATTCATTCCTAAAGTTAACACAACATATGCTCACCAGTAGAGTTCCCTTTCATCTCATCTTGTGAACTTGGAAAGACCTGTTTTATATGCTAAAGGAAGCATGTCAGCCATCATCGCTCTAAATGCCCATCTTCAAGTTTGGAGTTGACCAGTCCATGATTATGGTTTTACCTTTTGAACATCTCAAATCTTGTTTCAGGTGTTGAAACCCGGGGTTCCCAGTCTGTGTCTTCCCATCCTCTAGGTAAGCTCTGATCTACTGCAGAGATTCTAGGTAAGCTCTGATCTACTGCAGAGATTCTCATTCTTCTAATTTCATATCCCCTTTTCAGAATTGAATTACTGTGATCTTTTAAATTTTTTATTATTTTTTTGTCTATGTCTGAGTCTGGCCAGTATAGAACAAATGACAACTCTAAGGAGTTGGTTTTCTTCTGTCAGCTTATGGGAACCAGGGCTTGAACTAAGATGTTCATTCAGGTGCCTCTGCCCACCTAGTTAGCTTACCAGCCTTGGGTTACCATGTTTATCTTCATGAGCAAAGTTTACAGTGATCCCTAGATTCTACACTTGAAACATACTTGAAAGTATTTCTGATGCTGTTCATTTTTGGGCTGAGTTGAGTAGCAAGGCCTTAGAGTATCTAAGTTATTTTTCATAGGAAATGCATATTTTAGAGTGCTGGAGAGATGGCTCAGAACTTGATGTTCTTGTATACGACCCAGGTTTGGTTCCCAACACCCATCTATAACTCCAGTTCCAGGGGGATCTATTTATTGACTTTCTCTGATGTCTGTTGGCTGGGCACCACCAGGCATGCATGTGGTACACATAGATACATGCAAGCAAAACAGTCACACATTCAATAGGATAAATAAATCTAAAAGGAAAAAAATACATGATTTACAAGAATATTTTACACAAAAATGAAAGATAAAAGAAAATAACTTCTCCTTTACCCTGAGTGCTACAATGCAGATGAACAAAGATGCATGTTCTGCATGAGCAGCCTTTTCTGTACATGCCATGCAAGTCTTTGCCTTGGAGCAACATCCCAGGGTTACAACCAGCCACTTAAATATGTACTTTCTAGGATTAAATTAAAATGACAAGAATTCGAAACACAGCAATTAGATCCAAAGCTCCAGAGAATATGACTTTGAATCTGTGTGGAGAGAAACTGTCACAACACACATTCTGTTAATAAGTGCTGTGACTTCAGCAGAGGAGCACATGAGTAGTGCGTTCGTTCATGCTCTCGCTGAGGGCTCACAAAGCCCTTCAGGAAGGGACGCCTCAGCCAAGGCCTTCTGCTGGTGCCAGTGTTTGCCTTCTACACATTTTTAAGTTGAGCTCTATAGAGCTTGTGATCTTTGTGGGTGTACAAGTGATCCTGTTCTTGAGTCCAAGATTTCCTTTAGATTTCATTAATATTCAATGTTAATGTGTTTCTGTAAACATAGTTACATATTTTGATATGCATTTAATAAATTACATCTGTTTAACACTTCAAAGTGACTTTCCATATATTGCCACTTGATCTCCAAAATGATTCTATGCACTTAACTTTTTTATTTTATTAATGTAGAAATGAAGGTTTGAAAATGTTTGGAGATCCACCCAATGTTAGACAGCTAAGAAACAGCAACACCAGCACCTAAAGCTAGGTCTTTGATTGAAAAAACAAAGAATCTTTTAGTTTCTTTCTTCTAGGTCATATTTTTCTTAAAACTTTAAAAAAAATATGCTTTTATTTCTTTTTAAATTTATGTGTATATATGTTTGTTTGTGTCAGTATATACACACATGTAGCTTGAAGAGGGGTTTGGGATGTCCTCTAGTATTCTCTTATTCCTTTAATGCAGGAGTGTTTTTTTCCCTGAATTTGGGGCTCTTCTTTTATGTAGTAAGCTGAAAATGATCAGACTTCAATCCTTCTGTCTTTGTCCCCTAGGAGCTGGATTATCGGGTTGGGCAGGATGGTTGACTTGTTTTGTCAATGCTCAAATCTGAACTCAAGTCCTCATGACTGATCACACAGTAAGTTTTCTAACTAATGAACTATTTATCCAGACCCTTACAGATTTTTATCATATGAGTATGTATGAAGTTGAAGCTCTTGTTAAGACAACAGGATGATTTCTAACATAGCTAACAGGAAGATACAGAAAAAGAACAATGACCATCTCCCTACATATTGTGACAAAATGAAATCTAGAGTCTAGTTCTATGGCTAAGGAGGATATGTTAACTTTGATTAAACAACAGTTCTTGACATCAAACAAATGACAGGTAACTGTAAACATCTCAGGTCTTCTAAGTGCACACACAGGAAACAAATGGCAGGGCCAGTGAAACACTAGCAACCCAGGATTTCCTTCAAAGCTCATACTTTTCTAAGAGATAAAGAAAAAATAGAAACAATTTCGTCATTCAGTTATTTAGAATGAGTTGTGTTGGCTGAGCCATGTGGCTGTTATGTATGTGGATTTTACATCATTTTAAAAATTGAAGTTTGTTGTGTGTGTTTCACAGTTTAGTTCATATTTATGATATAACTTAGAAATACTGTAAACTTCTCTAATCACGTTTTCTTGAATTTTCTGCTCGCTAAGCTATTTAGAAAGTCTTGGAAATTGTTCGTCTTCACTTCCTTGTGAACGTCCCTTTCCCCTTGTGGATTATTTGACATCATGTAGGTGGGCACATTAGAGTTGTGGCTAAATGCTAGTATATAGTGGTCAAATGCCATGGAAATAGGATTAGCGTTTTCTTGGAGATCTGAATTAATGTATTGATCCATGCTAAAACCAATCCAGTAGTCAGTCTGAGTTTAAGAGAGAAAAAATTCTGTCTCTTGAAGTCTTTCACAGGGGCAGGAGCACTTCTGCAGCTGGAGTGTGTGTTCAGCATGGGCTGTTGTTTTGCAGATCATAAATTACTGTGATAAAAAGAACTTGGGTAGATAAGGGTTTATTTGGCTCACAGATTTAGATTCCAGTTCATCGGTGCAGGGAAGTAGGAACAGCAGTACCTTCAGGGGGCTAGTGGCATTACATTCCAATTCAGGAATAGAGAGAAACAATGTGCCTGAGTGCTTACACTCAGCTCCCTTTATTCACTGTGCAAGCCAGACTCCACCCACAGTGGGCGGGTCCTCCCATCTCAAAATAATCTCAAAGTAATCAAAAAGATAATCAAAGTAATCTCAAAAGAAATGCTTGTGGGCCAACCTGATCTAGATAATCTGTCACTGAGATTCTCTCCTTGGGGAATTCCACAATATTTCCTAAATTGATTCTCTTAAAATCCAATTATATTATTTGGAGCATGCATTCACAGATGGATATGTTTCTTCACAATATTTCCAAAGTATAACTCTAGTTAAGAGTAAACTTAGGGATTTTGAAATTTTTTTAAGTCCACTTTAAAGTTTTTAAAAACCAGCAAGCTGATTAAAAATAAAATGAGTACAAAACTTTGCACAGGGTCTAGATTTAATACTAAGTCACAGTTTTACCATCTTGAGCTTTCTTTTCTTTTTTTTTAATTTTAAATTTGTGTTTGTTTACATTGGATTTGTTTGTTGTCCAAAAAACCAAAACCCAAAAATTATTAAAGTGGGATCTATCCTTTTCCAAAATATGGTACAAACTTAATGACATAAAATAATAGATATGATCATCATGACATTTAGGTAGGAATTGCTGGCTGTTTCATTTAGCCTCTTCTTCACAGGGAAATCAAAGAACTTCTCTTTTGTATCTGAAAGTGAACACAACCTCCAAGAGTTGAGCAAGCATGTGGACTTGCCCAGTCCCCCCATCCCGACATAAAATAAAAACCAAGCATGTGAAACAACATGACTGCTAAGAAAGCACTCCACAACAGGAGTGCTGGCCAGTGTCTGGCGCGGCTCAGGAATATTTCCATTTAAATCATGCAGTTTTCACATTTAAACTTCTTGCATTTAAACTCTGAGCAGCTGTATATCTGAGGCTTCAGAAACTTTGCTTACACACAGTTTACAGTTTACAGTTTACAGTTGTGGAGTTGGTAGCCTCAGTACAGCAGTGGGCTGTGTGCAAATGCACAGACCTCTTTTCCAGTGGAGTGAGGAGACCTCTGTGTTCTTCCACAAATATTTGAGAGAAAGGGAACTACAGGCCATAGGCGTAACAAGAAAAAAATGAATGAGTTCTTCAAAAGTAAAGGTCAATATGATTTCCCCTGCAAAACACTGAAAATTCAAAATGCTTATTTTTTAAAAAGTGTAAAAATCGGGCGGAGGCAGACGGAACCCAGACGGCGGAGGCAGACAGAGGATGCCCTCAGCAGCCTGCGGGGACCGGCTGTGACCGGCTTGGCAGCAGAGGACTCAGGCCACAGGCGGCGGGAACCACCA
>NC_022009.1:53645036-53657177 GCF_000317375.1 Microtus ochrogaster
AAAAAAGTGTAAAAATCTTTGTACTAAATATATGCAAATGACTTTATAATATTCTATTAATTAATTAGTGTGTGTGTGTGTGTGTGTGTGTGTGTGTGTGTGTGTGTGTAGACAACTTCCAGGGATTAGTTGGCTCCTTTCACCATGTGGGATCTGTGGTTTGAACTTAGGGCATTAGGCTTGCTGGCCAGCACCTTAGAAACCTAAGTGCGCAGTCACCAAACCCTGATTTCTAAGCTTCTTATCACAGTTATTACTTTATTGTTTTATGCTTCAAAAATCTCTATGAACTTTCTGACCTCCCTTGTAGATCAACTTGGTTTGCATTGTTATTCACTTTTAAAGAATGTTCATAGGATGTTACCAAGGAATGTGGTTGCCTTCTTACCTTGTATTTAGATACTGCTCTAATGTAGTCCCCAGAATAGCTCTAGTAGAGAATCTTTGGTATTTCAGTATTATAACTAAGAAAGTAGAGAGGCAGTGCTGTTGAGCCACGTCACTCCTGTCACAAGGCTTAAAAGTAGCAGAGCTTGGTTTACACTTTGGGCTAGGGAAAACATTACTATAAACTCTATCTATCCCTGGGAGCAGGCCTACTGCCTGAGAGAAATAAACATAAAGTAGACACCGGGAAATATCACTTATAGAATTTCTGCATCCTTTCTTTTATGTCTGTAAGAAAATGATCAAAGTAAATAAAAAGCAGATTCTGGTGCTGTTCAGAGGTTGCCCTTCTCCTATGTGTTCTGCTGCAAACAAAACTAGGACTATACATTTATGTAAATGTTAATGATCCATCATTTCCAGTAGTATTTGCCTCCCCTTCATTCCTCTTTGATGACTATACCATTCTCTCCTCTGGAAAGATTTCTTAGAAATGCATTTTAAGTTAAGAGTCTCTTTAAGATGAAAAGTTCAGAGACACTAAGAAGCTAATAAATCAGAGAATATTCTTTTGCATTTCACCAAGGATCTATATTTAAAA
The DNA here is from genome assembly GCF_000317375.1 of Microtus ochrogaster. Classification (NCBI taxonomy): domain Eukaryota; kingdom Metazoa; phylum Chordata; class Mammalia; order Rodentia; family Cricetidae; genus Microtus; species Microtus ochrogaster. The sequence continues at coordinate 53,646,025 of NC_022009.1, forward strand.
AGATGAATGTATAAGCTACCTGACATTGTTGTTTCTTTCCATCCTCTTCCTCAAAACTGCTGTTATGTAGGGAGGAGAGCATGTCCTTTGAGCACTTGCCAAGCACTTTTACATCCAGTAATAGCCTGTTCTTTATGTGCCCATGAAGCCAAAGCTGAAGCTGCGCAAGCCAGCGTGGATTAAGTTTCCTGGCATCAGCATTCCAAGCTGCCAGAGAATGGATAGCTCAAGTGGATTGCTGCTGCCTGGAACATGGCACCTGATATGATAAACTTATTTGTAAAGTGTTGAATTTCCATTTTATTTTTCCAAACAATTGATAGCCAGCTGAAGAAAGCTTGGAATGCCCAGCTGGAAAATGCAGCTAATAGTGAGTATAATATATTTAGCTGAGAAAAGAATGATCAAATATAGTTTTTGAGAAAAAGAGGTAATAAATTTGGCTATGCAAAATATACAGCTTTGCTCAAAATAGCTACATGTTATTTAAGGCTGAGAACATCAGCTCCCCTTGGCTCTAACTCTACTGTGCACCCTTATAAGCTCTATCACTATCTAGTGAGAGTTTTTCATGACTTCTCAAAACTATTATCCGCAAATGTACATCACACAGTGCTTATGAGTAATTCTAATAAGGATTTCATTAGGGAGGTTTGGGACTTGTGAATCCTAAAGGCTGTGATAGAGTGCAGGAGTTTCCACATCCATTTGCTGAGGAGAATCTACTGGTCCTGTGTTAGGAAGCTCTGCAGTGTCAGTAGAATGTTTCATGTTTAGAATTTTTCTTTTGGTTACTCAGTAATAATAAGGCCAAATAACAAGACCCTTCTCATGTAACACAGGTTCAAACATTCTCAGCTTCTTTCTCTTCCCCAGTGTTTGCTTTGCTTCTTTGCAGTGAACCACATCTTTCTAAGTTGTAACTTGGAGACATGCACTCTAAAGATAAGGCCTCTCTGAGGAGATCCGTAGAGTGTGCCCTTACCTGCCATATGCACTCCTCTAGAATGGTTCCTCTGGCATCATTCTTATGACCAGATGGTGCAGGGAATTCTCGGGGGGAACATGGTCTTATGCTTTAGTTCACTCTAATCCTGCTTGACATCTGTAAGACATGATAGGGTGCACCATGCTCACCCTTAGCCACCTATATTATTATGTTAGGATGATTTCAAAGAAAAGAGGAAGTGCCTTGGATAGGATGACTGGTTTTTGGTTTACACTACATTTTCCTAAACCCTTCTAGAGAAAATCAGCGAAGCCCCAGGACTTGGGAGAGTGTATGAGTGCAAGTGCTTGAGGTGTAGGATTCTAGTAAACACAGATGTACTGGTTTGCTAAGGCTTGAGGTGTAGGATTCTAGTAAACACAGATGTACTGGTTTGCTAAGGCTTGCACAGTACAGTACCACACACTGACTGGCTTTTAACTCATATGTTTCCCTGTCTCTATTATGAAAGCTAGAAGCTGGAAATCAAAGAATTCAATGTTTTTTTTTTTCTGAGAGTTTTCTTGGTTTTTGATAATTGTTTTGTTACTATGTCTTTTCATGACTTATTTTTTCTGTGTGTTAGTGTCCTAACCCTCATGACAGAATCATATAAAATTGTGCCCTATTCAAATGACTTCACTTAATTTAATCACCTCTTTAAACTCTGTTTCCACGTATTTCCATATCCGATGTGTTAAGTTTAGTACTAGAGACTTTTCAGAAACAAGGGAATATTGTAAAACTTCACACCCAAAGAATACGTTTAGTGGTGTTTAATCCTCACTTTACTTTCCCATGGATTTCTCTAGATTTTAACAAGCCTGATGATCTGGACAAAGGGGAACTTTTGATTTTTTTATATTTAATACACAATCAAGGGAATAGATTGCTTATATCCGTTTCTCAGAGTTGCTTTACTGTTCCCAATTCAAAGCATGTATCGGAGTTGATCATCTGTCCCTTTGCCTGAGACCACTGCTAATGGCTGCACGGCTGCTCTTGGTTGTGCTGAGGTGTGAGGAAACCAGTGTCCCAACATTTCAACATCTTTTCCTTTGCCAACACTGACATTGTTGGTCACAGCACATGAATGTAAGGCTAAAGATATTCTTGGCACCGAGGACTTGAGGGAATTAGACTCAGGTCACAGAGGTTTGACTAGAAAAGGAGGGCAGAGTCATAGGAGTCTACAGTATAAGCACTCAGTCTCTGAATTTTTATATTTATAATAAATGTCTTATGTAAACACTTACATTTACTGCTGTCTTTAGTTGGAACGAAGGCAAGAACAGTTCCAGGAGGTGGGAGGCTGGATGTTGCCATTGCCCCTGCTTACACTTTGTTTAGAAAACCTAGGTTTCTACTTTTGAGTGAATTCTTATCTATAGTAACTCAGAGTACATTATTAGTGCATGATGCTTTGGAACAGTAAGACTTGCCCTTGGTTAAAGGTTAGGTCATTTCAAAAATCATCATCAGAAAGAAAAAGTTAAGCTCAGCTGTGTGATGCACATCTGCAGAATGCAGAGGACTGGAAAACTTGAAAACAAAGTCTTGTCTCTTTTCCATTGTCAGGATTTTAAAATGGCTCTAAATTGTTGTATTCTTTGCCTGGCTATTGGAGAGGGCTACTCTGAGGAGGGAAGGGGTGTGACGAGGTGCGTGTGTCAGCGTCCAGCACTGTTTGCAGGTGACTGCCCAATATAGACGTCCTGGGAATGGGGAAGCAATCACGTGTGTAGACAATTTGCATTAAAGCAAATATGGTAATGACATATTCAGATTAAAATATCGCTGAACGAAGGCCAGTAGGACAGTAGCCATCTCACTAGGTCACTGTAAATGAAGGTTGTGGACTGCTTGTGGCACTCAGTCTATGTGTATTGTCTTCCTGGCCATAGCAGAATACTCTGCTTTGTAAGCTAGTGTGCTCTCTCAGGACAGCACTAACACATCCCTCATGGCCTGCACTTCTCTCCTGCTACCATCCTCACCTTCCCTGCCACAACTATATCAAGATGCTTGCATTGGGGATTCCTCTCTGTTTCAAAGCTCTATGTTCCCCGTTCCTTTGGGCTTCAGTGTTCAATGACTTGCTAAGAGAGAAAATAATTTTATCAGCTTGGTTATCACAACTGGCTAATCCTGAAAACAGATGTCCACATGCAAATAGGGCCAGGCTGCCAAACCTCAAAGCCATCCTCAGAAATATACTTCTTCCAATAAGGCTCTGCCTCCTAAAAGTTCCACAGGCAGCACCACTAGCTGGGGAGAAAGTGTTCAAACACATGGTCCAAAGGGGGGCATAAACTGCAATTAAAAACTCAGGTATCCTGCATATATGCAATGTGTAAATTATACCAATTTTTTCCTGAAATGAACTAAATAATTTTCTTTATTAACTATACACACACCACACCCCCCCACACACACATTTAGATTGTTCCTTAAGCAATGCTAACAAATTTTTTAATTTAAAAGGAAAAGAGCTTAGTTGGTATGTGAAGAGTTAAAAATATCAATTCCTGAGGCTGGGGAAGGAGCTTCGTGGGTCAAGTGCCTGCCTCGCCAGCATGAGAAGCTGAGTTCAGATCCCAGCACTACATAGAAAGCCAAGCATGGCAGGATTCATTTACAATCTCAGCACTTCGGCAGAAACAAGGAAGGTCCCAAGGATTTTCCGGCTGGCCAAGCAGTGAGCTCCAGATTCAGTGAAATAAACCCATCTCAGAAAACAAGTACAGAGTAAGAGCAGACATCTGACACTGACTTCTGTCTGTCGTATGCATGCTGCAAGTATATGTGAACTTGTGTACTGGCACACACATTGTACACACAGACAAACTCACTCACTAACACATATGCACAGACATACACAAAGAATTCCTGTTAAATATTTCATAACTTAACTATTCTAATTTGGATTTTTTCAATTGACTAAAAATTCTGATACTGTATCAAGTACTTAGTACTATTCAAGATATGTTTGGAGTGAAAAATACAAAATGTCACTTGGATTTAGTATCATGCATCTTCATGTATACTATGTCTCAATTTTCATATTTTAGCTAGAAATATGTAATTTTGCCTGATTTTTGATACATATTGGTTGACTGTCTTTCATATGAAGACTGGACTACACCAGATTCCTCCATGACCATGTGATGTCAACTTTATTTATTTATTTATTTTGTTTTTTTGAGACGGGATTTCTCTGTAGCTTTGGAGCCTGTCCTGGAACTAGCTCTTGTAGACCAGGCTGGCCTCGAACTCACAAAGATCCGACTGCCTCTGCCTTCTGAGTGCTGGGATTAAAGGCATGAGCCACCACCACCCAGCTGTCAACTTCAGGTTCTCACTAGCATTGAAAGGCAGCTATGCTCACCACTATACCACCAACATTCTACCATCTCACTAGTCCTGGAAATTACCCGATTTTGTTGTTTGGTGTGGGATTCAGCTCTGTATGCTATGAATATGTTTTATTACCATTGGTTATTATTACAAGCTGTTTGGGCCAGTGACTTAGTTAAAGCCAGGTGGGAAATCTGAACAGAGATATAGAAAGAAAGTAGGTGGAGTCAAAGAGATGCCTTGTAGCTGCCAAAGAAGAAAGATGCCAGCCATCAGCCAGAGCCTTAGCAGTAGGCCACAGCCTCATGGTGATTCACAGATTAATAGAAATGGGTTAATTTAAGATGTAAGAGTTAACTAGAAATATGCATAAGTTATTGGCCAATCGGTGATGTAATTAGTATCATTTCTGTGTTATTTGGGTCTGAGCAGTCGGGAAACAAACAAGCAACCTCTGTCTACAGCTGTTGATAATCTGAGAGGTTAAAATGATCTCGCACAAATCTGTTTCCTGATAATGAGTGGCATCTTGAAATAACTTTAAAAACAGCGGTTTTTGTAATGCGTTCTCTTCCCCGTCCTGATCTAAGATGCTCATAATGGGCTCCCTTGTCACTTTCTGTCGTCAGACGATGGGCATAATTATAAACTTCCCTAGGGCTCAGAGAACAGAATGTCCAACTTTGTAAAAGGGAAAGCAATAAACAGGAGAACCTCTTTCTTCTGCATTACTTTTTATTTCTGTTTTTATTATCATTGTTAAGAGGTTTTTCCTATTCTCATTTTGTTAAAAGGACAACTGTTCTAGAGGCTTTATATAAGTACATAACATTTGGAATTCGTGATTAGTTACAGCCCCAAAGCACAAATAATATAAAATAATATAAAATATGCTTCTTCCTGAAACAAATGTTAATTTGCCTTCTTGAAATTTGCTGTTTTCTGGTTACTACTCAACTATCAACAGAAAATTTATTTTGTTTATAAAGCCGTTTGGTCACTCTAAAGAAATGGATTTAGAAAGTATAATTTAACATCAAGCTCCTCTTAAAGGTAGGAGCAAGTATGGTGGCAAAAGAGCTCATTAGAAACTGGTTATTCCCCAGGATGGAGGGAAGGAAGCTGATTATATCCAGGATGGAGGGCAGGGAGCTGATTATACCCAGGATGGAGGGCAGGGAGAAGTTGAGGGTTGCAGCACAGTTCAGAGTTGTGCTGCATAAGGGGAAAACTACCACAACCCCACCCTCTTCTGTTCTACTTGGATATATATATATATATATATATATATATATGCAATAAATTTCTCAAATTGAAATGTTTCACCTATTATGTAGTTTTCTTTAATTAATTTTTTTAGGGATAGTTACAGAATGAACTAGAAAATTTCTTGCAAATAAGGATCTTTTATTTCAAATATTTTCTGCAGACCTGAGGATTTGGGGCTTTTATTCCTTTATGTAAGTCCAGGCAACACATGGCACTGTAACTACGTGATGCAAATATCCCTTGTTCTTTTATTCTAGTCAGAGCTGTCAGAACTCTAATGAGGAATGATGAAGCCGACCAGCCAGTACACACTTCCTTCAGCCTGTCCCATGCTCTTTCTTGCTTGGTTTTCTTTCCTCTTCAATGTACTGCTTTATCTAGACTAACAAGTTTAAGAATTTTCTGATAATGCAAAAGCTTTGGTTCTGCAGAGGAGAATGGAGGATGCCTCCTACCCTCAAAGCTCCTCAAAGATTCCCTGTTCTAAGCAACTACAGTGTCTCAGATTGTAAGAAAGCATTTTTAGAACAGTATATGCCTTAAAAATAAATTGCTTTTGTGATTTTTGTTTCTTTGCCTGTTTCTGTTCTGTGGCAGATAGTTGAGATTGCTTTTGGTTTATATTTTGTTTAGAATAAGTGTAGATGGTCTAGAATCTGGTATTTGGAAACTTGCCTTTTCCATTTGCACTTTGATACCAAGTTTATTTATTTTCTTCGATTTTTTCATATGCTTTTTTGAAACAGAAAAAGTATCACTTACCCTAACTACCTTTTAGAATTTTTGTTGGGAATCAAACAACATACCAGAGTAAAAGTATTCCATAGTCTGTAATATTAGGCAACCATATACTGAAATTATTTTGCTACAGTTTAAGTTAACAAAAATTTACTTTTAGAAGTCTTTCCCCTTGTTATTATGGTTACTCAAAATTGAAGACAGTGGCAAAGTAACTTTTATAGATTTCTCTAAAAGGTGTATGCTGAGTGGCTCAGTTGGTGAAGTGTTTGCTGCTCAAGCATGAGCACCCAGCTTTAGATCTCCAACACACATGTAAAAAATGAGCATTGCTGACTTCACAGGCAGAGACAAGAGGGTCTCTCTTGGGGGTTCCCTGGCCGAGGACACTAGTGCTCCGGGGTCAGTGAGAGACCCTGTCTCAAAACAATAAAGTTCGGAGTAATAGAAAAAATGGATGAACATACATATCAACATGCACATACACACACATACACACACATATACACAATGCACATACAAATGCATGCACACAAATATACATACACACAGGAAAAAGATACTAAAGAGCTAGTAAAGAGAGAAAAGCAGAAATCCTGTTACTGGTTACTCCTTGGAATGTGGGATACAGCTTAGCTGGTAGAGTGCTTGATTGCATACTCTTCAAAGATCCCTAGGTCAATACTCAACTCCAAGCACTTGGAGTGTTGTTGCACACCTGTAGTCCCAGCTTTAGGAAGATGGAAATAAAAGGAAGAGGACCTTCATATTTTTCTCAGTGACATGGAGAGCTTGCGTAAGCCTGGTGTCTATGATACTTTGTCTCAAAGTAACAAAATTATTGAATATATATGATAATTTTGAGGGTGGAGCTATGAACTCAGTATTTTACATGGTGCTGCCAATGTAGTCAAGACAGAATTTATTTTTTTTCATTATGTTACTTTTAGATCTTCTCTTTTGAAAAGAGTGAAAATAGTTCACAATATTTCATTCTGAATATGAACAAAGCTAGCTCCAAAGTCCTTGTGCTTAGTACCATCAGTCTGCTCTTCTTGTGGGAAGGTGCTTAGTTGTCTGTCTTACAAAAGAGAAATCCCATTTATCATGACTGCATCTCACCATCCAGCTGGTTCTTTGCCAGCTCTCCACCACTTAATGGAGGCTGAAATAGGCAAATAGTTTATGCACTGAACATATGATTCATGTGTTGCAGCTGTGGCCCACACTCGTTAATAACTGAATTTCTTCGGTGCCACACAGTTTTCTCTTTCTCAGCTTATCTTTTGAGAAAATGTCAACTCTTCAGTTTTATGGATGAGTATGTGAAAGTTAGTGAATTTTAGTCTTTAAGAAGCCATTATTCATAATAGATGGAGTTGTTAGGAAAAGAATACTGCTTTAAATATCTTACTGAGATTTACATTTAGAAAATTATAATTTTCAAAGTTTTCAGAGAAATTATTCATGCTTTCATTTTGGGGGGAAGTTTGGAATTACAATTTCTTAATTTTCTTCCATTATAATTTATTAATTATGGCCTGAATATTCCAGAGTGGTCATCAATAATCTTCTGAGTAATTATTCTGAATACTGTTCTTTTTTTTAACATTTGTCCAAATGTTTTTATGCCATTGAGTGTGTTGTAGAGGAAATTGCAACTGGTTCAAATCAAGAAGCAAGGAAGCAAAACTACAGACTCTTATTGGTGTTTGTAATGCTCAGAATTAAAGTGACAAAGCCACATTGATTCATACTTTGGAGCTACATGTATCCTTGAACAAAAAGCAAATGCTTCCTATGTCTTTGGTGTTGACAGCATCAGAACACTCTCAGACTTCATAGCAGAAAGAAATGTGCTTGAACACAGAAATGGAAGCAATGGAAACGTTGATTTCATCTTAAGGAAATAAAATATATACTTGTGTAAATGACTTCAAAGGCCACATGCATAACTTTTGACAGATGATTCAACTTAAAAGAAAGTTTGTAAATGTCTTTCCATTGGTTCTGATGACTTCAGATGCAGCCATTAGCCATGGTCTTTCCTGTTGAAACAAATGAATCTGACTAGCCTTTCAACACTCACTGTGTGGCAGTGCAAGGATACTGTCTACTGGCTGCAGTCAGACTTCTGTTTTGTTTTTATGTGTAATCACTATTAGCTTTGGTGAGGGATGCTGTGTTCTGAGTCTCTTAAACATAAATTTTATCTCTTTTTTTTTCCTGTGGCTTTCAGTGCTTCAGTGCCCAGAAATTGAGCTATAAAACAAAACGTTTTCCAGATGTTCTTGTTAAGTGTCTAGGTGTGGTTTGAATTCCCCTAAGCTGATAGACTTCTGAAAGTTGCCTTGATCATGGTGTCTTGTCACAGCAATTAAAGTAATGAAAACACTTGCTTTTGATAGAAATAGGAGGTGCACATGGAATCAGTATTGCTGTACTACATTTTATCAAGTGTGGTATGTTAGTTAGCACTTTATCATTGAGACTTAATGCAGGGCCTGTGAAAGGACTCAAAGGGTCAGGGTGCTTTTTGCTAAAACTGATGACCCGAGTTTGATTTCTATGACTCCCATCTTCTTCTTTTTTTCTCAAGTTGAGGTAGGGCTAAGCTCCTCCTCTTGTATTAAGGTTGGACAAGGCAACCCAGTATGGGGACTAGATTCCCAAAAGCCAGCCAAAGTGTTAGGGACCTGTTCTTACTGTTAGGAGTTCCACAAATAGACCAAGCTACTCAACTGCCACATATATGTAGATGGTCTAGGTTAGTCCCATACAGGCTTCCTAGCTATTGGTTGAGACTCTGTGAGCTCCTATGAGCCCAGGTTAGTTGTATCTGTGGATTCTCTTGTGATGACCTTAACATCTCCTGCCCCCACATAATCCTCTCTCTTTTCAACAGGATTCCCGGAGGTTCGCCCAGGGCTTGGCTGTGGGTCTCTGCATCTGTTTCCATGAGTTACTGAATGAAGGTTCTCTCACTCAGGATGATTTTTTTTTGGTTCCATCCAATTTCAAATTTCCTGATGTCATTGTTTTTAATAGCTGAATAACGCGCCATTGTGTTAATGTACCACATTTTCTTTTTATCCACTCTTTGGTTGAGGAGCACCTAGGTTGTTTCCAAGTTCTGGCCATTACAAATAATATTGCTTAAACATAATTGAGCAAGTGTCCTTGTGGTATGATTGAGCATACTTTAGGTATATGTCCAAGAGTGGTATTGCTAGGTCTTGATGTGGACTGATTCCCAATTTTCTGAGAAACCGCCATATTAAATTCCAAAGTTTGATGGTGGGAGTACAAGTTTGCACTCCCACCATCAGTGGAGAAGTGTTCTCCTTGCTCCACATTATTTCCAGCATCAGCTGCCATCAGTGTTTTTGATCTTAGCCATTGCGACTGGTATAAGATGGTATCTAAGAGTCATTTTGATTTGCATTTCCCTGATTGAGCAGTTGTTGAGCAGTTCCTTCAGTGTCCTTTAGCCATTTGAGATTCTTCTGTTGAGAATTCTCTGTTTAGATCTGTACCCCATTTTTAAATTGGATTTTTTTTTATTGAGTTCTTTATATATTTTAGAGATTAGCCCTCTGTCAGATGCGGGGTTAGTAAAAATCTTTTCCCATTCTATACATTGTCATTTTGTCCTATTGAAAAGGTTCTTTGCCTTACAGAAGCTTCTCAATTGCATTAAGTCCTATTTATTAACTGTTGATCTCAGTGTCTTTGCTACTGTCCTTCTAATCAGGAGGTTGTCTTCTGTGCCAAAGAATTCAAGGCTTTTTCCGACTTACTTTTCTTTCAGGTTCAATGTAAGTTGATTTATTTTGAGGTCTTTGATCAATTTGGATTTGAGTTTTGTGCAGAATGATAGGTATGGATCTATTTGCATTCTTCTACTTGTCATTATCCAGCTATGCCAGCACCATTTGTTGAAGATGCTCTTTTTTTACATTGTATAATTTTGACTTGTCAAAAATCAGGTGTTCATAGTTGTGTGGACTTACACCTGGGACCCCATCTTGAAGCAACAACTGCTATTTCCAGTTAACTTTTTCTCTGTCTCATGTTTGTTGCCTCGAGATGCGAACTCTCAGCGACTGCTCCAGTGCTGTGCCTTCCTGCTACCATGCTCCCCACGCTGAGGGCCGTGGGCTTCTCTGAAACTATAAACCCTCAGTAAGTGCTTTCTTCCATGAGTTGCCTTGGTCATGGTAATTAAGACACACACCACAGACCTAGCCCTAACCCCAGTTCAACACATCTGCACATCATTGTATTAATACTTTGGCTTAATGCATGCCATTGGTTAGCTCAGTCTATCTTCCATTCTTGATCATGAGGTTGATACAAGAGGTAAGAAAATTATTTTATTAATCTATACTTAATATTTGAAATACTGTATATATCTAAAATATTGCAATACTGAATAAATGAGAAGAGGAAGAAGATTATGAAGATAGGAACATGGTAAAATATAGGGAGTATTAACTAAGGGCCTGGAAACCTCTTGTCATGTGATCTATGACTATGGACTCCCCCACCCCTACCCAAAACAACAACCAACGATTTCCCATGATCCTGTGAAGGGGAGACAAGTCTTCTGTACCATGTGCTGAGTGGATGGATTATTTTTTTATTATTATTTAAGACCTTTATTAACAGGTGCTTGTAGTTTGTTGACTTTTTTTTGAAAAAATCAAGTTGTAAACTTTTTATTACAAATTAAAAATGAAGTTCTTAAAAATCTTAACTTGACCAGATATGAAACAATTTAAAAACCATTAAAGGTGTA
>NC_022009.1:53658457-53662331 GCF_000317375.1 Microtus ochrogaster
CGGGGTGTGATGGTGACTAGGCCGGCGGCGGCGGTGGGGCTCTCAGGGCTCTCTGGGGTCCGCTGTCCGCTCCCGCTATGGATTGAACTCGAGTGGATGGATTATTGAAGTTGTTATTTAGCATTGGTTTTTATGTATGTAAGAGATAATGGTAAATACATTTCCTGAAGATTTAGCTTTGGAATTTTGAGAATGTCAATATTTTCTCACCTTATTGGTCAAGCATATTTTTTTCAACAGTCTAGATACGAAGGAAAGGAGAGAAGATTCCATTTTTTAAGTGTTTGTTAACAAATTCATATTTCTTTGAAAGTGGGATAGGAGATGCTGTTCAATCGTTGCTAACATTATGTACTACACTCTAACTTATTCTTTCTCTTTTTGGATATAAGTATTTTCAGGTCTGAATTTTCTCATTTCTTAATTGAACCAGTTTTGATCATTCCATTTTTTCACTTAGAACTTTATCACCATTTTCTGTCCCAGGATCCCATGAATATCAAGCTACTTTCTGACTACTAGTCCCCAAAGTAAGTGAGGTTATCAAATCATCAGTATCAGTATACCAGAGAGCCTTTAATAGAAATAGTATGTTAAATACTTCTTTGGCTGCTATTGTAAAATATGTAACAGAGAAGCATCTTAAAGGAGGAATATCCATTTTGGCTCATGGTTTCAGAGAACTTGATTCATAGCATTCATGATAGCAAATGTATGTGATGCCATTTCACATCTTGGTTAGACCAAGAAGCAAGGACCTGAGTCAGAAACAGAAGTGGGTCCAAACATTAAAGGCCGGCCTACTAGGAAGTCCTTCTTTAAACTAAGCCCTGTGTTCCAAGCATTCAGTTACCTTCAAACATCCACTATCATTTTCAGATTAGGTATTCAAATGCATGAACCTTTGAACTGGGAGCATTTAAATTTCAATAGATACTGCTCTGCTCCAGGCCTCCAGAGGCTCAGCCATCTCACAATTAAAAGTGTTTGCAGTCCAACTTCAAGATTCTTCCCTATCTTAACCATTTCAACACCATTCAGAAGTCCAAAGTCTCTTCTAAGACCCTAGGCAAACTCTTAACAGTGAGTAATGGAAAAGAAAGTTATTTCCTTCTACTATACATTGGAATAAGCACTTCCATTCCAAAAGGGAGGAATTCGAGTATAGGAGGGAAACAATAGACCAATCTACCAAGATCTGTCACCACTTCAAGTTATAGCTAGGTTCCCTTGGACTCTGGCTACAGTAGTCTCCTACTGTACTGTTGTGCCAGGGAAGATATTTCCTTTGTTATCTTTATTTAAGAAGGATACCCCAGAGATTTTCTCTATTTGTGCAGTGTTTTCTCAGACACATTCCTTTCAAATGGAAATCCTTTGATGACTTTGCATTTTCACCCTCGGGGACTTCCTAGGCGCTTATACTTTTAAGCCACCTTTTTTTTTTTATTATTATTCTAGTGAATAGTTCATGGTTTCTTTTCATAATTAGGGTCACTTTGGTCATATAGCCTCTGAAAGTAGGACTAGGAAAAACAGGGATGTTAAAAACAAAGGTTTGTCTCTTCAAAGGGAGAGATGTATAATGTGTTTACCACCCAGAAGGCAGGCAACAGAGGTGGTTAATAGCTTGGTGACCTCTACATTATTTGTAAGATGGAGACCACACCACATCCTCTCCCAGACCTCACCTGAGCACTCTTCAGCTTCAAGTGGAGCCCCTTCAGCCTCTGGGCCTCCCACCCAGCAATCTCCACACAGAGATTTGAGTAATGAATTTGTTGCCCCAGATAGAAGACCATGCTGTTCATCATGTTGATACACTGCTTCTATCCCATTGTCAGGAATGTGGAAAATTTTCCTATTTGTCAGTGTACTTTGGTGTCATATATATGTGGCAAGGCCTCTTGCGCTGTTGTGCCCACCTGGCTGACTGACACATTGGTGCATGATGTGGGATTCCCCTGTGTATGCTGTGAATAGCATTGGTTAATAAAGAAACCATCTTAGGCCTGCTCAGGGCAGAATAGAAGTTGGCAGAGAAAGCTAAACTGAATGCTGGGAGAAAGAAGGCAGAGTCAGAAGAAGGCATGTAGCCCTGCCAGAGACAGACACCAGAACTTTACACGGTAAGCCACAGTCAAGTGGCAATACACAAATAATAGAAATGGGTTAAATTAAGATGTAAGAGCTAACCAATAAGAAGTTAAAGCTAACAGGCCAAGCAGTGATTTAATTAATACAGTTTCTGTGTGGTTATTGAGCAGCTGGCAACCATCAAGCGGCCTCCTCACTACAGGTGCCCATCTAAAGACTAAAGTCCATAAGTACTAAAGACAGTAAGTAGCACATGGGTGGCTGGATAAACTGGGAGCCCTTCTGCAGTCTAATGTCAAACCGGCTGGTGTTCATAATGATGTGATTCAAGTACTGTTGCTGCTTTTCTCTGCAGCCCTTTGTCGTTGCCTTTCCCACCACTTTACAAAGACACATTTGGATCCGGGTCAGTTCCCATTACAAACTGGCCATTGTCCTTTAACAGGTCCATGTTGTTAATATATTAGTTGACCACAGCCTTGATGAATTTGGAAAGGGTGTTTTAGCTGGAGCCAGTTCTTTATAAACTGGTTCATCTTGAGTGTAGAACCCAACTGCATGAATGTGTACAGGAAAACCTCATTATCAGTTTAACGGAAGTCAGGGACAATAGAGAGGCCCTTATTCCAGTTTCAGAGCCTGGCTTCTTTCTGGGCATTGCATTTGGACAGGAGCTGGATCTTCATCTCAGTTCAGAATATCTATGATGGGCCCTTGTTGAATTGTATGGAATTCATGGCAGGGGACCGAGTGTAGGAGTGGACAGGGAAGAGAAGGATCCAGAGCCAAGCAGATCCAGATGTGGGGCTAAATTTTTTAATTATTTATTTTTTAAAACTATCTTTTCTCATTTTACATACTAATCCCAGTTCCCTCATTCTCCTCTCCTCCCACTCCCTCCACCTTCCATTTATCCCCATTTACTCCTCAGAGAAGGTAAGGCTTTCAACTGGAAGTCAACAAAGTCCAGGACATGCTCTGAGGAAGGACCAAGGCCCGCTCCACTATATCTAGGCTGAACAAGGTATCCCTCCAAAGAGAATGGGTCACAAAAAGCCAGTATAACCAATAGGAATAAATGCTGACCCCACAGTCTGTCCCAGCCATACAAATGTCACCCACATTCAGAAAGCCTAGTTTGATGTTATGCTGGTTCCTCTGCTGCTAGGCCAGGGTTGGTGAGCTCCCATGAGCTCAGGTAAACTGTTTCAGTAGGTATCCCCATTGTGGCCTTGACTGCTTTGCTCATATTATTGCTTCTCCCTCTGACTGGATTTTGGAAGCTTAGCCCAGTGCTCTGCTGTGGATCTCTACAACTTTTTCCATCAGTTGCTGGATGAAGGGTCTATGATGACATTTTGAGATAGTAATCAATCTAACTACAGGACAAGGCCAGTTCACTCTCCCTCTCCACAACTATTTAGGGTCTCAATTGGGACCATCTTTGCAGATTCCTTGGAATTTCTCTAGTTTCTAGGTTTCTTGCTAGCCCCATAATGGCTCCCTCAATCAAGATATCTCCTTCCTTACTCTTCCTCTCTGTCCTTTCCCCATCTTGACCATCCCATTTTCTAAATTCCCCTTTTTCCTTCCTTATATTCTCTCTTCTCCTCCTACCCCCGCACTCCCAATTTTCTCAGGAGATCTTGCCTATTTCCCCTTCCCAAGAGGAATCCATGTATGTTTCTCTTAAGGTTCTCCTTGATACCTAGCTTCTCTGGGGGTTGTGGACTACAGACTGGTTGTCCTTTGTTTTATGTATAATATCCACTCATGA
>NC_022009.1:53663592-53665245 GCF_000317375.1 Microtus ochrogaster
TTTTTTTACATTGGGACTAAAATTTTAAAACACTGTCCATACTTTCTTTTTCATGTAGGCCCCATGTATCATAAGGGTACCATATCCTCCTAAAACAGTGACATCAACTGGAGGCCAAGTATTCATATACATGATGGGAGCTGGGAACATTTCAAATTCAAATGATAAACAAATACAACTAATGAGGCTTTCTCAGAACTACCAATTAGCATTTGTGGCAACCACAAATATGAATCTTAACAGTTCCTCTAGGAATTTACGATGCACTGTAAAGTTTGAGAAACCCTAATGTCTGGAACATTGTCAGAGTATGTAAGCTATAAGTAACGTTGGAAAGAAAGCAACATGACCGTCCCAATCAGTTAAAACACAGAGGTGGTATGATGACCAAATATAAACCCTCTTCTCAGACTATCACATAAGGTAATCCTACTTTTACAGAACACTGTTGTTGAATATCCCTTTATACTGTGTGAAAATATGTCACTGTGATTGATCTGATAAAGGTCTGATGGCCATTATCTGGGCAGGAAGAGGTTAGGTAGGACTTCTGCACAGAGAGCTGAGGTTTCCAAACATAATCATAGAAATAAAGGAAGGTAGCACAGCCCTGATGTGGAGATGTTGAGCACATCACTGAATGAAGAAAAAGACACTATCGTGGACATTACAATTGTCATCTTGAGTAGGTCACTCTACATTCTGAGACTCAATTTTTATTTATGTGAAATATGAAAGTTGGAGACTTAAGGTGAACTAATACAAAAAGTGTATTCATTTCTAAGTAGGTTTGAGCAATAAGGCTATCGACTCAAGGGGAAGATAAAGTGGCTTAGAACACTAATGGTTTAAAACACTAATCAAGCACAAAGAGGGCTTTCCAGGTCTTAAGCCACTCCAGTTGAGGTAGACAACTCTCCTGTTTTTAGTTGGACTAAGCTGAGAACATTTTAGTCCCCTTAGTATATGTAAAATGTGTGAAAAAGGAAATAGAATTGTTGGAAGCTAAATGAGATAATTAATATTCATATCTGCAAAGCTTTTAGCATAGTGCCCAATAGAGCTCAATAATTAGCTAATTTGAGCCATTATAGAATCATTTTAGAGTGTGTCACAGCTCTCAAAATTCAAAATGTTTCTTCTCATTATGACAGTATCTAAAAATTTATCAACATGGTATTACTCAAATATAACCCTCACATTCATGTGTTAAAAATCTTAATTCCCATGGAGAGTAATAGAAATCCTGATAATCACTGAGTTCTCTTGCTCAGTCTCCTAGGTCTGGATCAGTTGCCATGGCAGCAAGTAAATAGATAGTGGTAAAATGTGGAGATGAAGCCACTTTATCTTCCCCTTGAGTTGATGGCCCTATTGCTCAAATCTACTTGGACCTGAAGGGAAAGGAGCCTGGCAGTTCAGACTTCAGGGATTAAGCCTGTAGGAAAACCAGTATGGCAGACAGCATCAAAATAGTTCATGTGTGTTATGAAACTCAACCCCTGATTCTTCCAGCAGCACCTTACATATTTGGTTTCTAGCCATAAATAAAGGACAGTGAGCTTATAATTAGTGATCCTAGAGAAGCTAAATAAGAAGGTGAATCCAAAGACAAACATATAGGCATCCTCCTGAATATTAACCTTCATCAGG
>NC_022009.1:53665730-53674589 GCF_000317375.1 Microtus ochrogaster
TTAATAAATAAATAAATTAAAAAAAAACATCGTATATGGCTATGAAACTGTTACACAAATAGCAACATGAGAAAGAGTAATCTTTAATTGCTTTTCTTTCCTTGTATATGTTTCTGCAGTGCTTTATGTATATAGGGAGAGAGAAAGAAGAGAAAGAAAGAGGAGTTGGGATGAGGGGAGAACATGAATCAGGAGCAAGAAACAAAATATATTCTTCAAATGTTAGCTTGCTGTAGTTGCCCATGTTTGCCATCTCAATATGTAGAGGCTAAGGCAGGAAGATTCCTGTGAGTTCAAGGCAAGCCTGGGCTCTATAATGAGGTCCAGGAATGTCTTGGACACAATATTGTTGGAGGAGGCTGCTCTTTCATTTCCTGGCTGCCCAAACTCCTGAAATAATCACACAGAAAACTGTAATCATTGTAATATTGTTTGGTCAATAGCTTAAGCATCTTTCTGGCTTACTCTTATATCTTAAATTAACCCATTTTCATTATTTTATATTTTGTCATGAAGCTTTTAGCCTACCAGCAAGGTTCTGACTAGTGGCTTGTATCTTTCTCCTTTGATGGCTTGTTAGGCACCATTTGTTGGCAGAGACTGCTTGTTCCTTCCTGGCCACCCAGACTACTGAAATAATCACACAGAAACTATATTATTTAAATCACTGCTTGGCCAATCACTTAAGTGTATTAATAGCTAGCTCTTGTATCTTTAGTTAACCCATTTCTATTATTTTA
This sequence comes from Microtus ochrogaster, assembly GCF_000317375.1. Classification (NCBI taxonomy): domain Eukaryota; kingdom Metazoa; phylum Chordata; class Mammalia; order Rodentia; family Cricetidae; genus Microtus; species Microtus ochrogaster. Next base: position 53,666,471 of record NC_022009.1, read on the forward strand.
TATTTTACTATGAGATTCATGGCCTACTGGCAAGATTCTGGCTGGCAGCTTGTATCTTCCTCCTCTGGTGGCTCCATGGCTTCTTCCTGACACTGCCTACTCTCCCTCTATATATCTCTTTCGGCCTGGCTATAGTCTGTTAAGCCATTGACAGAAATCAGGTTCTTTATTAATCAATAAAAGCAACACATATGCAGAAGGACTTCCCACACCATTTCCCCTTTTCTGTTTAAATAAAAAGGAAAGTTTTAACTTTAACATAATAAAATTACATACAGCAAAAGAGGTATCAATCAAGAATTACAGTTACAATATTTATATCTACTTTATCTTTTATCATAACTAAGGAAAACTATAACTATATATTCCTTCTTCAACTTCATCAAAGATCCCAGAAGGATATAATATTACCAAAGTAAACAGGAAGTGCATTGTAAGCAACTTCCAAAACTCTAGAATTGACAGAGACCTTTCACTGCCTGGACAGTCACCAAAAGTGTCTATGTAACATTGGGGCATCCATCTTCAGTCTACAGGCCTATAATATCCAGCAGACTTTTCCATGAAACAGAAAATTTCAAAGTTCTGCCTATATTGTCATTTTGTAAGTCACTTTTTTCTGTTTCCTACAGAATGTCTGGCAGACTCTTTTGTGAAGCAGGAACCCTGAAGGATTGTTTCACCTTCATTAGGCAACATCAGCAGTCATTTTTCTGTGGGTCCTACATTTTCAGTTCATACAGCATAACATCAAGCAGTCCAGGCAAGAGGGCTAGACAACTCCATAAGGAGTTTCTTCAATGCTCATCATCTACTTGAAGTAGATTGGTGTTGCCAGGAGCAGATCTATCTCACTGTCATGAAAAGTCTTATGTTTTTAAAACATTTTAAATGCCATATTCCATAGGTCTTTGAAAGGTTTGAAGATTATCTATCTAACTGAAATATATCCTATATATCTAGAAAACCTAACTAACATGACCACAAACTTGACTATTTTAGATGACTATTAACCTGTATTTATTAATTATACACTACATTTTAAAATGAGCTGTACAAACACAATTCCTTAATCAAGAGTGAACATATGCATACAAAAATTAACCTTAAATTTGTATCAATAGTCCAAGACCCATACCAACACACAAATTATTCATATCTATATCATATACCCCTTTAAATATAAACAAACACTTATAAGCAATAATTTTGGGAATTTGGGCATAGTTCTCTTCAAATTGCTTTCTGATATTTTTTGGGTTAAGTAATTTTTGGAGGGGGGGTTATGGAGACCTTTTGGGGCATCTTGTTCCATCAATCCACATTAGTCTGGAAGGAATCCACAAGTTCTCGTCCTCTGTGGAAACAAAAGAATAATTTGTTTACCAAAGCAGCATATCCTTACACCCAAATTTTGAAGTCAATATATATATATATATATCTCAGACCATACAATGAAATGCCTCTCTGTACTTAGCTCATTCACAGTCAGAAAATGATGTGGGAGTCCCCTCTGTATGTTGCATTGGAGAGACAGAGGCTCATACTTATAAAGAATTTCTTTTTGGTCAGATCCCTTACATGTCAACATTTCATTTAAAATTCACATACTGTGTTCACAACTAGTCTTTTAACTTTTCAAATAGTTTTAGAAATCACAAGTGAGACATAATAATTAGGCATTTTATAGATTTTACTTTTTTCTCCTAGGTATTGTTTGGAATAGGTGATATTAAGCAATGAAAATATTGAATGAAGCACAAGATAAGATTCAATAAATGCCTTCTTTAGGACATATTTGAAAAAATCCCTCCTTTAGTACAGAGACAGGCTTATGAATCACATATAGAATTAACTGTACACACAAGAGTGCATAGACAAGATGTCCCAGAATGAGTATAGAAATAGCTATTGGACTTGCATTGCTTAAGAAATTAATTGTCTTTTCTGTAGACTGTGCATAAAAATACTGAAACGTTCTTTCTAAAATCATTTGCATTTCACACCACAGATTAATTTTTCCTCATTTATACTTGAATCAGCAGCATTGGGCTGAAGGTGCCCCATATATTTTTTTTTCATAAGAGTCTTTTCTTAGAGTATTTTAAGGTTCTTCTGTTAGTCAGAACCATGATTTTAATAAAGTTGAATAAAAATCTAATTATGCTTTCTAGTTCAAAGTTGATTATAATTTTTCAGTGTTTAGTTTTTAGTTTCAAATTCACTCTCTAAGAGTAAATAATAAACCAAAGAGCTAGAAGAGAGATTTTGGAGGTACTTGCTTAGCCTATTGCCCTCAACTTGCAGAAACCTATTTACTAAATTGACTCTCTGGTTTGGATCTTGCAGAGTCACAGGGTCACAGTCTTGATGATCAGTGCTTAGTTATCCTTACAGTGAATGTAAGGATAGGGAAGAACTTAGGTAGACAGGGAAGACAGAACTGAATGCTCGGAGAAGAAGGCAGAGTTAGAGAGACACCATGGATCCTCCAGATATAGATGCTGAGAATTTTACCCAGTAAGCCACTGCCATGTGGTGATATATAGATTAATAGAAATGGGTTAAATTAATATAAGAGTTAACCAATAAGAAGCTAGAGCTAATGGGCCAATCAGTGTTTTAATTAATACAGTTTCTGTGTGGTTATTTTGAGACTATACTTATTCTGCTATTCTTTATCTACTTAAAAACACTGAGCTCTCTCATTCTTCTATGCAAGAATATAAAAAAAAGGAAAGCAGCAAACTCCCAACCTACTTTAGTATTTTTATGTAGAACTTATCTTCTTACTTCCAGTATTCTTTTTATGTCTCCCTGATTTACACTGCTAAAGAGACTCTGAAGATTGTGAAAGCTAAGGTGAACAGATTTCTTTATTTTTTTTTAGAAAACTTCTATTGAGCATTCATTGCATTCTGAGTCTGTGTTCTGCAATAAAGAGTCAGCACTGAGTGGGAGAAAGTGTTTGCTCTAAAGGAGATGACTGACATGGCTGGGATGCAATATTGAAAGCAAACAATACCCAGAGGAGCAAGTATGAGACTGCATAGACTGGAAGCCTCTCTGCTCACCCCTGGGAATGAGTCTGTCTCTGTTTCGTTTTTACTACTGTGAAGAAATATCCTATTTAAAGTTACTTAGGGAAGAGGCCCTTTATTTTAGCTCAGTTCCAGGCTACAGACCATCATCATCGGGGTGGGGGAAGTCACACTGTAGAAGGGCCTGCTTGTTTGTTCTGGATGCCCAGCTAGCTTAGTCCCAAAATAACGACACAGAAATTGTATTCATTAAAACACTGCTTGGCCCATTAGCTCTAACTTCTTATTGGCTAACTCTTACATATTAATTTAATCCATCTCCATTAATGTGTGTATCGCCAAGTGGCAGTGACTTAACCAGCAAGTTTCTAACTGGTGTCTGTCTCAGGCAGAGGATCCATGGTATCTCCCTCCATTCCACCTTTCTTTCACCCAGCATTAAGTTCTGTCTTCCCTGCTTACCTAAGCTCTTCCCTATCAACAGGCCAAAAACAATTTCTTTATTCATTAATGGAAATCACCACACAAGTGGGGACTCCCTCATCATTGCAGCAGCAGGCGTTTGAAACAGCTGGTTACACTGCATCGTCTATCACCAGAAAGCAGAGAAGAGCAAATTAATATATGTGTGCTTGTACTCAGTTCACTTTTCCATGTGTACACACTTTTCAACCCACTACCTAGACAATGGTGGCATCCACATTCTCCCCACCTTTGTTACCCTCATGAAGACAATCCTCCAAAGGCCTGTCCTCGACAACTGGATCAGTTCTCTAGCTAGGCTTTTTCTCAGATGATTCTAGATTATGTCAAGCCAAAATCTAAAATTATTCATCACCAGACCCTTTCAGATAGTGAAGCCACACATGGAGAAAGGCAACATGTCTGCAGATGGCCACCGTCATATCACACACAAAGTGGGTTCATTGTTTTTCAGGAAATGCCTTATCTGGAAGCATCCTTGGGACTTTTCAACTAACTAATTCATCCAGACACACAGAAAGTAGTCTCTTAGTTTGGTTTTGTGATGTCAGGTGTCTTTGGAAGTATTTCCTCATGGTACAACACTTGCTACCCTTCCTATTGTTGGGAATTTTTCCTAAAACAAGATCTCTTCCAACACCAAAAATCCTAATCAAGCCAAATGTTAACGAGCCAAATTAAAGGATATCCAGATTTAAATGGGATTCCTGTGCTCTTAGGTGGCCCCTAGGGGAACCAGGAAGCTGTGAACATGATCACCAGGGGGAAAGAGGAGAGACCACAAAAGGACTTTCTGGGGAGCAGTTCACATAGACTGGGGGAGTGGTCAAGGTTTTGGTGGGTTACCTTGCCTCTCCTCAGGGGAGGGGCCAAATTTTGGCAGGCACAGGGGCAGGTCCTTCAAAAATGAAGGCCAGAGACCTGGCCTTACATTCCAGACTGTTTTTATAAGTGGTAACAGGAAGCTGAGATATATTTTGACTAACATTTAGTCTCTCTTAGGAAAAAAGGGCCTTGACTCAAGTCTGGCTACTTCCTACAGGCATGGGGTGACGTGGAGAAGGGGAAAGCTGGGTATTGGTGGGTCCATGCTCAGTGAAAGGTGTGGCTTGAATAGCATCCTGTGTACTGTCATCCCGGAGACACCAGGCATCTGTTCCTTGGGGGAGGTGAAAAGGCAGGTGTCATGTGAAGTCCTGTCAATTGAGGTTTGAGAGACCTAGGAGTTAGCTAAGAATATCTTGACCCAGTAAAGGTGCTGGGCAAGCAGGTATCAGAAAGAATGAAAGAAAAATTGTCCTGCAAGAATATCGGGAAGTGGCAAAGTTTTAAGTGGGGAGGAACAGGTCCTGTCTACCCCCATAACTGAAATTGGTGAGGGGAACATAAGGCCTGAGTGAGATGTTAGAGCAGAATAGGTAGCTCCCATTTCCAAAAGAAAATTCATGGACTTACCAGCTACCTGAAGCTTTACCTTAGGCTCGGATAGGGTTACGGGATATACCAAGTCTGGGCAGCATCAATCCTCTTCAAGGTTGAGGAGTTTGAAGGTTGACAAGTTTCACTTGTCGATGTTGGTGGAGCTGTACCTCCATGGCGTGGCATAGAGGACAAGCCCACATGGGTGCATTGTGATTAACAGCTTGTCTGTGAGGTAAACTTGGGCTGGGCTCCATCAGGGTAGAGCCTTGTGGTTGGCTTCCCTTGTCCCTTTCCCGTGGCGTTAGGGCAGCTGCTACGGCCTGAGCCTGCAGATTAACTGCTTGTTGTAGCCTGTCTGCCAGGAAGACTCAGCTGTTTCTTCTAGGGCAATAAAACTTTATTTTTACCAATTTCTGTATAGGAATTTGGAGACCCTCCTCAGCCTTTATTAACTTCTTTAAATATCTGGTGCTTACTGAGAAGTAAAATGGGTAGCCAAGACCTTGGCTCCCACTGGGGAGGCCGGATCTAGCCTGGTATATTGGGCCATGGTCTCTTGTAAACAATTTAAACAAAATGGATGGATTTTTACTTTTTTTCTGAGACCATTTCTATACCCTGAAGGAAGCAACTAGCCATAATGTTTTACCTCTGTAATGAAACTCTTTACTATAAGCAGAAGGATTAGTACAAAAGGAACCTAGCCACTTTTCCATCTGAGAGAGATCTGGAAGAGAAAAGGGAACATGAACTTTCATAATGCCATCAACTCTTGCCACTTCCCCAAGAGAGCAGAGAAGGGTGGAGCTATGTAGGCTCTGGTATGGGAGGAGGCTGGGGAGGATTGGGAAGGGCTAGCCCAGTGTGTCAAAGGGTGGGGATATGAGGTAGGAGAGGGAGGGGAGTAGGAAGGTGGGTAAGGTGGAAGTTGACCTTGAACTTCTGCTTTGGCGGAGAGAGGTGGGGGGGGGTAGGAGAGGAATGTGGAGAATGTTGCTCCACTGGAGGAGGAGGAGGGTAGTGTGGGTTTTAGGGAGTGGGGGAGGGGCCAGTGCCTCTGGCTGCATGGCCCAGCTGTAAATGTCCCAATTCCCAGATGACCACCGGGAATTTGGAGGCATTGCGGCCCTAGTGACCAAGATGGTTACTGCAAGACACTGGCTACTGAGGGAAGGGCGAGAGCACAGAACCCAAAAACTGTGGACATATATAAGCTCTGCCCATTTGTTCCTACGGTAACAAAAATTTTCTAGGTCCCAGAGGACGGTAAGCTCAAGGCTTCCTTCTGGTGGCCAGTGCGCCCCATTGTCAAGACAGTATTGAGGCCAAATCTTAGTGCATAGGGAAATTAGTCATTTGGGACAAATTGTATTGAACAGCCCCAATTTATAAAGATTTTGCATCTCAGGGGCGACAGCAGATCTGGCTTTGAACTGCAAGTGCCCAATTTAAAGTCTATGCCTGACTGCGTGGCCTAAGTCTATAGCTTTTAGGCTTAAACGGGGTCGTGAAAATTGAGTGCTAGGTGTCCCTAAAGCAAACAAAATCCATCTCGGCTAGGCCCGGCCTAGGTGCTGAGAAGGGACTCTGGGCGCAGGCCCGTGTCTTCTACAAGAGTCTGATAATCCACCAAAGTAAGTACGAATATGTTCCCCAAGCCCTATATCAAAGACAAGAAAAAGGGACTTACCAAGACACAGCCGCTATAGTCTGGGAACCTGTTTTAGCGTGGTGTGGAGAGCTCAGATTGTGGACTAGGGTGCTTTTGATGCATGGCCATAGGCCACACGGAAAGGCTGCCCTATGTCGGTGGGACCCCCAAATGTTAGGGGAGCTCCTAACGTGAGCTCTCCACTGACGCAAAAATCCCAATCAAGGCAAATTAAAGGATAATTAGGTTTAATGGGATTCCTGTGCTCTCGGGTGGCCCCAAGGGAACCAGCGAATGTGACCACGGGGGGGGGGGGGGAGAAGTGACCACTAGGGACTTTCTAGGAGAGTAGTTTAAATAGACTGGGGTAGTGGTCAAGGTTTTGGTGGGCACAGGGACAGGGTCTCCAAAGATGGAGGTCGGCGACATGGACTCACTACTGCCCCAAAGTGGAGCTTAAATGAAACTGGCACTTGAGCTTCATGTTACTAAATCACAAGATCCTTGAATCCATGGGCTCCTTCATCCTCACATACAGCACAGGGTTTCTAGGGGCCAACATATTCAGGCCAAGAGTCACAGAACTTTGAGATCTCAAGCAATCTTCTGTGTTCTTGGTTAGATCTTGGGAATGCCTGAATAATATAGTTTAATTTTGTTAACATCCAATCAAAACCTCTTAAGTGTGACCCACACTCCAGTCAAACCAAGTTGCTAATTTTTGTCTAAGAGAAGTTAACTCAATAAAATTTCACAAAAGTCAGTCCTAAAACAGAGGGTAATAATTAACTTAAAAAATAGAAAACCTGTTCGAGGCTAAGCTGTGTGTGACTCTGTGAAGCATTATAGACTTGCCATCACTTGTTAAATGCTTGTGTTAACTCAGTGGGCTGAGTGACAAGTAAGAATCTTGAAAATCAGCTTGTCAGAGAAGGGAGATCTGATAAACTCCCAGACAAATATTTACAATGTTCTAAAAATAAAAAAAAACTATAAACAGAAATAGAAATCAAATATTGAAAGTGATGTAATATCATGGTATAAACATAATCATAAATAAAATTTTAAAGTTGTTTTTAAAAAGACATAGAATCCTACCACAGCTAACAGCTCTGTTTGTAAAATATATAAATAGATTTTTTTTTTTGTTTTAGTCAAGAGATGAAATTACTTCTTTTAAAAGCAAAGCTGCAAGCAGAAAGAAGCTAATTCTCTCTTTAACCTCTGACTAGCTGACTCATTTCAGGGAGGGTGTGATGATGTCAGTTTGCCACAGAGCCACCCACTAAGGAAACACAAATCAGTGCGGAGTAATGACTTGCACCGGAAGTAGAATATTAAGACAGGGACATCATTTCCAAACTTTTCTATCAGCACCAGAGAGCCAGAACTGCTCTACAGTGAAACCCTAAGATGAGAAAGAAATGATTGATACTATATGACTGTACTTTTTTTTTATTGAGAAAAGGAAAAAAAAAGTATCCGCCTCCTCCCAGCCTCCCATTTTCCTCCCCCTCCTCCC
>NC_022009.1:53675038-53687467 GCF_000317375.1 Microtus ochrogaster
GTTCTATGGTGATATGCAAGATATTCGTCAGTATTGCTATAGGATAGGGTCATTTCAGGTTGCCTAACCTCAGCTGCCCAAGGAACTAACTGGGGACATCACCATGGGTTCCTGGGAGCCACTCCAGGGTCAAGTCTCCTGCCAACCCTAAAGTGGCTCCCCTAACTAAGAACTGTGGTTCCGTGCTCCCCTGTCCATCCCAGTCCTGTTTCCCCAAGTTCCCCCCTCCCCCCCTTCCCTTCTAACTTTTCTCTCCCCATCTCCCCCTACCCCTATCCCATCACACCTCCAAGATCCCAACCTTCTCCCTGGCAATTTTGTCTAGGCATTGCTGACTTTCAAAAACGAGTGAAACAAGAACTGGTTTTGTGGAACCTGTACCTGGCTCTCCCAGAGCATGGTAGGCAAGCCAAGTGCTAAAGGTGTATTTGATACAGGGACGACATGGATCACCCCTGGGGCTTTTACTTTGATTATTAAAAGTATAAGAATAAACTCAACAAAAGCTCCATTTCATGAGAATTTAATAGAAATGCTCCCAGGGTAGAAAAGCTGTAAAACCCAGCAGCAGTCCAGAGGAGAATGGAGGATAGAAAGAGAAAGATCGGCCATTTAAGCTGGGATGGAGGTAGACATATAGCACATGAGTGGTCCCGTGATAGTGAGGGAAACCCAGAGAAAGAGTAAGAACTCCCAAAATGTGTGGGAATCCGAGTGCTAAGAAAAGCATGCTAGGAAGAGAGAGAATATGAGGAGGCATTAAGTTTTTCTGAATGATTAAGGAAATTCTGTTAACTTACAAAGCTTGTGACTGTAATCTACAAAATATAGCATCAGGGATAAGATTCTGGAAAGGAACATCCAGTTTCTTGTTAAAGTAAAAACCATTCTTCCTATCTCCTTAATGTGCTTAAAACTGCCTTCCTAGGGGTGGTCTTTTGGGCAGGAGTTGGTCCCTTGGCCAGGAAGTTGACATTGTCCAGCTGGTTGTCAGGTCTCCACCAGGTCAGAGATCTGATTCTCTTGACCAGACAGTTTCTTTTTTCCTGTTCTAACACATTGCTTGTACCCAGCCCAGGACACGTGAGTTTCCTCTAATGGCTGCACAGCAGGCAGAGACAGACAGTTGATAATGCTCAGTGGTTGTTCAAAGTAAAAGCTTCGTAGTGTTCTTTACTAGTCACAGAAGAGGAAAGAAGTAGTCAAGCCCGAGGCCCGCACCTAGAAAGCAAGGAAGCTTGCCTGTTTCAGCCTGGTAACACGTGAGGATGGCCAGGGTTCAGGTTTGCAGAGAGACCAGTCTCTCCTGAGAATTCATAACCAAACATCAACTTCATGCAGACTGAATCTTACCATTCTATCTGAGTTTCCTGGCAAGCACCTAGTAGAGAATACACTTGACAGAGTTTAATTGACATGTCAAGGAAACTGAAAGAAGAAAATAAAAAGTTGTGGAGAAAATTACTAAATGGAGGATAAATCCAAAAAATTATCCTGAATCTATTTCATAAAAAGAAATCTGTGAAAAATAGAGAGACTAGGACACCACATGAGCAACTAGAACAGAAACTGAGGTGAAGTACATACACAAGAAACAAAACCTAACACTTTTCTAGAAGTTTGGAAATGCACAGTTATGACAATGAAGAATAGCAACTATGATTTTAAAACTCAACTTACAAGTTTCCCCAAAAATAAATTAAAGCAACCAAAATGTTTAAAATTTACTTAAAAGTTTGTTACCTTGCTTTTATTTATTACTCAGGGAAGGAGTTGTGTGTTGCACAGTGGACATGCCGAGGTCAGAGGGCAGCACTGTGGAGTTCGTTCTCTTCCACAGTGGACTCTATGTTTCACAGTGTGAAACATAGGCTGTCATGCTTGTGGGGTAAGTGCCTATACTCACTGGTCCATCTTGCCAGCCCAAGCTTTAAAATATCTTATAGGCAAGAAAAAAGTCATTAAAGTTAAAAACAGGAGTAGTAAGAAAAGTATTCTTCAGCTCCAGAAACGTCCCACACTTCTGAATAAATTCCTACTTTTTATTAAGGTTGGTCTGAGGTTTCTGACATTTGCCACAGGCTCCTTGGAAGCAGGACACAAGGCTGAGCACTATAGTTGCCTTCTGCCTTCACTACTAGAAGTTTCCAGTACCCACTACACAGAACTTGACATCTGTCAGCTGGTGAGCCTCACTATCTCAGAGCCTTGGTCTTATGTTTGTGTGCCTTCTTCATTGCTTCTTCAGGCACCTCTATAAGCAGGAAGATAAGCAACTCAAAATAGCTTCAGGAAGTCACTAAAACTGACCAGATTCACTAGGTCCCTCCTGGCCAGAGTAAACATTAAAGTCTCTCAGTGAAGTGATGCTGAGCTGCGAAGAACACTCAGACAACCTCTAAGCTTTAGAGATAACTTTGAGATCAGACCAACTGCATAGAAGAAGCAAAAACCAGTGGAGCATCCTGGAAGATGTTTAGATCAGAGTTACTTGGAAAGGACTCTGTAACCTGTAAATCTGCCTTTCGGCTGTGCAGCATGCTACAGGTTTCCCAGCTTTTGTGAGCTGTTCCCCATGCTGGGAATGGCTTTGATGATGAGCAGCTTTCTCTGAGTTGTTTCTGCTCCTTTAAGTAACCCTTCACCCATATTCCTCTAAAGTAAGCCCAGTAAAACTCATTGGCACAAGCTGTACTTGGATGGTGTTTGTACTCCCTGTCTGGAGTGAGTAGATACATGTGTTGTGTCTTTCCAGAAAGTTAAAGCGTTCCCTAGCTGTCATGAACTGCTGAGGGTGGGACACTGGAAGATAGTTTTGCAGCTGGCATATGAAAGCCCTGCTATGGCACAGCATGCCATGAGCCTGCAGAAGACTGCTAGCTGACCTGACTTCTTTTCTAGTCAGAAAGAAATTGAATAAAATTATCGCAACAAACAAACAAACAAGGAACCCAAACCAAGAAATGGCACACTAGCCTTCCTCCTCTCTTCAGCTGCAGCTCCTTAAGTGTATTTTCCTGGGTGTTTATTCTTTCCTTTGATCTATCGGCACTAAATTCAGATTAGCCCATGTTCGCATTGTCCCACTATAGGTTTGTGTTTTGTAAAACAAAAGCCCCTAAGTGGCTCACTGTTCTTTGGGGATTAAATATAATTAAGATTATTAGCAGTGCAGGATACAAGATCAACTCAAAAAAGTCAGTAACCCTCCTATACACAAAGGATCAAGAAGCTGAGAGGGAAATCAAAGAAATATCACCTTTCACAATAGCCACAAATCACATAAAATATCTTGGGGTAACACTAACCAAGGAAGTGAAAGATCTATTTGACAAGAACTTTAAGTCTTTGAAAAAAGAAACTGAAGAAGATACCAGAAAAAGGAACGATCTCCCAAACTCTTGGATAGGAAGGATCAATATAGGAAAAATGGCACTCTTACCAAAAGCAATCTATAGATTCAATGCATTCCCCATCAAAATCCCAACACAATTCTTCACAGACAATGAAAGAACAATAATCAACTTCATATGGAAAAACAAAAACAAAAAACACCCAGGATAACCAAAACAATGCTGTACAATAAATGAACTGCCAGAAGCATTATCATCCCTGATATCAAGGTATATTACAGAGCTACAGTAATGAAAACAGCTTGGTATTGGCATAAAAACAGAGATGTTGACAAATGGAATTGAATTGAAGACCCAGATATTAATCCACACACCTACAATCACCGGATTATTTTTGACAAAGAAGCAAAAATTATACAATGGAAAAAGAAAGAATCTTCAACAAATGGTGCTGGCATAATTGGATGCCAATTTGTAGAAGAATGAAAATATAACCATACCTGTCGCCATGCACAAAACTCAAGTCCAAATGGACTAAAGACCTCAATATAAATCTGACCACACTGAACCTGATAGAAAAGAAAGTGGGACATAATGTTCAATGCATGGGCACAAGAGACCACTTCCTAAATATAACCCCAGTAGCACAGATAATAAGGGCAACAATAAATAAATGGTGACCTCCAGAAACTGAGAAGCTTCTGTAGAGCAAAGGACATAGGCAATAAAACAAAAAGGCAGCCTACTGAATGGGAAAAAATCTTCAGCAACCCCATATCAGACAAAGGACTGATTACCAGAATATATAAAGAACTCAAGAAATTAGATATTAAAATTCCAAATAATCCAATTAAAAAGTGGTGTACTGAACTAAACAGAAAAATCTCAACAGAAGAATTTCAAATGGCCAAAAGATACTGAAATACATGTTCAACTTTTTTGGCTATCAGGGAAATGCAAATCAAAACAACTGAGAGATACCATCTTACTCCTATCAGAATGGCTAAGATGAAAAACACTAATGATAGTTTATGCTAGAGAGGATGAGGAACAAGGGGAACACTCATCCATTGCTGGTGGGAATGCAAACTTGCGCAACCACTTTGGAAATCAGTGTGGTGGTTTCTCAGAAAACTGGGAATCAACCTACCTCAGGATCCAACAATACCACTCTCGGGCATATACCCAAAACATGCTCAATCATTTTAACTATGTTCTTAGCAGCACTATTTGTAATAGCCAGAACCAGGAAACAACCTAGGTGCCCCTCAACTGAAGAATGGATAAGAAAAGTGTGGCACATCTACACATTAGAGTACTACTCAGCGGAAAAAAAAATGACATATTGAATTTTGCATGCAAATGGATAGAATTAGAAAACACTATCCCGAGTGAGGTAACCCAGACCTAAAAAAATGAATATGGTATTTAGTCACTCATAAGTGGATACTAGACATAAAAAAAGGGCATCAAGCCTAGTTCATGATTCCAGAGAAACTAAGTAATAAGTTGAACCTGAAGAAAAACATATATAGACCCTAAAGAAAATTGAAAACAAACAAAAAATTGGGAGCATGGGAGTAGGGAGTATTAGGAAGGGGAGAAGCGGGTGTTGAGGAGAACTTGAGGGAATGGGATAGTCGAGATGGAGGAAGGACAGATATGAGAGCAAGGAAAGGGATGTCTTGATTGAGGAAGCCAGTATGGAGTTAGCAAGAAACCTGGTTCTAGAATAATTCCCAAGAACCCACAGGGATGACCCTAGCTAAGGCCCTAAGCAATAGAGGAGAGGAAGTCTGAACTGGCCTTACCCTGTAGTCCGACTGATTATCTTAAATATCACCATAGAACCTTCGTCCAACAACAGAGGGGAACAGAGGCAATGACCCACATCAGAGCACTGGACTGAGCTCCCAAGATCGAGTTGAAGAGTAGAAGGAGTGAGAGGATGAGCAAGGAATTCAAGACCATGAGGGGTCCATCCACTGAGACAGTTTGCTTGAGCTAATGGTAGCTCACCAACTCCAACTGGACTGGGAATCAACTCTAAAAGGGGTTGACAGTTGGGGCAGACTGAGGAGCCACTGATGGTGACATGGGATTTGTCTCTATGGTATGTACTGGCTTCTTGGGATCCTATTCTCTCTGGATGTAAACCTTGCTTGGCCTCGATGTAGGAGGGAGGGCCTTGAACTTTCCACAGGGCAGGGTGCATGGCCCTCTCTTAAAATTGGAGGGGGGTGGGGTGAGAGGGACTGTGGAAGGAGAGGGAGGGAGTGGGAGGAGGGGAGTGGGAATTTGGATGGGCAACTTTTTTAAGTAATAAAATAAAAAAGGTTATTGGCAGCATAGCCACTGAGAGTGCTTCATCCCTAAGTCACCAGATTATTAATTTTTGCGGGTAGGCTCACTCTTTAATTGTCACATATTCTTTCTTTCAATCCCACTGTGCTTTCTACCAACTCAGTCAAGTAAACCTCTGTTCTGAGAAAAGACACCCATTGAGTAGGAGTGGGAATTCAAATGTTAAGGGCACCATGGCATCCTACAATTATTCAGCTCAGTAAGCCCTGTGTGACATCACACTTTTGTTAAGTATATTCAAGAAGGGGGGCAACACTTGCCTCTAAGGACTGAATGAACCTCTGTTTCTTTCTGTGTAAATGCCTCTTTTCCCCCCAAACAAGGCAGAGGAGCATTTCCAAGCATAAACGTATTTTACATAAAAATGAGTCTGTTTAACTCATCTTTGGCTTCTCCAGCAAGCTTCTTTCTTGGAGGTTTTCCTCTGCTTCATTTACTTTTGAGGTTGATTTCCCCCTGCCTTTTTCTTTCCTTTTTTTTAAACTAAGATTTCTTTTAATACAATCTTTTCTCATTTTATATAGCTATCCCCATTCCCATTTCCTCCCATCCTCCCACTTCCCCCACCTTCCCCCCCACCCCTCCTCCTAATCCACTCCTCAAAAAGGATAAGGCTGCCCATGGGGAGTCAACAAAGCCTGACACTTCACTTGAAGGCAAGACTAAGGCCCTCCCCCCTATATCTAGGCTGAGCAAAGTTTCCCTCTAAAAACAATATGCTCCTAGATGCCAGTAAGCGCTAGGGATAAATCCTGGTCCCACTGCCAGCGGCCCCACAGACTGTCCAAGCCTCACAACTGTCTCCCACATTCAGTGGGCCTCATGATCCTATGCAGGTTTGTCCGCTATCAGTCCAGAGTCAGTGAGTTCTCACTAGCTCAGGTCAGCTGTTTCTGTGGGTGTCACGATCATGGTCTTGCCCCTTTGCTCATATTATTGCTCCCCCTTCTCTTGGGTGGATCTCAGGTAGATGGGCCAGCACTTTGCTGTAGATCTCTGTATCTGCTTCCATCAGTTGCTGGCTCTATGATGACAATTAAGGTCAGTCTGATTTAGGGGAAAACCAATTTAGGCGTCTTCTCCACTATTACTTAGGGTCTTAGCTGGGATCATTCTTGAGGATTCCTAGGAATTTCCCTAGTGCTATGTTTCTTATTAGCCCTTTAATGGCTCTCTCAATAAAGATATCTCTTTCCCTTCTCTCCCTCACTGTCCTTCTTCCATCTTGAGCATCCCATTCCCTCATGTTCTTTTACTCCCTCCCCTTCTTCCTTCCCCCTCCCTTTCCATGCACTCTTCTCCCCACTCCAAATTTTCTTAGGACATCTTGTCTGCTTCCCCTACCAAGGGGGATTCATATATGCTTCTCTGATGATTCTCCTTGTTACCTAGCTTCTATGGGGTTATGGACTATAGGCTGGTTATCCTTTGCTTTATGTTTTTTCATAGTTCCATCCATTTGCATGCAAATTTTAAGATGTCATTGTTTCTAACCAATGAGTAGTATTCCATTGTGTAAATGTACCACATTTTCTTTATCCATTCTTCAGTCGAGAGGCATCTAGATTTTTCCAGATTCTGGCTATTACAAATAATGCTCCTATAAATGTAGTTGAACAGATGTCCTTGTGGTATGAGTGTGCATCTTTTGGGTATATGACCAAAAGTTGTATTGTTGTATCCTGAGGTAGACTGATTCCCAATTTTCTGAGAAACTGCTATACTGATTTCCAAAGTGGTTGTACAACTTTGTACTCCTCCAAGCAATGGATGAGTGTTCCCTTTACTCTGCATCCTCTCCAGCATAATCTATCATTGGTGTTTTTGATCTTAGCCATTCTGACAGGTATAAGAAGGTATCTCAGAGTTGTGGTTTGTTTGTTTAGATACAAAGAGGTTTATTATAAGAAATTTTCTTAGGTGATCTTGGAGGCTGAGAATTCCCGCTACCACGGCATGCCAATATGTGTTTTCAATTAAAGTCTGAAGAATTCCCACTACCTGCAGTCTAAACCAGGGCAGGGCAGTATATGTTTTCAATTAAAGTCTGAAGCAATGCAAAAGAGAGCTCGTATGAATCCTGGTCCAAGATCCAATTCCTTATTGTGTGTTTCTCTTGAGTTCAAAGGTTGGAAAAGGCTATTATCCCAACTCAAGCAGTCTGGAAGAAGTTTCCTTGAACTCTGCCTTTGTTCTGTTGGTGTCTTGAATTGATTGAAGCATACCTACTCAAGCAGTACAGTCTATACAGTACTCAGCATCAACACCAAATATTAATTCTACTTAGAAATGGTGACTACCATGCCCAGAATAGTGATGCTCATAAAGTCAGTCTTTATAGTATTCTTGTCTAAAGTACTTGATTCTTAAGTGAGGATTGTCTCTGGACTCCATTCTAAGACCCTGAGTTTCATGTCTGTTATATTCTTTTTTTTTTTTCAGTCTAAATTTCATTGAATACCTGTATCTTATTTCTGGAAAACAGCAGCAACAGCAACAAAGGTAGGGAAGAGGAAATTTACTTGGGAACTTAATGAAAATCAGATAAATAAATATTCAGAAATTTTCTGGTGTTTTGCTCAATATCAAATTGATTGTATTTTTTTTTGCTAATAGCAAAGGTTTTTTTTGGATATACCAAATACTAGACAGTAAATTTTGCTTCATTTTATTAAATGCATCCTTAGATTTGACTTATCAAAACTTTGTAACTATAGAATGATGCTATAGTATAGTTCTCACTTGTATCTAAGAATTATTTTGCTGATCTTGTTTCTGTACATTACTGAGAATATATTATAGCTCAAAATTATATCTGTCCACATTTTAAGATTTTTATTTAGATATTATTTTCATGGTTTTCAAAGTTTTAATTTCAATTTTCCTATAGCTTCTAAGTAGTGTTGTTTTCTCCAGCCTTCTAGAATAGAACTGTGTGCACACAAAATTAACACAGATTAAGTAGCTGCAAGGTAGCTCGGTGTGAGATGGCAATGAGCCCTTCGTCTTCTAGCTCTGTGGCATCTGTTAATGTGTAACTACAGAAGTACACAACTAGAAAAAGTAGACCAAGTGTGGGGGTGAAGGAGGCCTCTCTAAAAGACTTCTGATTCTCAGAAATAAAGATCCATGATGTGCAAGCTAAGTTTCCTTTGTAGTTCTTATAGAAAGAAAGTCTTTAGGGGCCATAAACTGGTGTTATCAGGAAGAACCACTATATTGCTTTTTCATTACAAAAGCACAATGTCTTTTAAAAATATTTTTGTACTTATTGCTATACCTGAATTTTTCAAGGCAGTGCATGATAAAGTAAACACTTTTGTATCTTTCTTCATTCCTATTTACCCCATGGGTTTAGTTCCCTTGACTCAGTGCAGAAGAAACACAGGTTGGAATCCTTTCTTCTTGCCCCGTCTAGTATGTGTAGTATGTAGACAAGTCCCCTTGACTTTCTGAGCCACCTCTCTTTCATTACTTGCAACCCTGTAACAAATGGTTTAATAAAAACATTTGTCAAGTGATGAGAAAGAAAAATGAGAAGCTCTTACTGTCTACGAAAAACTCAAAAGTTTGTGACACAGTAGAGCACAGGCCAGGCAGATACAGAGTTGACATTCTACACTAGTTTTATAGTAGTTTGCTTCCTCCAAAAAGTTTATTTTCTTTATAATTTTGCTTATAGTAAATTAGATTTCATCAAAAGTGGCTTTAATTATATTCAGACAAATACAGATTTCCTAGAATTCTGGTCTATTGTTAAGTATCCTCCTTTAATACAAAGTGAAGTTTATTTTAATTGTTTTATGGACTTCAAAGTATTTGTCCAAATAGGAAAATCTGAGGGTCATTAAGGCTGGATGTGTTGCAGAACTGCAGACATTTGCAGACAACCATGAGGACTGCTGTTGTCCTGGTAGTATGATGTGCTGACTATTTGTGGCCCAGCCAGACTTCGAGTTCAAGAGAACCTTAGGGCATTTGCTTAATGACCTGAGTTTAATCCCTGGAGTCCACATGTGTAGGTGGAGTTTTTGTCAGGACTGCAATCAGCTTTATTCCACTAACTAATTCCCAAATAACCTCGCAGAGACTTAATATTAATTATAAGTGCTCAGTCAATAGCTTAGACATATTACTAATTAGCTCTTACAATTTTAATTAACCAATATTTCTATCTATGTTCTACCACATGGCTTGGTACCTGCTCTCCTTCCTCTGCATCTTGCTTACACCTCCTGAGACTCTGCACTTCTCCTTCCCAGTGTCCTCCTAGCTTCACTTTCCTGTCCAGTCTCTTCTGTCCAAGTATAGGCCAGTCAGCTCTTTATTAACAACAACAACAACAACAACAACACATCTTCACAGTGAACAGAAGGATTATTTCACAGCATGCATGGTGGCAAGTTGCTCCCTGATCTCTAGTCAATTTGGAAGATCAGAGGTAGGGTGTCAGGTTGTCTCAGTTCTCATCATTGTAATATGCTGGTAGACATAGTTCATTTGGAGAACATATCTCCTAACTACCATATATTGAGCCATGTATAGAGAAGACAAGGAGTGAGGTTTGAGAGCAGTTCTTCTAGTGACCTAGAGACTCCTACTAGGTGTCACTACCCAGAGGTTCCTTCCATCTCTTAGTCATGTTATAGGGGGACCTTGACCTTGATATTGGGGTCATATTACGCAGACTCAAATTATATTATTGACTTTAGCAATGAAGGTAGGAGTCTAGAATGATACAATAACATCTTAATAACATCACAGGAAATTTTGTATAGTGATCTAAATCATGGGAAATGCAGAAGTGTTGGATGATGGCCAGTGAGATGACTCACAGGCTAAAGCAAGTAAGAATTGATGACCTGAGTTCAATTTCTGGGATCCACTTTGTAATAGGAGATAACTGACTCCTGAAAGTTGTCCTCTGATGTCTATACATGTGTTGCTGTAGCATGTATACACACACGCAAACACTAACCCAACCCAGATTTTATATACATTATATATATATGTGTGTATATATATACATGCAAAGGGGGAGAAATAAATGTGAAATAAATGTAAAAATGTTTTTGAAGGATTGTTGGTTATAAGTCAAATCATAACATATAAAGATGATAATATAAAACAAAAGAAAAAGAAAGTATATAGTTCCCACACATTTCATTGACTTGTTTCCTGCTGGTGGCAGAGCCAGGGCAGATTTTCGTTTCCCTTTGCCTCACAAGCTGCACTTCTGTGATTCTGATTTATATTAATTTAGGAATATTGGGGATGGGTTGCTTAAATGCACATAATGTTTCATCCGTGTCTGTTTTACAGCAGTGACTTTCAGAGTAGAACCAGAATGTGTATCCATACTTAGAATAAACCATGTTCCCCTCATTGTACCCTCAGGCTACACTGTTTCAAAGTCTTCTAAGAAAGTTACAAGACTGAAAAGTAAAGATACCATGGGCTCTGGCTTTTCCATAGATAGAAATAGATTCATTTGATTCTAGTGAAGTGGTCGTCAACCTTCCTAATGCTTCAAACCTTTAATACAGTTCCTCATGTTGTAGATCCTGAACCATCAAATTATTTTTTGTTGTTATTTCATAACTGTAATTTTGCTGCTGTTATGAATCATAATGTAATGTCTTAGATGCAGGATATTTGATATGTGACCCCCTGTGAGAGGGTTGTTGGACCCCTGACTTCGACTTAGAGGTTGAGAACCACTGTGTCTAGCATGAGGACTTAAGGGAATCAGTCAGTCTCTCTCTGGTCTTTGCTCTTTTGGGAATCCTTGTTTCTTACACATTTTTTTCTCATCTGCAAAAAAAAAAAAAAAAAAAAAAAAAAAAAAAAAAAAAAAAAAAACAAAAATGATGGGACAATAAATTGTTAACTCATTTAGAGAAGGGCACATATTAGGGGTTGCTTCTCTGGTTGTGGTCACAGATTCCTGCTGACCAAGGTGCATGCTCTTGCCCTGTTCCCATTAGGAAACAATGGCTTCCATTTGTGATGTGACCTGTCGGAAAGGGGTAAACTCTTCAACTACAGAACAAAATGAAGCCATTGACCTAAACATGGAGTGAACTCTGACCCTGACTTCATTAGTATGTTCACTAATGTGGGAAAGTGCCAGAAGCTCGCATTTGGGATTGTCCTGAATCACACACACCATGTGGCCAGCAGTACTATGTCATTGCCATTAAGACCAAAAATGTTGTTTGTGAGAGAAAAATATATGAAAACAATATAGTTTTAGTTTTGTATTGGTTTCTCAGTGCTTTTGAGAATTGAGAGACTGTTCAATTAGCCATCTAATAATAATTAAATAGTAGTAATATCATCAAAAAAGTGACTGCTAGACTTCTTTTTTTGTAGATAAGTTTTTTAATTAAGATTTTTTTCTAATATAGTCCTTTCTCATTTTACACAGCTATCCCCATTCCCACTTCCTCCCCTCCTCCCACTTCCCCCAAATTGCCCCCACCCCACCTCCTAATCCACTCCTCAGAAAGGATAAGGCTGCCCATGGGGAGTCAACAAAGTCTGACAATTCACTTCTCTTCAAGGCAAGACCAAGGCCCTCCCCCCTATATCTAGGCTGAGCAAAGTTTCCCTCTAAAAACAATGTGCTCCTAGATGCCAGTAAGCGCTAGGGATAAATCCTGGTCCCACTGCCAGCGGCCCCACAGACTGTCCAAGCCTCACAACTGTC